>NC_134356.1:34673321-34973321 GCF_048569485.1 Anomaloglossus baeobatrachus | reverse complement strand
GAAGCCACGGCCTCCACCATATCCGCAGTTCACATCCCGGGCGTAGAAAACTGGGAAGCAGACTTTCTCAGTCGCCAGGGTATGGATGCAGGGGAATGGTTCCTTCACCCGGACGTGTTTCAGGAAATCTGTCGCCGCTGGGGAATGCCGGACGTCGACCTAATGGCGTCTCGGCACAACAACAAGGTTCCGGCCTTCATGGCGCGGTCTCGCGATCAAAGAGCTCTGGCGGCAGACGCCTTAGTGCAGGATTGGTCGCAGTTCCAGCTGCCCTATGTGTTTCCACCTCTGGCACTCTTGCCCAGAGTGCTACGCAAGATCAGGTCCGATTGCCGCCGCGTCATACTCGTCGCCCCAGACTGGCCGAGAAGGTCGTGGTACCCGGATCTGTGGCATCTCACGGTCGGACAACCGTGGGCGCTGCCAGATCGACCAGACTTGCTGTCACAAGGGCCGTTTTTCCATCTGAATTCTTCGGCCCTGAACCTGACTGTGTGGCCATTGAGTCCTGGATCCTAGCGTCTTCAGGATTATCTCAAGGTGTTGTTGCCACCATGAGACAAGCTAGGAAGCCCACGTCTGCTAAGATCTACCACAGAACGTGGAAGATATTCTTATCCTGGTGCTCTGCTCAGGGAGTGTCCCCCTGGCCATTTGCATTGCCTACGTTTCTTTCCTTCCTGCAGTCTGGGTTGGAAAAAGGTTTGTCGCTCGGCTCCCTTAAAGGGCAAGTCTCAGCGCTATCTGTATTTTTTCAAAAGCGTCTAGCACGACTTTCTCAGGTACGCACGTTCCTGCAGGGGGTTCGTCACATCGTCCCTCCGTACAAACGGCCGTTAGACCCATGGGATCTGAACAGGGTACTAGTTGCTCTCCAGAAGCCGCCCTTCGAGCCTCTGAGGGAGGTTTCACTTGCTCGACTCTCACAGAAAGTGGCCTTTCTAGTAGCGGTCACGTCTCTTCGGAGGGTGTCCGAACTGGCAGCGCTGTCATCTAAAGCTCCCTTCCTGGTGTTTCACCAGGACAAGGTAGTGCTGCGCCCGATCCCGGAGTTTCTCCCTAAGGTGGTATCCTCCTTTCATCTCAATCAGGATATCTCCTTACCTTCTCTTTGTACTCATCCAGTTCATCGGTATGAAAAGGATTTACATTTGTTAGATCTGGTGAGAGCACTCAGAATCTACATTTCCCGCACGGCGCCCCTGCGCCGCTCGGACGCACTCTTTGTCATTGTCGCTGGTCAGCGCAAAGGGTCGCAGGCTTCCAAATCCACCCTGGCTCGATGGATCAAGGAACCAATCCTTGAAGCCTACCGTTCTGCCGGGCTTCCGGTTCCTTCAGGGCTGAAGGCCCATTCTACCAGAGCCGTGGGTGCGTCCTGGGCATTACGACACCAGGCTACGGCTCAACAGGTGTGCCAGGCAGCTACCTGGTCGAGTCTGCACACTTTCACCAAACATTATCAGGTGCATACCTATGCTTCGGCGGACGCCAGCCTAGGTAGAAGAGTCCTGCAGGCGGCGGTTGCCTCCTCGTAGGGAAGGGCTGTTTTTGCAGCTCTAACATGAGGTATTAATTTACCCACCCAGGGACTGCTTTTGGACGTCCCAATCGTCTGGGTCTCCCAATGGAGCGCCGAAGAAGAAGGGAATTTTGTTACTTACCGTAAATTCCTTTTCTTCTAGCTCCAATTGGGAGACCCAGCACCCGCCCTGTTTCCTTCGGGATTTTTGGTTTTTTCGGGTACACGTTGTTCATGTTGAACGGTTTTCAGTTCTCCGATGTTCTTCGGATTGAATTTGTTTAAACCAGTTATTGGCTTTCCTCCTTCTTGCTTTGGCACTAAAACTGAGCAGCCCGTGATCCCACGGGGGGTGTATACCCAGAAGGGGAGGGGCCTTACACTTTTTAGTGTACTGCTTAGTGTGGCCTCCGGAGGCAGTAGCTATACACCCAATCGTCTGGGTCTCCCAATTGGAGCTAGAAGAAAAGGAATTTACGGTAAGTAACAAAATTCCCTTCTTAATCTCCTTTGGCGAGGTTACAAGTTATTTTTTCATTCCTATTACTTTCGGGATATCACTAGCACTTGTTTTGCCTCCAGCTTGTCCAATGCAAGAGGATTGTGAAGACCACAGCAGTGTTTTACACTTTCCCTCATTACTTAAGACTTGGTTCAGGTGATCACCTCATCAGAAGCGCATTAAGTGGAATTCATCTGACACTGAAATGGAAGTCAGACATGTAGAGAAGATGATTTTTATAACAATGAGCAGTTCTCTCTTAATTTTTGCCAGAGCTGTGGGACACTGCAAATGACACATCCCTGCACCTGGATCTCAGCCCCTACATTATGCTGCTCTCGGATTACATAATAAAAACCTATTAATATATCTAATATATAAAGCTGAATGTGTGTGTGTGTATGTGTGTATGTCCGGGATTGGCATCTGCACCGTCGCAGCTACAGCCACACAATTTTGCACACTCACACTTCTGGACCCCGAGAGCGTCATAGGCTACGTTTTGAGGGGAAATCTTAACCCCACTCTTTACAGTTAATCGCCAAAAAACCTGCCTCCATTAAAGCGAACGGAGCTGGGAGCCACAGTGCAGCCAGAACTTCAGAAGAATGCGCAGCCACGCCCTTATATAGAATGTTGGCGTGTCACAATGCAGCCAGGGAAAGAGGCAGACACAGACAGGGAAAGAAACAGACATAGACAGGGTAAGAGACAGACTGGGTGAAAGAGACAGACGGGGGGGGTGAAAGAGACAGACGGGGGGGTGAAAGAGACAGACGGGGGGGGGGGTGAAAGAGACAGACGGGGGGGGGGGGGGGTGAAAGAGACAGACGGGGGGGTGAAAGACAGACGGGGGGGTGAAAGAGACAGACGGGGGGGTGAAAGAGACAGACGGGGGGGTGAAAGAGACAGACGGGGGGGGTGAAAGAGACAGACGGGGGGGGGGGTGAAAGAGACAGACGGGGGGGGGGTGAAAGAGACAGACGGGGGGGGGGGTGAAAGAGACAGACGGGGGGGGGGTGAAAGACAGACGGGGGGGGGGGTGAAAGACAGACGGGGGGGGGTGAAAGAGACAGACGGGGGGGGGTGAAAGAGACAGACGGGGGGGGGTGAAAGAGACAGACGGGGGGGGGTGAAAGAGACAGACGGGGGGGGGTGAAAGAGACAGACGGGGGGGGGGTGAAAGAGACAGACGGGGGGGGTGAAAGAGACAGACGGGGGGGGTGAAAGACAGACGGGGGGGGTGAAAGACAGACGGGGGGGGTGAAAGAGACAGACGGGGGGGGTGAAAGAGACAGACGGGGGGGGTGAAAGAGACAGACGGGGGGGGTGAAAGAGACAGACGGGGGGGTGAAAGAGACAGACGGGGGGGGGTGAAAGAGACAGACGGGGGGGGTGAAAGACAGACGGGGGGGGTGAAAGACAGACGGGGGGGGTGAAAGACAGACGGGGGGGGTGAAAGACAGACGGGGGGGGTGAAAGAGACAGACGGGGGGGGTGAAAGAGACAGACGGGGGGGGTGAAAGAGACAGACGGGGGGGGTGAAAGAGACAGACGGGGGGGGTGAAAGAGACAGACGGGGGGGGGGTGAAAGAGACAGGCGGGGGGGGTGAAAGAGACAGACGGGGGGGGTGAAAGAGACAGACGGGGGGGGTGAAAGAGACAGACGGGGGGGGTGAAAGAGACAGACGGGGGGGGTGAAAGAGACAGACGGGGGGGGTGAAAGAGACAGACGGGGGGGGTGAAAGAGACAGACGGGGGGGGGTGAAAGAGACAGACGGGGGGGGGTGAAA
Organism: Anomaloglossus baeobatrachus; assembly: GCF_048569485.1. NCBI lineage: Eukaryota > Metazoa > Chordata > Amphibia > Anura > Aromobatidae > Anomaloglossus > Anomaloglossus baeobatrachus. The sequence goes on along the minus strand of NC_134356.1, from coordinate 34,969,504 downwards.
GAGACAGACGGGGGGGGTGAAAGAGACAGACGGGGGGGGGTGAAAGAGACAGACGGGGGGGGTGAAAGAGACAGACGGGGGGGGTGAAAGAGACAGACAGACGGGGGGGGGTGAAAGAGACAGACAGACGGGGGGGGGTGAAAGAGACAGACAGACGGGGGGGGGGTGAAAGAGACAGACAGACGGGGGGGGGTGAAAGAGACAGACAGACGGGGGGGGGGTGAAAAAGACAGACAGACGGGGGGGGGGTGAAAGAGACAGACAGACGGGGGGGGGGGTGAAAGAGACAGACGGGGGGGGGGTGAAAGAGACAGACGGGGGGGGGGGGTGAAAGAGACAGACGGGGGGGGGGGGTGAAAGAGACAGACAAAGTGACAGACTTTATAATTACATTTCTATCTATTTGTTTTGTGGTTTTTGTGTGCACAATACATTTTTGTTAATAAATTCTATTTTGTTAACCGCAGTTATTAACCCGGGCGAAGCCGGGTAGTACAGCTAGTCTAACATAAATTTTATGTAAATCTCCCCGATATGACTCTAGAGAGATGGGCCTTTTTATTTTGTGCTGGTTTTTGTTTTGTTTTTTTTTTAATGGTCTTTTACTTATTCTCCCCCCCCCTTTCAGATCCCAAACAAACTTATTGAACAAAGGGAGAAGGAAAAAGAAAAGGGCCGGTAAGTATTTTTTTCACTGTGTGTGTGATTTATGTACAATGTGAATCTGCTTCGATGACCGTCTTTCCGGCTTCAGATTCTGATGTTTTGATGGGATTTCTGAAAAGTTCAGGGGAAGACATGGGTCAGCTCGCCCTCCCTCGGTGTCAGATTTACAGTTTTCGGGTGGGGTTTGAAGGATGGAAATCTTGTGTAAAGAAAGCTCGAGTCAAGTTTACCAAATTATTTTTTGTCACAATTGGGAAATTGGTGTGAAAACATCTGTAATTGCTCGACTCCGCCAACAAAGACTCTAAAAGAGTGTAAATAAAATAAAGAATTGGGGACAAACAAAAAGGCACAAAACTAGACAAAAGGCGCAGAGGCAACAATGAATCAAAGCCATAGCGCGAGTCAGAGTATTGCTGTTAATGGGAAGAACCGAAAGTCTAATTCTAATTAGTTTTTAGTGTGAAAGTTACAAGATTTTTATTTTTTCATAGTGAGATGGAGATTATGTACCGTATTTTTCCGCTTTATAAGACGCACTGGATTATAAGACTCACCCCAAATTTAGACATTAAAAAAAGATGAAAAATGGGGTCCGTCTTATACTTCGGTGTTTGTTTTACCGGAGGGGGGCAGCAGTGGTGGTGAAGCGGGGTCACAGGAGGCAGAGATTGTGGTGGCAGGTGCAGCGGGTCAGGTGCGGTGGGTCAGTAGTGGCGGCAGGAGCAGCGGCAGGTGAGTGGTGCAGCAGGCCGGTGCGGTGAGTGTCCCAGTGTCCGCGGTCCCGGTTCAAATGATGGCGTGGAGTGGTGCATGTGCAGATGGAGCTCTCATCCAAGGGCTCCATATGCGTCCGCTTCATTTTGAAACTGGGACCGCGGACACACTGGGTAATTTGCTGCACAGCCGCCTGCACGCACAGAGTGGCAGCCAGCAGGCTACCCGCACAGAGGCACCTGGCTGCCGCCCGCGCGCAGGTGCAAGCACCCGACTGCCGCCCGCACAGGCATCCGACTGCTGCCTGCATGCAGCCACAGGTACCCGGCCACCACACGCATGAAAGTACAGGAACTCGGCCGCTTGCACGCAGCCACAAGGGCACCCGATCGCTGCAAAGACAGGACCCCCAGGTAAAGCTATATTCGGATTTTAAGACTCATCCCTCATTTTCCTCCCAAATTTTTGGGAGGAAAAGTGCGTCTTATAATCCGAAAGATACGGTATATGCAGCATCCCCCTACTTTCTCCTTCACTGCATTGCGCCACAAGCAGTAGAGATGCTGCGGTGTGACGCTGGGCTGTGATGAGCGGTGAAACACAGCCCAGTCACTCAGGAAGACTGGAGCCGCAACGGCGATGTCTGGTCAACTGGAGGTTGACGTGACCTCACCGGATCCCAGAGGTCATGGAGCCTGAGGGATTAGGGGGGTCACGTCATGGAGATGAGCGGGCCGTGATGAAAAAGCCTTCCCTATCCATTTTACAGCGACGTGGTCACTAATGCAGAGTCGTGAACCACCCCTTTAATCTTCTAATTGTTTCTACGACATGCTGTGGGTCTAAGGTTGCACTCACATGAACATATGACTCGCACGATTATCGGATCGCATCACCTGACGCAGCCTTTCTTCTCTCCTGACAGGAGCTGGTCTGCTGCATGTATTTCTATGCAGCTGAAGTGCTCCTGTCCAGAGAGTGTGCGGCCATACCGGGTGATGCCAATGCGAGACTCAGAGTCACTCGCGAGTGTGACTCTGGCCTAAGAGGGAACATTTCTCCATGTTGGGAGCGACAAGCCGGTGAAAGGAGACTTATAGGCCATGCAGTGCTCCTCTGGGAATGTAAGGGCATTACATGGCCCATAAGTCTCCTTACACAGGCACTTCACTCTTCACAAGGCTCAATGTTGGCTCTTAGACAATCAGGCACAGGCCTCTCATCTAGCCAAATCAGGTCTCCTGCTTTGCACTGAGCAGGGGGGCTACACCCCAAAACATGTGTGCAAATGGAGTTTATAGTTTGCCGCCTTATCATATGTCATGTGGCAAAGCTGGTTAAAGGGTTAATATTGACTTTTTAGGATTATTGTATCCAATAACACCAAAGATCAAATCCTCTTCCTTCTGAAGAGGCAACGTGCATATTTAATTTCCCAGAGGATCATTGCATGGCCAATAAGTCTCCTTACACGTCCATGTTACTCTCCACAAGGAGTAATGTTTCCCGCTTAGCTCCTCCTAGTGACGGGATGTTCAGTCCTCTATCCGCTCCGCCATAGGAGGGCTCTAGTTGTTGTAATGTTATTGAATTTTTTATTTTTTTTTCTTCTGTAGTAAGAGAGCTCATTCTCCAGACAAAAAAGCGGGTGTCAAAGAGAAGCAAGCAAAGACAGAGTCTGACACTGGAGATGCGTCTAAAGACGCTGATGACACCATTCACACCTCGGAGGAGGCAGACGAGAAGGACATAGTGACGGATTCTTGTGAACCTGAACTACTGGAAGACGACGAAGAGGCGGAAGAGGATGAGGGGGTGGAAGAGGAAGAAGCCGCTGCGCTCCTGGAAACCGGCAGCTCCGTGGCTGACGACGAAGAACAAAATGCAAGTGACGTCGAAGAGAATGATCCAGAAAACCAAAGTGAAGCGCAGGAGCCGGACTCTTCAGATGCTGCTGCAAGTGGCACCGGTAAAAAGGTGTGTATGACGTGAGTCACGTAGCATGACACGTGCCACCACCGCTTAGGCAAACAATGGTGTCAGTCGCCATCATTTGCCCCCGCTCTGTGTTCTGGCGACCGCGGCCCCCCTCTCTGTATTCTGGCCGCCGGTGCCCCCGCTCTGTATTGTGGCCGCCGGTGCCCCCGCTCTGCGTTCTGGCGACCGCGGGCCCCCCCGCTCTGCGTTCTGGCGACCGCGGGCCCCCCCGCTCTGCGTTCTGGCGACCGAGGGCCCCCCCGCTCTGCGTTCTGGCGACCGCGGGCCCCCCCGCTCTGTGTTCTGGCGACCGCGGGCCTCCCCGCTCTGCGTTCTGGCGACCACGGGCCCCCCGCTCTATATTCTGGTGCTGGAATAAAGCTCCAGAGGAGATGAGTTGTCTGTAAAATACCAAAGCTGTACCCATACATTTCGCATTTGCCATTTAGATGACTTGTGGGTCCGAGTAGAAACTCCCATTTTCAATAATGGCCTAGTATAAGCTTTTATTGAATTGACATCATTGACCTGTCTTTGTTTCTCAGGGCGCATCCAAGACTTCTGAGAACGCAGACGATTTTGTTACTCTTGATGAGGTCGGCAACGAAGGGAAATCGGAGAAGAAGAAAAAGAAGAAATCCACAAAAGTGAAGGGCGAGGCGAAGCTTAACACAAGCGAGGAGAAATCTGAGCAAGAAACCGAAACAGAGATGGCCGACCTGGAGACCGGCAAAACCACCCCAGCCTCCATATCCAGCGGAGTATCTACGGAGTACGAGCTGGGCCCGTACGAGGCCAACAATCCCGTCGGTGAGTCTATATGAAACGTGCACACACGTAGTCCCTGCAGGTCTGTGCCGTGGCCGCTTCTTGCGCCGCATTAATCCCTTCATGACCGGGCTAGTTTTCGTTTTAGATTTTTTTTCATTTTTTCCTCCCCTTCCAAGAGCCATAACTTTTTTTTTTTTTTTTTTTTTTTCTCTGACCACATAACCAATAATATGAGGGCTTCTTTTCACAGGCCGACTTGTACTTTTGAATGATGCCATTCATTTTACCTTGTGGTGCACTGGAAAGAAAAATTCCAAGTGTTGAAATTTCAAAAAAAAAAAAAATGCTTTCACTTTTTTTTTTTTTTTTTTTGAGGGGGGGGGGGGTGTTCTATTTGTTGTATTTATTATATCAGGACTCGGGAACCCTTTTGGCTGAGAGCCATGAACGCCACATATTTTAAAATGTAATTTTGTGCGAGCCATACTCGCCAGGGGGGGAGCGGCAGTGATGGAGCAGCTCAGAAGGTCCCAGGAGGCAGGGTAGACGATGCTGCGGGCACGGAGGAGGGGGTGTCGTGGCTCAAGAGGGTTAGTGTATGGAGGGACGGCGATAATGCTGCGGGCTCGTAGTGTATGGAGGGACGATGATACTGCTGCGGGCTCGTAGTGTATGGAGGGACGACGATACTGCTGCGGGCTCGTAATGTATGGAGGGACGACTATACTGCTGCGGGCTCGTAATGTATGGAGGGACGACTATACTGCTGCGGGCTCGTAATGTATGGAGGGACGACGATACTGCTGCGGGCTCGTAGTGTATGGAGGGACGACGATACTGCTGCGGGCTCGTAGTGTATGGAGGGACGGCGATACTGCTGCGGGCTCGTAGTGTATGGAGGGACGGCGATACTGCTGCGGGCTCGTAGTGTATGGAGGGACGGCGATACTGCTGCGGGCTCGTAGTGTATGGAGGGACGGCGATACTGCTGCGGGCTCGTGAGGTGTCACGGTGGCGTGCGGCTGCTTTCGATCAGCCACAGTTGACGAGATTGACTAAGAAAATGCCTACAGCGCGTGTGCAGATCAACGCAATGGACTTCAAGAAAATGGCCACGAAGTCCTATTTGCGCATGCACCGCCTCCACGGCCACTTTCTTGAAGTCGATTTCGTCAACTGCGGGAGATTCAAAGAAGCCGCGGTACTCCACAAGCCCGCAGTCTCGCCGATTCTGCACCACCACTGCCGCCCTGGTAAACCATATGCAGTTTGTAAGATGCACCCCCATTTTTTACCTCAGTTTTGGAGGGAAATAAAGTGCTTCTTACAAAACCGGAAAATATGGTAATTTTTTTTTTTATTTTTTTTTATTAAACATTTGTCTGTGAGTCCTATCTGGCTCGCGAGCCATAAGTTCCAAACCCCTATACTATATGGTAACACTGGCAATTTGATTCTCCAGGTTAGTACAATTACACACTTACTAAATGTGTAAGTTTTGAGGTTTTTTTTTATAATTTTTGGTGAAAAAAAAAAAATTAATTTTTTTTTTTTTTTAAATATGCTTGTCGCCATTTTTCGAGATCCATAACTTATTTTTAAGGATATGAGTGTGTTTTGTTTTGTGGTGTGTTTTTTTTGCACTACCTGAGTTGATGTTTACCTTTTTGGCGTAGATACGATGTTTTGATCCCCCCCCCCCTTAATACATTTTATTGCAATGTTGCGGAGGCCAATAAAAAAAAACACCTAATTCTGGCATTTTTCTGTTATGCCATTTCCGATCAGATTAATTTCTGTTTTTATAGATTGGACTTTACGAACGCAGCGATACCAAATGTGTTTTGTTTGTTTTTTTTTATTAGGGAAAAATTGAACTTTTTTTTTTTTTTCTGTTCATATTTTTTTAAGTCACTATTTGTTAGTCTGCATGTGGAACTTGAACCTGCAAACATCTGATTGCTTGTGCTATACATAGCAGTGCATGAGCACTGCGCTGTATAGTGAAAATAATGCTCTGTGAATGATTATTGTACTTGTCCCTATTATGTTTACCCCTTTTCACATGTAGAGCACCATGGACTAAATGGTGCTATAATAATAAATAATGAATGCCAGCTAAACGCTGGTTTTCACCGAATTAGTGTAATGACCAGCACCAGGGTACCCCATCAGTGACTTCCATTATACTCGCTACATGAGTTGGGCCCGCCCGGGCGTCTTAACTGCTGAAATGGAATAACAATCACTCAAGCCCTTCTGTGCTTGCTCGATCATTAGTTTTCCTTCCTTTTTAATTGTATTTTTGATCGCGACACTGGCGCAGGTTACCAGCCATGGGCGCAGCTCCGCTCCATCCACAGCTGTCAGAGGCAGATGGCTGAATATTTCAGCCATCATCTGCCGGGAAAAATGCGGGCTCAGCATATATATATATACTTCATATGTTCTGAAGGTGTTAAGAGTTCATGTTCCTTTGTTAAGGTTAACTCTTAACCAGAGATCACTAGTTGCCTACTGCCTGGTCTAATTGGTGTGGGTCGAGTGCATGCTTGAAAAATGAGATCAGACACAGTCGGATATTCATCTTTCCTCGACAGAAGTCAGCCCATGCTCTGCTTTATTACAACTGAGCTTGCTCTGATATAACCTTGCAAAGGGGCATGTCCGGATGTGTTATTGGTCAGTGGGTCGAACAATGTGTTAGTCCATGAGCTGATTGGTAGGCGTCATTGTAGGCGGGTCTATGACATCATTGGATGGATCCATGGTGATGGTGATGGGAGGGACGTCATCTGGTGGATCCATGCTGGATGGTTTGGTCTGTAATGTCATCTGATCTTTGGGTTGGTCTTCTCTTATATGGTATCTTCTTACACCTGGACATTCCTTGCATTCCAGGCAAGGTGTGGAGAAACAGGCAATGACAGCCACCTTTATATCTGTCATGTATATGATCTGAAACCTGAATTATGTAAGGCAAATCGACATATTTCCCACAATCCCTTGTCAAGAGGTTAATTAAGTATTTCATCTTATGGCTCTCCTCAACACCTTATCAACTTCCCGCCATTTGGTGAATGTGGTCAGCTGCAGGAAAACAACCGCACTTTCCTTCTCTAAGATTTTTCATGTCTTGACTTCTCATTTTTGTTTTCTCCAAGGGGTGGAATTTGTGATTCCCAAGACTGGTTTCTACTGCAAGCTGTGCTCCTTGTTCTACACCAACGAGAACGTGGCCAAGGTCACCCACTGCAGCACCTTGCCCCACTACCAGAAACTGAAGGTGAGAGTTTGGCTCTTTCACAATCTTTCCCTATCACTATCAGTATGGTCTTTGGAGTGTGGGCGGAAAACTCGCCCAAGTCGGGTAGAGCAGAGAGAGATTGAGAGAGATTGAGAGAGATTGAGAGAGATTGAGAGAGATTGAGAGAGATTGAGAGAGATTGAGAGAGATTGAGAGAGATTGAGAGAGATTGAGAGAGATTGAGAGAGATTGAGAGAGATTGAGAGAGATTGAGAGAGATTGAGAGAGATTGAGAGAGATTGAGAGAGATTGAGAGAGATTGAGAGAGATTGAGAGAGATTGAGAGAGATTGAGAGAGATTGAGAGAGATTGAGAGAGATTGAGAGAGATTGAGAGAGATTGAGAGAGATTGAGAGAGATTGAGAGAGATTGAGAGAGATTGAGAGAGATTGAGAGAGATTGAGAGAGATTGAGAGAGATTGAGAGAGATTGAGAGAGATTGAGAGAGATTGAGAGAGATTGAGAGAGATTGAGAGAGATTGAGAGAGATTGAGAGAGATTGAGAGAGATTGAGAGAGATTGAGAGAGATTGAGAGAGATTGAGAGAGATAGATTGATTGAGAGAGATTGATTGAGAGAGATTGATTGAGAGAGATTGATTGAGAGAGATTGATTGATTGAGATTGATTGAGAGATTGATTGAGAGAGATTGATTGATTGAGAGATTGATTGATTGAGAGATTGATTGATTGAGAGATTGATTGATTGAGAGATTGATTGATTGAGAGATTGATTGATTGAGAGATTGATTGATTGATTGAGAGATTGATTGATTGAGAGATTGATTGATTGAGAGATTGATTGATTGAGAGATTGATTGATTGAGAGATTGATTGATTGAGAGATTGATTGATTGAGAGATTGATTGATTGAGAGATTGATTGATTGAGAGATTGATTGATTGAGAGATTGATTGATTGAGAGATTGATTGATTGAGAGATTGATTGATTGAGAGATTGATTGATTGAGAGATTGATTGATTGAGAGATTGATTGATTGAGAGATTGATTGATTGAGAGATTGATTGATTGAGAGAGATTGATTGATTGAGAGAGATTGATTGATTGAGAGAGATTGATTGATTGAGAGAGATTGATTGATTGAGAGAGATTGATTGATTGAGAGAGATTGATTGATTGAGAGAGATTGATTGAGAGAGATTGATTGAGAGAGCGAGAGAGAGATTGATTGAGAGAGCGAGAGAGCGAGAGAGAGCGAGAGAGCGAGAGAGCGAGAGAGCGAGCGAGAGAGCGAGAGAGCGAGAGAGCGAGAGAGCGAGAGAGCGAGCGAGAGAGCGAGAGAGCGAGAGAGCGAGCGATATATCTTCCGGGGGAGGCTGTTGGGGGCGATGGTGGTGAAGCAGGGTCGATGGTGCTGATGGTGTCCCAGATGCTCACTGCAGGCCCTGTGAGGTAGAAACATCCAGAAACTGTCAGCGGTGGTGGCTTCCAAAAAAACGGCATCTGGAGTCGGCGCATGCGTAGATTGAGCGATTATCCTTAAGTCCACTGCTGGGTGATCAGTGGGCCGGAGGCAGCGTTCTGCGCAGATCAGGTCTTGAGCATAGAGTTGCAGCTGCGCACGCGCCAACTCCGGGCGCCATTTATTGAAGCCTGCACCGCCGACGTTTTCAGGATGGCCGCTGCCTTACCGCCCGTAGCACAGGGCACCTCCCGCAACTTTGCCCTCTGCCTCCTGTCACCATTCTCCATCACCCCCTGGTAAGCTACGTTGTGCTCATAAGACGCACCCCACATTTCTCCCAAATTTTTGGGAGGAGAAATGCATCTTATAATCTCAAAAAAAAAATATATATATATATTCTGAGAATTGTACATATTTTCATCTTTTTTTTATTTTTTTTTTGTCTTTCAGAAACTTGTCGGTAAGATGGGAAAGACTCAAGAGAAGACGGAGTAGAAGCCTGAAGAATAAAAAAAAAAGTTGTTTAATTTGTTCTGTTTAGTTTGCAACATGAGAAGCTAATGCTTTATGGCGATGTGCCGGGTAAATGGCGTCGGCATCAATATCCTTCTGAGCTTTGTTCTGCTCTGCGTTTACACGTCCCAGAAGGGTTGGTATCTGATGCGGGATGACCCTTTGCGATTTCCCACATCTGACTACTATATCCAAGGCAGAGCCAATGAACTGCTGCTTGTCGTGTCATTGATATCGATGCCCACCTTCTTGTGAAGCCTCAGCATATTTGACATACTGCACTAGCTAAATGTCTGTCATTTTAATCTGCTTTAACTGCGTTCGGTGTGACTTGTTTTTTTGTTTTTTAATTTTTATTTCTTTACATTCTGTTTTACAGGAGTGGTCTGAAAGCAAAAGTAAATTTCCTTTTAAACCCCTCTGTTGCTATAATTTTTCAATATTATTAAAAAGTCCCTATTGTGTTATTTATATATATATAATATATATATATATATATATATATATATATATATATATATATATATATATATATATATTTATTATAAATAATAATCATTTTTTCCTATAGCGCCAACATATTGTGCAGCGCTTTGCAATTCAGATCTTCATATACAAATAGTCATAAGAGAAGATAAAATAATTAGAGCCAAATTCATGATAACCCTGCACAAAAGAGCTTACAATCAACAATGAGGAGGTGGGTGACAAGGTACAGCAGGTGTTTATTTACAGCAACGGTCCAGCCATCTCGAAGAAATAAGGGATAGGTAAAGGCTGCACTATTCTATTTATTTATTTTTTTCTATCTGTTAAGAATCCTTTGGAAATCCTAGTGCAGTAATTCAGCCGGTAACAGAGTGGTGTCTATAACTGGCATGCAGGAGACCAGTGACGTCACCAGCAAGGGCAGTGCTGGCCTCCTGCATGCTGGTTATAGACACCGTTACAAGCTGAATTATTACTGTTATAAGCCTATAATAGAGCGTTGTCTATACCCGGCATGCAATAGACCAGTGATGTCACCAGCAAGGGTGGTGCTAAGTCTCCTGAATGCCGGTTATAGACACTGCTCTGTTACCGGCTGAATTCTTAGTGTTCTGAGCCGATAACAGAGCAGTGTCTATACCTGGCATGCAGGAGACGACCAGTGACGTCACCAGGAAGGGCGGTGCTAGTCTCTTGTATGCCGGTTATAGACACTAGTGTTACAAGCTGAATTATTACTGTTATAAGCCTATAATAGAGTGCCGGTTATAGACACCGCTCTGTTACCGGCTGAATTATTACTGTTCCGAACCGATAAGAGTGGTGTCTATACCCGGCATGCAATAGACCAGTGATGTCACCAGCAAGGGTGGTGCTAAGTCTCCTGCATGCCGGTTATAGACACCGCTCTGTTACCGGCTGAATTATTATTCTGTGCCGATAACAGGACGCTTTAACCGTGCAGATCACAGGGAGGGACAGGCTAGCCCCTGAAACGAACATCATGATGATGCTTCTATTCAGGCAAGGGACAGAGGCTGCGGTCACTGCCAAAGACTCTGCCCCCTGATGGTACTTTGTTTGAGTGCTCAAACTAATCGTCATCAGATAGGAGCTAGAAAAAAAATGTAATTAGGGAATTTTTAATACAAGTATATTGGAAAATAATTTAATTTATAGCATCAAATAGATAGGGATTTAAAATGAACTTTGCTTTTGCCTTCAGTCCACCCCTTTAAAGACAAATAGATCACATTAAATCTATCACAATAAACACAACTGTAAACCTGATTTGCTGCAGGAGAATAAAGAGGGTTTATCCATTGTGTGACCCCCTGTAAAATGTCCCAAATTGCATGTAACCAATATGAGACCCCACTGTTGGCTTCACCCGATCAACTTTTTGGTTTTTAAGCAGAACTTTTTTTTTTTTTTTTTTTTTTTTTTTTTGCATTATTTGAGGGAATTAAAAAAATAGTGGATTTTTGTCAGTCTGCTGATGACTCTATTGACTATTGCTGTATTCTAGCACTTTTCAGTGTTCCATTTTAGTTACTCGAGGTGTCGTCTTTGCCGCCATTCTGATTTTTACTCCGAACAAACCATGTTCTCTGGATTCTGACTAGTTGGTTGATCTTAGGGAAGACTTTTTTTAAAGGGATTCCCCCCCCCCCCCCCCCCCACCCACTATTATCATCCTTAGGATTGGTCAATACCAGATTGGTGGGGGTCCTATATACAGCACCCCCAACGATCAGCCACTACTGTAAGAGTTGCCAGGATTGGTTAGTATCAATTAGTGGGGGTCCTATATACAGCACCCCCGACGATCAGCCGCTACTGTAAGAGTTGCCAGATCAGCTCTGGGAAACCTAGAAACAGTGTGACGGAGCGGCGTTTCTCCACTCTGCGCGCTGCTCATTTTCTGGTCGGGGGTTGTACCCCCATCGCCCCATTGATCAGATATTGAGGACCTATTCTGATTTGGTTATCAATATCATAGCAATGGAAAAACCCTTTAAATGTCATTATGCAGAAAGACAATTAAGCTATAATATTTTTTTTTTTTTCTTGCCCATTATATCCATTTTATTGGGCTGCAATGGGAGATGCATCCCATTGCCAAGGTTGGTTTCATTTCGAGAAATTTTGTTTCTTTTGTTCTTTTTATTTTCTGTATTAAATCTGTTTTTTTATGACTATTTTTGTCGACTATTCTGGTAGTTTTTTTTCTGCCATAATGTTTTTTGTTTTTTTTTTGTTCCTGATGCTTCACATACGACCGATTTTTGACTTCTGAGGGTTGTTTCTACAGCGGTGCATACATTTTTGCAAACCCCCCCCCCCCCTTTTTTTTTTTTTTTTTTTTTTTTTTAAATAAAAATGACTGATATTTTGACTATACCCCCTGAACAAGCGACCATATTTTGGTATATTCTGCAGATCTTTAACCTGCACCTATAAGGATTGCAGTAAACCAGGCACCTTCAGCGCTGATCAGTATTCACTTGGCAATGAATTGTAGTTGTTTTGTCTCCTCCTCCAAAAAAAAGCTGGGTTAGTTGTTATAGAGCAAAAGATTAGGGTTACCGAGTAAGGGGGTTTTACAACAATTGAAAAATCTGCTTGCGTTCTTATTAAAATAGTGCCACCCCTGTTAATAGGTAGTCCGGTACAGAAGGTGGGCTCTATTGAAGACAAAAATGCAAGGCTGTAGTACCAGACACCACCTATAGATAGAGGGAGGCGCTGTTCTTGTAAGCAGACAGCCACATTTTTTTTTTCTTCCAATATTGGAGAACACCTTTAAGATTAGCCAAAACTTATACATTTGTCTTATGCCTTTATGCCAATTCTCAAGATTTCTGTAAACAGTGTTGCCCTTACTGTGGAGCTGTAGAAAACAAGCGAACTCCTCCATAGCATTCCAGTCGTCATTACATGAACCTTCATGTATTTGTTTAGAAGTGTTTGAAATAAAACCTTGTATTTTACCAATGCTTTTTGTGTTTTTTTTTGTTGTCTGTTGTAGTCATTCTTGGCTACTTGAAAGGCGGCCTATTGTGTGTCTTCTGTCCCTCCTTTTGGTGCTGATCGCAGTCCTCCTTTGATGATTTACATGGCTGACACCTCTGACGTCATCCACGTAACCAAGCAAAATCTCGCGCATGCGCAGTGATACTGCCGGCTCGCGCAGGTGCACTTGAGCAAGCCGGTGAGTTCTGACATTTTTGACCAGCGATGGTGATGTCACCTATGTCATCCACGCAGCCTGCGCAGAGACATTGCTGGCTCGCGCATGCGCACTTTGCTCTGCCCTACTACAGGCAGAGCCAAAACATAAATGTAATGGCCACGGTTTTCCTGCTTCTCATTACCGGAAGTGAGATTTTGATGACGCAGGACACATCATCCAAATCACTGAGCAAAATATTGCGCCTGCGCGGAGAACTCGACAGCTCGTGCATACGCTTCAATGTTTTCAGCTCTACTCGCAATAGGGCAGAGGGAAGAGTGCCTGCGCGAGCCGACAATATCTCTACGCAGGCACAAGATTTTGCCTGGCTACATTTTTTTTGGCTCTGCCGACAATAGAGCAGAGCTTGCCAGTGCGGCAATGTCTCTGCGTAGGCGGAAGATCCGTCATCAAGGGAGGACTGTGATTATTGCCAAAAGGAGGGAGAGGAGCCACAATATAGGGCGCCCATCGGACTGGACCCAAGGATTAGCATACATAGCGGGAGATTTTATAAAGGTATTTTTCGGGTCTGCAGGGGGAGTCGGCGCACAAGATGCACCTTTATAGAATGCAGCACCGACACTGCTGAAGGTGCTAGATTTAGTTAGTAACTCAAAGGGAACTGGTCACCAGATTTTTAAATCCTGTCTTTTTAACAATTACTTGTAACCAGCTTGTTGAATTGAGGAAGGTGAAAGGAACGTCTCCAGTCATACATGTAGATTAAAAAAAAAAAAAGCATAGAAAAAAAATCCATGCAACTTGAGAAGTGAAAAAGTTCCCGAGAATCAGTAACTGGCCGTGCAAAAAAAATGTAGGACCGTGGTTCACGGAGTATATCTGACTGCCGGGACCAGAGACCTGTGAACCACCTATTGCAGAATCCCCAGCACTTCTGATTGTTAGGACCAACAATGCCGTTAATTTGTGGTGTGACATGTCTGACGTGGAGAAGCGGCCTACTAATCAGAAGATGTATGTGCCCGGGAGTAGGACGTTCCCAGGGCTCTGATCCACCAGCAACGAGTACCAACAAATCTTTTTGTTCCAATCCTATAATAAAAGGACAACCAATCTGAAACAGTCCATTAAACATCCCTCATAGGAACATGCCTATATTTATGTAGCAAATGACTTTCTTCGGCGCTCCATTGGGAGACCCAGACGATTGGGTGTATAGCTACTGCCTCCGGAGGCCACACAAAGCATTACACTAAAAAGTGTAAGGCCCCTCCCCTTCTGGCTATACACCCCCAGTGGGATCACTGGCTCACCAGTTTTCAAGCTTTGTGCGAAGGAGGCACACATCCATGCAATAGCTCCACTGTTTAGTCAGCAGTAGCTGCTGACTATATCGGATGGAAGAAAAGAGGGCCCGTATGGGGCCCCCAGCATGCTCCCTTCTCACCCCACTTGTGGTTTGTAAGGTTGAGGTACCTATTGCTGGTACGGAGGCTGGAGCCCACATGCTGTTTTCCTTCCCCATCCCCCTGAGGGGCTCTGAGGAAGTGGGATCTTACCGGCCCCAAAGCCCTGAGGCCGGGCTCCATCCACAGACCCATTGAACCTGCTGGATACGGAGCTGGGTACCGTTCAGGGACATGGCCCTGCACCATTCAGGTACTCTGTGTCCCCGTACACACAGGCACAGCACACTCCAGACTTGCTGGGAGTGCTAGTGCGCCGGGGACAGTAAAGGGTTACAGTCACTGCAGCCTAGCTGAGTGACTTTATGTATTGGGAACTACCGCGCCGGACGCTCCGGGAGCGGCGGCGCGGCTGGGACTTGTAGTGCGCCGGGGACTTGGCGCCGACCGAGCTTTTACGGCGGCGGCGCTTATAAATCCAGTCCCCGGCTTTTGCGGCCTAGCTCCGCTTCGTTCCCGCCCCCACCCTGTCAATCAGGGTAGGGGAGAGACGCTGTACAATCGGCAGCGCCGAGGGCTGGAGCCTTATTTACATGCTCCAGCCCTCTCACTGGACACTGTGGGACGCTGGTTTCCCGCTCTGACTTGGGGCACGCCCACAGCCCGCCCCTACTCACACGAGCTGGAGAAGGACGCCGGCAGCCATTCCTGCAGGCCGAGCTGAGAGAACGGACTCTGGGCAACCAGGCACAGGACTGGGGCGACCACACACCCGCTTATAGGCGGGCGGTAAGCGGCACCTGAAGTGCTGACCGCACTAAATACCGCAGTTGTCCATTTGTATTTTATGCTTACACTGCATAGGTCGCTATTTTCTTCAGCGCTCTATTGGGAGACCCAGACGATTGGGTATAGCTACTGCCTCCGGAGGCCACACAAAGCACTACACTAAAAAGTGCAAGGCCCCTCCCCTTCTGGCTATACCCCCCCCGTGGTATCACGGGTTCTCCAGTTTTCAAGCTTTGTGCGAAGGAGGTCAGACATCCATGCATAGCTCCACAGATTTTAGTCAGCAGTAGCTGCTGACTATTTCGGATGGAAGAAAAGAGGGCCCATATAGGGCCCCCAGCATGCTCCCTTCTCACCCGTTGATGGTGTTGTAAGGTTGAGGTACCTATTGCTGGTACGGAGGCTGGAGCCCACATGCTGCTTTCCTTCCACATCCCCCTGGGGGGCTCTGAGGAAGTGGGATCCTGCCGGCCTCAAAGCTCTGACGCCGGGCTCCATCCACAGACCCATTTGAACCTGCTGGATACGGAGCTGGGTACCGTTCAGGGACATGGCCCTGCACCATTACAGGTACTCTGTGTCCCCGTACACACAGGCACAGCACACTCCAGACTTGCTGGGTGTGCTAGTGCGCTGGGGACAGTAAAGGGTTACAGTCACTGCAGCTTTGCTGAGTGACTTTGTGTATTGGGAACTACCGCGCCGGACGCTCCGGGAGCGGCGGCGCGGCTGGGACTTGTAGTTCGCCGGGGACTGGGCGCCGACCGCGCTTTTACGGCGGCGGCGCTTATAAATCCAGTTCCCGGCTTCTGCGGCCTAGTGCCGCTTCGTTCCCGCCCCCTCCCTGTCACTCAGGGAAGGGGACAGACGCTGTACAATCGGCAGCGCCGAGGGCTGGAGCCTTATTTACATGCTCCAGCCCTCTCACTGCACACTGTCGGACGCCGGATTCCCGCTCTGACTTGGGGCACGCCCACGGCCCGCCCCTCCTCACACGAGCTGGGGAAGACGCCGGCAGCCATTACTGCAGTCCGAGCTCGGACTTTCGGCAACCAGGCAGGACGGTGGCGACCATACACCCGCTTATAGGCGGGCGGTAAGCGGCACACATAGTGCTGACCCCAATATATACTGCAGTGTGTACATGTGTATTTTAACTGCATAGGTCGCTATATGCTCGCTTGGAGAGCGACACATCAGCAGCAGGAAAGCAGGTGTGCTAAGGCACAGGCTTTCTAGGCTGCTTGTATTGCACGTACTGAAGTGTTCATTTGTGTTTATGCTTGTATGCTATACATTGCACTGTACAGTCGCTAGTCTTAGCTATATTCTCCTGGAATGGCTAGACTACAGCAGCAGAAAACCAAGGGTGCTGGGGCACAGGTTTTTTTCTATGCTGCTTGTATTGCATGGGCTGCAGTGTGCATTTGTACTTGTGCTTGTATGCTATACATCGCACTGTATGGTCACTCTTCTGGGCTATATTCCCCTAGATGACTAGTCTACAGCAGCAGAAGAGCAGGGGTGCCAGGGCACAGGCTTCTATGCTGCTTGTATTGCCTGTGCTGCAGTGTTCATTTGTACTTTATGCTTGTATGCTATACATTGCACTGTACGGTCACCAATCTTGGCTATATACTTCTAGATGGCTAGTCGGCAGCGGCAAAAAAGCAACACAGATTTTCAGTGCTGTTTTTACTACATGGGATGCTGTTCATGACACCGTCCCATTGTGTGCATGCTCCCCTGTAGCACTTCGTCTGCCGGGGTCTCTAGCACTTCGTCTGCCGGGGTCTCTACTAGTCGTGGCCAAAGAAACCACCTGTCATCCCTGTCCAAGGACAGGGACGGAGTTGCAGTTTCGGCAGATATATTGTCATAAGATAGAGACTTGCAGTCCAGACAGGCCATGGGCAATCTTCCTGACCAACCTCATTTGGAACGGGGGGGTCCCAGGAGGACTCTCTGTATGATAAGGCAGCTCTCCAGGACTTTGATCCTGACATCGCTATCAATCCGGATACACCGGATGGTAACGCCATACGGAATGATCCTATAGCGTCCATCAATGGAAGGTTGGATCTTTCTCCCTCAGCTCCCCCAGTGGAGGAGTCAGCTTCACAGCAGGAGAAGTCCCTTTTCAGTATCTCAAACGGATATTGAGTATTTTTCTGGCCACGCTGACTTCAGAGAAGCAGTCCAGAAACACCACGCTTACCAGATAAGCGTCTTCTCCAAACGTTTTTAAGATACACGTTATCCCTTTTCCCCTGACGTGGTCAAGCGCTGGACCCAGGGTCCAAAGGTGGATTCTCCAATCTCCAGGCTTGCGTCTAGAGCCATAGTTGCACTGGAGATGGGGCTTCACTTAAAGATGCCATTCACAGACAGATGGACTCTGGTTGAAATCTGTCTAGGAGGCTATCGGCGTGTCGGTTGCTCCGGCATTCACAGCCGTATAGGCAACCTAACCTTTTCAGCTGTTCTTGCGCAGCTGGCCTTGAGCACATGTACATCTGTACCGCAGAGGCGTCCGTAACTCCGCAATGTCTGCACTGCGACTTACCCTATTAATGCTGTCCTAAAAGTACAGTCGAGGTTTCGGTCCTTCCCAAGCTCGGGCAGGTCCCAATTGTCCTCGTGCAAAAGGGCTACAAAACCTCAGACGGGCTCAGATTCCGGCCGGGCTCAATCACGCCCAAGGAAGGCAGCCGGAGGAACCGCTACCAAGGCGGTCTCCTCATGACTCTCAGCTCTCTCTCTCTCTCCGCATCCGCGGTTGATGGCAGACTCCCCCGCCTTTGGCGACATTTAGCTGCCACAGGTCACAGACCGGTGGGTGACGGACATTGTGCTCACGTGCACAGGACAGTGTTCTGTTCTCGTCCTCCGACTCCATTCTTCAGAACGGCCCCACCTCCCCACCGAGCAGATGCCCTGCTGCAGGCGGTGGACGCTCTAAGAGCAGAAGGAGTGGTGATCCCTGTCCCCCCTCAGGAACGAGGGCGAGGGTTTGTACTCCAATCTCTTTGTGGCTCCAAAAAAGGACGGCTCATTCCGTCCTGTTCTGGACCTAAAACTGCTCAATAAGCATGCAAACGCCAGGCGGTTCCGGATGGAATCCCTCCGATCCGTCATTACCTCAATGTCTCGAGGAGACTTCCTTGCCTCAACAGACATCAAAGATGCCTATCTCCACGTGCCAATTGCTACGGAGCACCAACGTTTTCTAAATTTTGTGATAGGAGACGACCATCTTCAGTTCGTAGCTCTGCCATTCGGTCTGGCGACAGCCCCACGGGTGTTCACCAAGGTCATGGCAGCAGTGGTAGCAGTCTTGCACTCTCAGGGACACCCGGTGATCCCTTACTTGGACGATCTACTCGTCAAAGCACCCTCCCTCGAGGCATGACAACGCAGCCTGAATGTTGCGCTGGAGACTCTCCAGACTTTCGGGTGGATCATCAATTTGGCAAGGTCAAATCGGTCACCGACTCAATCACTAACGTATCTCGGCATGGAGTTCACACTCTATCAGCGATAGTGAAGCTTCCGCTGAACAAGCAGCGTTCACTGCAAACAGAGGTGCAGTCTCTCCTTCAAGGCCAGTCGCACCCCTTAAGGCGCCTCATGCACTTCCTAGGGAAGATGGTGGCAGCCATGGAGGCAGTTCCCTTTGCGCAGTTTCATCTGCGCCAACTGCAAGGGGACATTCTCCGCCAATGGGACGGGCAGTCAACCTCCCTGGACAGGAAAGTCTCCCTTTCCCAGACGGCCAAGGACTCTCTGCAATGGTGGCTTATTCCCACCTCATTGTCACAGTGAAGATCCTTCCTACCCCCATCCTGGGCAGTGGTCACGACAGATACGAGTCTGTCAGGGTGGGGAGCAGTTTGTCTCCGCCACAGGGCTCAGGGGACGTGGACTCAGCAGGAGTCCACCTTTCAGATCAATGTTCTGGAAATCGGGGCAGGGTATCTTACCCTACTAGCTTTCCAGCAGTGGCTAGAAAGAGAGCAGATCCGAATCCAGTCGGACAACTCCACAGCGGTGGCATACATCAACCACCAAGGAGGGACGCGCAGTCGGCAAGCCTTCCAGGAAGTCCGGCGAATCCTCATGTGGGTGGAGGACACAGCATCCACCATATCCGCAGTTCACATCCCGGGCGTAGAAAACTGGGAAGCAGACTTCCTCAGTCGCCAGGGTATGGACGCAGGGGAATGGTCCCTTCACCCGGACGTGTTTCAGGAAATCTGTCGCCGCTGGGGGGTGCCGGACGTCGACCTAATGGCGTCTCGGCACAACAACAAGGTCCCGGCATTTATGGCACGATCGCGCGATCACAGAGCTCTGGCGGCAGACGCCTTAGTGCAAGATTGGTCGCAGTTCCGGCTCACATGTGTTTCCACCTCTGGCACTCTTGCCCAGAGTACTGCGCAAAAAATCAGATCCGATTGCAGCCGCGTCATACTCGTCGCCCCAGACTGGCCGAGGAGATCGTGGTACCCGGATCTGTGGCATCTCACGGTCGGCCGACCGTGGTCACTACCAGGCTGGCCAGACTTACTGTCCCAAGGGCCGTTTTTCCATCGGAATTCTGCGGCCCTGAACCTGACTGTGTGGCCATTGAGTCCTGGATCCTAGCGTCTTCAGGATTATCCCAAGGGGTCGTTGCCACCATGAAACAGGCTAGGAAGTCCACCTCTGCTAAGATCTACCACAGAACGTGGAAGATTTTCTTAACCTGGTGCTCGGCTCAGGGAGTGTCTCCCTGGCCATTTGCATTGCCTACTTTTCTTTCCTTCCTGCAATCGGGGTTAGAAAAGGGCTTGTCGCTCGGCTTCCTTAAGGGGGAAGTCTCGGCACTATCCGTGTTTTTTTCAGAAGCGTCTAGCACGTCTTTCTAAGGTGCGCACGTTCCTACAGGGGGTCTGTCATATCGTACCCCCGTACAAGCGGCCGTTAGATCCATGGGATCTCAACAGGGTATTAGTTGCTCTCCAGAAGCCGCCTTTCGAGCCTCTGAAGGAAGTTTCCTTTCTCGCCTGTCACAGAAGGTGGCGTTTCTCGTTGCGATCACATCGCTTCGGCGAGTGTCTGAGCTGGCAGCTCTGTCATCCAAGGCTCCCTTCCTGGTGTTCCACCAGGACAAGGTAGTGCTGCGCCCCATTCCGGAGTTTCTCCCTAAGGTCGTATCCTCATTTCATCTTAATCAGGATATATCCTTGCCTTCCTTTTGTCCTCATCCGGTTCACCGGTATGAAAAGGACTTACGTTTGTTAGATCTGGTGAGAGCACTCAGACTCTACATTTCCCGCACGGCGCCCATGCGCCGTTCCGATGCACTTTTTGTCCTTGTCGCTGGTCCGCGCAAGGGGTTGCAGGCTTCTAAAGCCACCCTGGCTCGATGGATCAAAGAACCAATTCTAGAGGCCTACCGTTCTGCGGGGCTTCCGGTTCCTTCAGGGCTAAAAGCCCACTCAACCAGAGCCGTGGGTGCGTCCTGGGCATTACGACACCAGGCTTCGGCTCAACAAGTGTACCAGGCAGCTACCTGGTCCAGTCTGCACACTTTCACCAAGCATTATCAGGTGCATACCTATGCTTCGGCGGATGCCAGCTTAGGTAGAAGAGTCCTGCAGGCGGCAGTGACACCCCCGTAGGGGAGGGCTGTTTTGCAGCCCTAACATGAGGTATTTCTTTACCCACCCAGGGACAGCTTTTGGACGTCCCAATCGTCTGGGTCTCCCAATAGAGCGCTGAAGAAGAAGGGAATTTTGTTACTTACCGTAAATTCCTTTTCTTCTAGCTCTTATTGGGAGACCCAGCACCCGCCCTGTTGTCCTTCGTGGGATGT
This sequence comes from Anomaloglossus baeobatrachus, assembly GCF_048569485.1. Classification (NCBI taxonomy): domain Eukaryota; kingdom Metazoa; phylum Chordata; class Amphibia; order Anura; family Aromobatidae; genus Anomaloglossus; species Anomaloglossus baeobatrachus. Next base: position 34,948,384 of record NC_134356.1, on the reverse strand, counting down.
TTTTGTTGTTTGCGGGTACACATGTTGTTCATGTTGAACGGTTTTTCAGTTCTCCGATGTTACTCGGAGTTAATTTGTTTAAACCAGTTATTGGCTTTCCTCCTTCTTGCTTTGGCACTAAAACTGGAGAACCCGTGATACCACGGGGGGGGTATAGCCAGAAGGGGAGGGGCCTTGCACTTTTTAGTGTAGTGCTTTGTGTGGCCTCCGGAGGCAGTAGCTATACCCAATCGTCTGGGTCTCCCAATAAGAGCTAGAAGAAAAGGAATTTACGGTAAGTAACAAAATTCCCTTCTTTGGCTATATGCCCTCTTAGATGGCGACACATCAGCAGCAGGAAAGCAGGGGTGCTAAGGCACAGGCTTTCTATGCTGCTTGTATCTGAGGCACAAAAAAGCCTCAGAGCAGGTTTTTTCAGTGCTGCAGTGTTAATTTGTACTTATGCTTGTATGCTATACATTGCACTGTATGATCGCTATTCTGGGCTATATTCCCCTAGATGGCTAGTCTACAGCAGCAGAAAAGCAGGGGTGCCATGGCACAGGCTTTCTATGCTGCTTGTATTGCATGTGCGGCAGTGTTCATTTGTACTTTATGCTTGTATGCTATACATTGCACTGTACGGTCGCCATTCTTGGCTCTATACTCCTAGATGGCTAGTCGGCAGCAGCATATAAGCAACACAGGCTTTCGATGCTGTTTTTACTGCATGTGATACTGTTCCACGGCACTGACCCCCATTGTGTGCAATGCTCCCCTGTAGCACTTGGTCAGCCGGGGTCTCTACTAGACGTGGCCAAAGGAACCACCTGTCAACCCTGTCCAAGGACAGGGACGGAGTTGCAGTTTCGGCTGATATATTGTCATGGGATAGAGACTTGCAGTCCAGACAGGCCATGCGCAATCTGGTTCATTGCTCCCTGGCCACCCTCATTTGGAATAAAATCGGTGCTCCGGGGGGGGTCCCAGGAGGACTCTCTGTATGAGGAGGCAGACGTAGCTCATCAGGACTTTGATCCTGACACCGCTCTCAATCCGGATACACCGGATGGTGACACCATAGGGAATGATCCTATAGCGTCCATCAATGGAATGTTGGATCTTTCTCCCTCAGCTCCCCCAGCGAGGAGTCAGCCTCACAGCAGGAGAAGTCCCATTTCAGTAGCTCAAACGTATATTGAGTATTTTTCTGGCCACGCTGACTTCAGAGAAGCAGTCCAGGAACACCACGCTTACCAGATAAGCGTTTTCTCCAAACGTATTAAGGATACACGTTATCCCTTTCCCTCTGACGTGGTCAAGCGCTGGACCCAGGGTCCAAAGGTGGATTCTCCAATCTCCAGGCTTCCGGCTAGAGCCATAGTTGCAGTGGAGATGGGACTTCACTTAAAGATGCCATTGACAGACAGATGGACTCTGGTTGAATTCTGTCTATGAGGCTATCGGCGTGTCGGTTGCTCCGGCATTCACAGCCGTATGGGCACCCTAAGCTTTTCAGCTGTTCTTGCGCAGCTGGTCTTGAGCACATGTACATCTGTGTCGCAGGGGCGTCCGTAACCTCGCAATGTCTGCATTGCGACTTACCCTATTAATGCTGTCCTGGAAGGATAGTCGAGGTTTCGGTCCTTCCCAAGCTCGGGCAGGTCCCAATTGTCCTCGTCCAAAAGGGCAAAAAAGCCTCAGAGGGGCTCAGATTCCGGCCGGGCTCAATCACGCCCAAGGAAGCCAGCTGGAGGAACCGCTACCAAGGCGGTCTCCTCATGACTCTCAGCTCTCTCTCTCTCCGCATCCGCGGTTGATGGCAGACTCTCCCGCCTTTGGCGACATTTAGCTGCCACAGGTCACAGACCGGTGGGTGAGGGACATTGTGCTCACGTGCACAGGACAGAGTTCTGTTCTCGTCCTCCGACTCGATTCTTCAAAACCTCCCCACCGAGCCGATGCTCTTCTGCAGGCAGGAGGAGGGTAATCCCTGTTCCTCTTCAGGAACAAGACACGGTTTTACTCCAATCTAGTTGTGGTGCCAAAAAAGGATGGCTTTTTCCTTTCCGTTCTGGACCTAAACCTGCTCAACAAGCACGTGGAGGCCAGGCGGTTCCGGATGAAACCCTCCGCTCCGTCATTGCCTCAATGTCTCAAGGAAATTTCCTAGAATCAATAGACATCAGGATGCGTATCTCCACGTGCCGATTGCTCCAGAGCACCAGCGTTTGCTGCGTTTCGTTATTGAAGACGAGCATCTTCAGTTCGTAGCCCTGCCCTTCGGTCTGGCGACAGCCCCACGGGTTTTCACCAAGGTCATGGCGGCAGTGGTAGCAGTCTTGCACTCTCAGGGACACTCGGTGATCCCTTACTTGGAGGATCTACTTTTCAAGGCACCCTCTCTCGAGGCATGCCAACTCAGCCTGAATGTTACGCTGGAGACTCTCCAGACTTTCGGGTAGATCATCAATTTTGCAAAGTCAAATCTGTCACCGACGCAATCACTAACGTATCTTGGCATGGAGTTTCATACTCTATCAGCGATAGTGAAGCTTCCGCTGAACAAGCAGCGTTCACTACAGACAGGGGTGCAGTCTCTCCTTCAAGGCCAGTCGCACCCCTTAAGGTGCCTCATGCACTTCCTAGGGAAGATGGTGGCAGCCATGGAGGCAGTTCCCTTTGCGCAGTTTCATCTGCGCCCACTTCAATGGGACATTCTCCGCCAATGGGACGGGAAGTCAACGTCCCTAGACAGGAAAGTCTCCCTTTCCCAGGCGGCCAAGGACTCTCTGCAATGGTGGCTTCTTCCCACCTCTTTGTCTCAGGGAAGATCCTTCCTACCCCCATCCTGGGCAGTGGTCACGACAGATGCGAGTCTGTCAGGGTGGGGAGCAGTTTTTTCTCCACCACAGGGCTCAGGGGACGTGGACTCAGCAGGAGTCCACCCTTCAGCTCAATGTTCTGGAAATCAGGGCAGTATATCTTGCCCTCCTAGCCTTTCAGCAGTGGCTGGAAGGAAGGTAGATCCGAGTCCAGTCGGACAACTCCACAGCGGTGGCATACATCAACCACCAAGGAGGGACACGCAGTCGGCAAGCCTTCCAGGAAGTCCGGCGGATTCTGATGTGGGTGGAGGACAGAGCATCCACCATATCCGCAGTTCACATCCCGGGCGTAGAAAACTGGGAAGCAGACTTCCTCAGTCGCCAGGGCATGGACGCAGGGGAATGGTCCCTTCACCCGGACGTGTTTCAGGAAATCTGTCGCCGCTGGGGGGTGCCGGACGTCGATCTAATGGCGTCTCGGCACAACAACAAAGTTCCGGCCTTCATGGCGCGGTCTCGCGATCAAAGAGCTCTAGCGGCAGACGCCCTAGTACAAGATTGGTCGCAGTTCCGGCTCCCTTATGTGTTTCCACCTCTGGCACTCTTACCCAGAGTGCTACGCAAGCTCAGGTCCGATTGCAGCCGCGTCATACTCGTCGCCCCAGACTGGCCGAGGAGGGCGTGGTATCCGGATCTGTGGCATCTCACGGTCGGCAAACCGTGGGCACTACCAGACCGACCAGACTTACTGTCCCAAGGGCCGTTTTTCCATCGGAATTCTGCGGCCCTGAACCTGACTGTGTGGCCATTGAATCCTGGATCCTAGCGTCTTCCGGATTATCCCAAGGGGTTGTGGCCACCATGAGGCAGGCTAGGAAGTCCACGTCTGCTAAGATCTACCATAGAACGTGGAAGATTTTCTTATCCTGGTGCTCTGCACAAGGAGTATCCCCCTGGCCATTCCAGTTACCTAATCTTCTTTCCTTCCTGCAAGCCGGGTTGGAAAAGGGCTTGTCGCTCGGCTCCCTTAAGGGACAAGTCTCAGCACTATCCGGGTTTGTTCAGAAGCGTCTAGCACGATTGTCTAAAGTGCGTACGTTCCTGCAGGGCGTTTGTCATATCGTCCCTCCGTACAGGCGGCCATTAGATCCATGGGCTCTAAACAGAGTACTAGTTGCTCTCCAGAAGCCGCCCTTCGAACCTCTGAAGGAGGTTTCCCTTTCACGACTATCACAGAAAGTGGCCTTTCTGGTAGCGATCACGTCTCTTCGGAGAGTGTCCGAGCTAGCAGCGCTGTCATCCAAAGCTCCCTTCCTGGTGTTCCACCAGGACAAGGTAGTGCTGCGCCCCATTCAGGAGTTTCTCCCTAGGGTGGTATCCTCTTTTCATCTTAATCAGGATATCTCCTTGCCTTCCTTTTATCCGTACCCAGTTCATCGGTATGAAAAGGATTTGCATTTGTTAGATCTGGTGAGAGCACTCAGAATCTACATTTCCCGCACGGCACCCATGCGCCGCTCGGATGCACTCTTTGTCCTTGTCGCTGGTAAGCGCAAAGGGTCGCAGGCTTCCAAAGCCACCCTGGCTCGATGGATCAGAGAACCAATTCTTGAAGCCTACCGTTCTGCTGGGCTTCCGGTTCCATCAGGGCTGAAGGCCCATTCTACCAGAGCCGTGGGGGCGTCCTGGGCATTGCGACACCAGGCTACGGCTCAACAGGTGTGCCAGGCAGCTACCTGGTCGAGTCTGCACACTTTCACCAAACATTATCAGGTGCATACCTATGCTTCGGCGGACGCCAGCCTAGGTAGAAGAGTCCTGCAGGCGGCAGTGACCTCCCCGTAGGGGAGGGCTGTCTTCGCAGCTCTAACATGAGGTATTCTTTACCCACCCAGGGACAGCTTTTGGACGTCCCAATCGTCTGGGTCTCCCAATGGAGCGCCGAAGAAGAAGGGAATTTTGTTACTTACCGTAAATTCCTTTTCTTCTAGCTCCTATTGGGAGACCCAGCACCCGCCCTGTTGTCCTTCGGGATTTTTGGTTGTTTTTCGGGTACACATGTTGTTCATGTTGAACGGTTTTCAGTTCTCCGACGTTACTTCGGAGTGAATTTGTTTAAACCAGTTCTTGGCTTTCCTCCTTCTTGCTTTTGCACTAAAACTGGTGAGCCAGTGATCCCACTGGGGGTGTATAGCCAGAAGGGGAGGGGCCTTACACTTTTTAGTGTAATGCTTTGTGTGGCCTCCGGAGGCAGTAGCTATACACCCAATCGTCTGGGTCTCCCAATAGGAGCTAGAAGAAAAGGAATTTACGGTAAGTAACAAAATTCCCTTCTTTGGACAGGAAAAATTTTGGTAAATTCTCCTTCGGTAGCACAGAAAATTACAGAAACTGAGAGATATTGGTTAGACCCAATTTGAAGCACTTTTCTGCCCAAATCGGATTCCTTGTTAGCCTGGACATTGTATTATTGTGCCTCATGAATGTGAATGGAAACCACCTCGTGTGGCTCCTCTACATTTCTGACCAAAAGAAAACTCGTCAGGAACGCTACATCTACTGTACTTCAACTTGACGTGGTTGTTGTGCTTCATAAATGGGAAAGGAGACTTCTCGCGTGGCTCCTCTGCAATTCTGGCCAAAAGAAAACTGGTCAGGAACCGTTACATCTACTTCAGGTTCAAAAGAAGAAAGTAAAGCTTCAGACAAGGACGAAGGGAAGAAAATGATGGGGTCTTCCAGAATCTTGTTGAAGAAAGAGAGAAAATAGGTAAAAAAAAAAAAAAAAAAATCTGTACCTCCACAAGAAATTAACATGTCTGGATGGTTCCCTTTGAAAAGAGAATAAAATCTGGACACCGTAACCTTCAGTTCCGCGTGATAATCAAAAGGAATATTTCTGAATGAAGATTTGCTGACTTGGATTCCAGAAGTTTCTGCCGAGACAATCCTTCACATTCACTGCTCGCTGGACGTGAATGTCTTTGCTTAGAATGTGGTTGGTTAACATTTGTGAATAGGTTGGAGACTTGAAGTCCAGTCACACTAAGCAACTTACCAGCGATCCCAACAACGATAGGGATCGCTGGTAAGTTGCTAGGAGGTTGCTGGTGAGATGTCACACTGCGACGCTCCAGCGATCCCACCAGCAACCTGACCTGGCAGGGATCGCTGGAGCGTCGCTACACAAGTTGCTGGTGAGCTCACCAGCAACCAGTGACAAGCCCCCAGCACCGCGTGGAAGATGCTGCGCTTGGTAACTAAGGTAAATATCGGGTAACCAACCCGATATTTCTTTGTCGCTCCATTGGGAGACCCAGACAATTGGGTGTATAGCTACTGCCTCCGGAGGCCACACAAAGTATTACACTTAAAAGTGTAAAGCCCCTCCCCTTCTGCCTATACACCCCCCGTGGGATCACGGGTTCCTCAGTTTTCATGCTTTGTGCGAAGGAGGTCAGACACGCACGCATAGCTCCACTGTTTAGTCAGCAGCAGCTGCTGACTATGTCGGATGGAAGAAAAGAGGGCCCATACTAGGGCCCCCAGCATGCTCCCTTCTCACCCCACTTTTGTCGGCGGTGTTTGTTAAGGTTGAGGTACCCATTGCGGGTACGGAGGCTGGAGCCCACATGCTGTTTTCCTTCCCCATCCCCCTTAGGGCTCTGGGTGAAGTGGGATCTTACCGGTCTCCAGGCACTGAGACTGTGCTCCATCCACAGCCCCTGGGGAATCTGCTGGATATGGAGCGGAGTATCGTCAGGGACAGGGCCCTGCTACGTCAAGGTACTCTGTGTCCCCGTACAGACCGCGCGCAGACACACTACAGCATTGCTGGGTGTGTTAGTGCGCCGGGGACAATAGCGCTGCGCGCTTGTGCCACTACTCACTACAGCTCTGCTGAGTGAGTTAATGTATTGGGAACTGCCGCGCCGGCCGCTGCTGTCAGTTTTACACTGCAGCGCGGCTGGGACTTGTGGTGCGCCGGGGACTTCCGCGCTGGCCGTGCATATATGACGGCCGCGCTTATTACTCGAGTCCCCGGCTTTTGCGGCCTAGTTTCGTTTCGTTCCCGCCCCCAGGCCTGCCAGTCAGGGGAAGGGCGGGACGCTATACAGATCGTCAGCGCCGAGGGCTGGAGTCTACTTTACATACTCCAGCCCTCACACTAGGCACAGTGGGACGCCAGTTTCCCGCACTTTGTCTGAGGCACGCCCACGGTCCGCCCCTCTTCACAGAACGCCGGCAGCCATTCCTGTGTGCAGTCTGAGCTGGAGAAGGGAGACAAGTTCTGGGAGACCCAGGCACGGGATTCTGGCGACCACACACCCGCTTTTGAGCGGGCGGTAAGCAGCACCTCGGGTGCTGACCCCACTAGTGCCGCAGTGTACATTTGTATTTTTATGCTTGCATGCTATACATTGCACTGTACGGTCGCTGTTGATTCTTGGCTATATACCCTCCTAGATTGCTCAGAGGAGACAACAGCATGTCGTCCGCAAAAAGCAAGGGTGCCAAGGCAGGCTTTCTATGCTGCTTGTACCGCATGTGAGGCTTCTCTACCGGCAGGTTCCACTGACCCCCACTGTGTGCAGTGCTCGGCCCCTGTGGCACTTGCTCGGCCGGGTCCTCTGCTAGAGGTGACCCAGGGAGAACCACCTGTGAATACTGTCCAGGTGACGGGGACGGAGTTTGCAGTTTTTGCTGATAGATTGTCTGTGACTATGACTAAAATTCTAGAAACTTTGCAGTCTAGACCGGTAACTCAGACCATGGGCACTGTTGAATCATTGCTCCCTGGTCCCCCTCAGTTGGAACAGCTCCGGGCTCCGGGGGTGTCCCATGCATCCCAGGGTGAAGGCTCTGACACGGACGACAGTCCCAGACAGCCTAAGCGAGCTCGCTGGGAGCGGCCCTCGACTTCATCACACTGGTCAGGGTCCCAGCAAGAGGACTCTCTGTGTGATGAGGCGGAGGTAGCTGATCAGGATTCTGATCCTGAGACCGCTCTCAATCTGGATACACCTGATGGTGACGCCATAGTGAATGATCTTATAGCGTCCATCAATAGAATGTTGGATATTTCTCCCCCAGCTCCTCTAGTGGAGGAGTCCGCTTCACAGCAGGAGAAATTCCATTTCAGGTATCCCAAGCGTAAATTGAGTACTTTTCTGGACCACTCTGACTTCAGAGAGGCAGTCCAGAAACACCACGCTTTTCCAGATAAGCGTTTCTCCAGACGACTTAAGGATACACGTTATCCCTTTCCCCCTGACGTGGTCAAGGGCTGGACCCAGTGTCCCAAGGTGGATCCTCCAATCTCCAGGCTTGCGGCTAGATCCATAGTTGCAGTGGAAGATGGAGCTTCACTCAAGGATGCCACTGACAGACAGATGGAGCTCTGGTTGAAATCCATCTATGAAGCTATCGGCGCGTCGTTTGCTCCAGCATTCGCAGCCGTATGGGCACTCCAAGCTATTTCAGCTGGTCTTACACAGATTGACACGGTCACACGTACATCTGTTCCGCAGGTGGCATCCTTAACCTCTCAAATGTCTGCATTTGCGTCTTACGCGATTAATGCTGTCCTGGACTCTACGAGCCGTACGGCAGTGGCGTCCGCCAACTCCGTGGTTTTACGCAGAGCCTTGTGGTTAAGGGAATGGAAGGCAGATTCTGCTTCCAAAAAGTGCTTAACCAGTTTGCCATTTTCTGGTGACCGACTGTTTGGTGAGCGATTGGATGAAATCATCAAACAGTCCAAGGGTAAGGATTCTTCCTTACCCCAGCCCAAACCAAACAAACCCCAACAGAGGAGGGGACAGTCGGGGTTTCGGTCCTTTCGAGGCTCGGGCAGGTCCCAATTCTCCTCGTCCAAAAGGACTCAAAAGGATCAGAGGAGCTCAGATTCTTGGCGGGCTCAGTCACGCCCAAAAAAGACAGCCGGAAGACCCGCTACCAAGGCGGCTTCCTCATGACTTTCGGCCTTCTCTCTCCGCATCCTCGGTCGGTGGCAGGCTCTCCCGCTTTGGCGACATTTGGCTGCCACAGGTCAAAGACCGTTGGGTGAGAGACGTTCTGTCTCTCGGGTACAGGATAGAGTTCAGTTCTCGTCCTCCAACTCGATTCTTCAGAACTTCTTCACCTCCCGACCGAGCCGATGCTCTTCTGCAAGCGGTGTGCACTCTAAAGGCAGAAGGAGTGGTGACCCCTGTTCCTCTTCAGGAGCAAGGTCACGGTTTTTACTCCAATTTGTTTGTGGTGCCAAAAAAGGACGGGTCTTTCCGTCCCGTTCTAGATCTAAAACTGCTCAACAAGCACGTGAAAACCAGGCGGTTCCGGATGGAATCCCTCCGCTCCGTCATCGCCTCAATGTCTCAAGGAGATTTCCTAGCATCAATAGACATCAAGGATGCTTATCTCCACGTGCCGATTGCTCCAGAGCACCAGCGTTTTCTACGCTTCGTTATAGGAGACGAACACCTTCAGTTCGTAGCTCTGCCTTTCGGGCTGGTGACAGCCCCACGGGTCTTCACCAAGGTCATGGCAGCAGTAGTAGCAGTCCTGCACTCTCAGGGTCACTCTGTGATCCCTTATTTGGACGATCTACTGGTCAAGGCACCCTCTCAAGAGGCATGCCAACACAGCCTGAACGTTGCACTGGAGACTCTCCAGAGTTTCGGGTGGATCATCAACTTTTCAAAGTCAAATCTGACCCCGACCCAATCGCTAACATACCTTGGCATGGAGTTTCATACTCTCTCAGCGATAGTGAAGCTTCCGCTGGACAAACAGCGTTCACTACAGACAGGGGTGCCATCTCTCCTTCAAGGCCAGTGACACCCCTTGAGACGCCTCATGCACTTCCTAGGGAAGATGGTAGCAGCAATGGAGGCAGTCCCTTTCGCGCAGTTTCATCTGCGTCCTCTACAATGGGACATTCTCCGCCAATGGGACGGGAAGTCGACGTCCCTCGACAGGAACGTCTCCCTTTCTCAGGCGGCCAAGGAATCTCTTCGGTGGTGGCTTCTTCCCACCTCATTGTCAAAAGGAAAGTCCTTCCTACCCCCATCCTGGGCGGTGGTCATGACAGACGCGAGTCTATCAGGGTGGGGAGCAGTTTTTCTCCACCACAGGGCTCAAGGTACGTGGACTCAGCAGGAGTCCACCCTTCAGATCAATGTTCTGGAAATCAGAGCAGTGTATCTGGCCCTACAAGCCTTCCAGCAGTGGCTGGAAGGCAAGCAGATCCGAATTCAGTCGGACAACTCCACAGCGGTGGCATACATCAACCACCAAGGAGGAACACGCAGTCGGCAAGCCTTCCAGGAAGTCCGGCAGATTCTGACGTGGGTGGAAGAAACGGCATCCACCATATCCGCAGTTCACATCCCGGGCGTGGAAAACTGGGAAGCAGACTTCCTCAGTCGCCAGGGTATGGACGCAGGGGAATGGTCTCTTCATCCGGACGTGTTTCAGGAGATCTGATGCCGGACGTCGACCTGATGGCGTCCCGGCACAACAACAAGGTCCCGGCTTTCATGGCACGGTCTCACGATCACCGAGCTCTGGCGGCGGACACCTTAGTTCAAGATTGGTCGCAATTCCGGCTACCTTATGTGTTCCCACCTCTGGCACTGTTGCCCAGAGTGCTACGCAAGATCAGGTCCGACTGCCGCCGCGCCATCCTCGTCGCTCCAGACTGGCCGAGAAGGTCGTGGTACCCGGATCTGTGGCATCTCACGGTAGGCCAACCGTGGGCACTACCAGACCGACCAGACTTGCTGTCTCAATGGCCGTTTTTCCATCTGAATTCTGCGGCCCTAAACCTGACTGTGTGGCCATTGAGTCCTGGATCCTAGCGTCTTCAGGATTATCTCAAGAGGTCATTGCCACCATGAGACAGGCTAGGAAGCCAACCTCTGCCAAGATCTACCACAGGACGTGGAAGATATTCTTATCTTGGTGCTCTGCTCAGGGAGTTTCTCCCTGGCCATTTGCATTGCCTATTTTTCTTTCCTTCCTGCAATCCGGGTTGGAAAAAGGTTTGTCGCTCAGCTCCCTTAAAGGACAAGTCTCAGCGCTATATGTATTTTTTCAGAAGCGCCTAGCACGACTTTCTCAGGTACGCACGTTCCTGCAAGGGGTTTGTCATATCGTCCCTCCTTACAAGCGGCCGTTAGAGCCCTGGGATCTGAACAGGGTTCTAATTGCTCTCCAGAAGCCGCCTTTCGAGCCTATGAGGGATGTTTCCCTTTCTCGCCTTTCACAGAAAGTGGCCTTTCTAGTAGCGGTCACGTCTCTTCGGAGAGTGTCCGAGCTAGCAGCGCTGTCATGCAAATCTCCCTTCCTGGTGTTTCACCAGGACAAGGTGGTTCTGCGCCCGATTCCGGAGTTTCTCCCTAAGGTGGTATCCTCCTTTCATCTCAATCAGGATATCTCCTTACCTTCTTTGTGTCCTCATCCAGTTCATCAATGTGAAAAGGATTTGCATTTGTTGGATCTGGTGAGAGCACTCAGAATCTACATTTCCCGCACGGCGCCCCTGCGCCGCTCGGATGCACTCTTTGTCCTTGTCGCTGGTCAGTGTAAAGGGTCGCAAGCTTCCAAATCCACCCTGACTCGGTGGATCAAGGAACCAATTCTTGAAGCCTACCGTTCTGCTGGGCTTCCGGTTCCCTCAGGGCTGAAGGCCCATTCTACCAGAGCCGTGGGTGCGTCTTGGGCATTACGGCACCAGGCTACGGCTCAGCAGGTGTGCCAGGCGGCTACCTGGTCGAGTCTGCACACTTTTACCAAGCATTATCAGGTGCATACCTACGCTTCGGCGGACGCCAGCCTAGGTAGACAAGTCCTTCAGGCGGCGATTGCCTCCATGTAGGAAAGGGCCGTTTTACGGCCCTATCACGAGATATTATTTTACCCACCCAGGGACTGCTTTTGGACGTCCCAATTTTCTGGGTCTCCCAATGGAGCGACAAAGAAGAAGGGAATTTTGTTTACTTACCGTAAATTCCTTTTCTTCTAGCTCCAATTGGGAGACCCAGCACCCGCCCTGTTTCCTTCGGGCTTTTTGTTTTTTCGGGTACACATGTTGTTCATGTGAATGGTTTCAGTTCTCCGATATTCCTTCGGATTGAATTTGTTTTAAACCAGTTATTGGCTTTCCTCCTTCTTGCTTTGGCACTAAAACTGAGGAACCCGTGATCCCACGGGGGGTGTATAGGCAGAAGGGGAGGGGCTTTACACTTTTAAGTGTAATACTTTGTGTGGCCTCCGGAGGCAGTAGCTATACACCCAATTGTCTGGGTCTCCCAATTGGAGCTAGAAGAAAAGGAATTTACGGTAAGTAAACAAAATTCCCTTCTTACCTTGGTTACCACCGCACGGAGCTACACGTGCAGGGAGCAGCGCACACTGTGCGCTGCTCCCTGCTCTCCTAGTTACAGCACACATCGGGTTAATTACCCGATGTGTGCTGCAGCTAAATGTGCACAGAGCAGGGAGCAGCGCACAATGCTTAGCGCTGGCTCCCTGCTCTCCTAGTTACAGCACACATCGGGTTAATTAACCCGATGTGTGCTGCAGCTACATGTGCACAGAGCAGGAGCCGGCAGCACAGGCAGTGAGAGCGGCGGAGGCTGGTAACAAAGGTAAATATCGGGTAACCAAGGACAGGGCTTCTTGGTTACCCGATGTTTACATTGGTTACCAGCCTCCGCAGAAGCCGGCTCCTGCTGCCTGCACATTTAGTTGTTGCTCTGTCGCTGTCACATACAGCGATCTGTGCTTCACAGCAGGACAGCAACAACTAAAAAATGGCCCAGGACATTCAGCAACAACCAACGACCTCACAGCAGGGGCCAGGTTGTTGCTGGATGTCACACACAGCAACATCGCTAGCAACGTCACAAAAGTTGTTCGTTAGCAGCGATGTTGCTAGCGATGTTGCTTAGTGTGACGGGGCCTTTGGTCTAACCCTAACTGATGCCAAATCGTCTGATTGACCATGCAGAAGATAAGGGCTTGCTGAATGGCACACTATTCTTTCTTTAGATCAGTGTTTCCCAAACTCCAGTCCTCATGGCCCCCCACAAGTCATGTTTTCAGGATTTCCTTACTATTGAACAGATGATGGAATCATTATCAAGGCATCACCTGTGCTATATTAAGGAAATCCTGAAAACATGACCTGTTGCGGGTTGTGAGGACTGGAGTTGGGAAACCACTGGTTTCGATGATTTCATTCTTTGGACCCTTGCCCTGTACTACTTGAACACCGTGGACTCATCAGATGTAAGAACAATCTGAGGAACCGTAGGTAAAAACCTTGATCAAATGGAGCCACCTGTTTTTAGATCCATCTGGTCCTTAATGGACCTGAGACAATGCTTTATGGCCAAAGGTGCAATTCCAAATAATGAACTAATTGCAAAAAATTATTTCTACATGTTCTCTTGCTTTGCTGAAAATTCTGGTTGCGCAATCATATGATTCGCCACTCGTGTCTCTGCCTCCTGTTGGGACATGGCAAATACCATGACTCGAAGAAAGTACACAAAGCATGCCGGACACTGCTGAAAACACCTAGTAACTAGATGAACATTAAACCTAAACCACTGAGCAATTGAAGAACGTTCAAATCATGTTTTCTATAGCATTATGGGCACGGCCTAATACGTGTGTGGGAAGAAGGATGAGGTGGCATCAGGATGCACCATGAGGAGAAGACAAGCTGAAGGGTTCGATATGTTGGTCTGGGCAATGTTCTATAGGGGATCTTGCCATCATGTGGCTATGACATGGCACCAGTATTATACCAGAATAATGTCCCTGCCACATTGCAAACATTAATTGTATCTTCATATCTGGCGTAACTTGGAAAATCTTATCCAATCCATAGAAGTTGCAGGACTTGACTGGGTGGTCCTATGCCTATAATGCCCTTTTATAAGTATCTTTAACACCTAAACACTTGGTCACCTATAGGTGATTATTTCTTTTCCTTTTACAACCTATGGTGTTTCAATTAAGGGCTGTCTCAAATAAGATGTCACAGGAGGACAGCCCTGCAGTCGCTTCTCTGGTGGTTATCACCCCTAAGGCTATGTGCCCACGCTGCGGATTTACCGCGGATTTTCCGAAAATCTGCAGCAGCGGCACTTCCAAGCCATTTCAATGGCATTTTGGAAATGCTGTGTCCATGCTGCGGATTTTTCCGCGGCGGATTTGCCGCGGATTTTGATGCGGAAAAATCTGCAGCATGTCAATTATTTGTTGCGGATTTTGGTACGGATTCTGGGTATAGAATGGGGGAAAAAAAAAAAATCCGCGGTAAATTCGCGGATTTTCATGCAGAAAAATCCGCAGGTACATTCTACCGTGGACACATAGCCTAAGGGTGTGTGCCCACCATCAGTATTTTCAGTGTTTTGGACGCAGCATGCTTCAGCTGCGTCCAAAATGCTGTGGCGTACAGTACAAGCATAGTGAATGGATTTCTAGAAATCCCGTGCCTACTATCCTTTTTCTTTGTCGCTCCATTGGGAGACCCAGACAATTGGGTGTATAGCTATGCCTCCGGAGGCCACACAAAGTATTACACTAAAAGTGTAAAGCCCCTCCCCTTCTGCCTATACACCCCCCGTGCTCCCACGGGCTCCTCAGTTTTCATGCTTTGTGCGAAGGAGGCAGACATCCACGCATAGCTCCACAGCTTAGTCAGCAGCAGCTGCTGACTATGTCGGATGGAAGAAAAGAGGGCCCATAACAGGGCCCCCAGCATGCTCCCTTCTCACCCCACTCTTGTCGGCGGTGTTGTTAAGGTTGAGGTACCCATTGCGGGTACGGAGGCTGGAGCCCACATGCTGTTTTCCTTCCCCATCCCCTTCGGGCTCTGGGTGAAGTGGGATCCTAATCGGTCTCCAGGCACGGAGACCGTGCTCCATCCACAGCTCCTGGGGACTCTGCTGGATAAGGAGCCGAGTATCGTCAGGGACAAGGCCCTGCTACTTTGAGGTACTCTGTGTCCCCGTAGGGACAGCGCACAGAAACACTCCAGCATTGCTGGGTGTGTTAGTGCGCCGGGGACAGCAGCGCTGACCGCGCTTGTGCCATCACACACTGCAGCGTGGCTGGGTGTGTTAGTGTTACTGGGGACTACCGCGCTGACCGCGCGCTGCCATTTCACACTGCAGTGCGACTGGGAATGTTAGTACGCTGGGGACTACCGCGCCGACCACGCTCATACGCCGGCCGCGCTTATAACTTTAGTCCCCGGCTTTTGCGGCCTAGTCTCACTTTTTTCCCGCCCCCAGGCCTGCCAGTCAGGGGAAGGGCGGGACGCTGTACAGGACGTCAGCACTGGGGCTGGAACATGCTTTGCATACTCCACCCCCCTCACTGTGCACAGTGGGGCACCAGATTCCCGCACTTTCTAGGGCACGCCCACGGCCCCTTCCTCTCCTCAGGACGCCGGCAGCCATTCCTGTCAGCTCTTCTGACGCTGGAGAGGGGAGACAAGCTCAGGGAGACCCAGGCAGGGATTCTGGTGACCACACAACCGCTTTGAGCGGGCGGTAAGCAGCACCTGAGGTGCTGGCCCCACTAGTGCAGAAGTGTACTTATAGATTATATGATTATAGGCTATACTTTACACTGTATGGTGCACGGTTGATTTTTGGCTATATACCCTCCTGGATTGCTCAGAGGAGACAACAGCATGTCGTCCACAAGAAGCAAGGGTGCCAAAGCACAGGCTTACTATGCTGCCTGCGCCGCATGTACGGCTATACTGCCGGCAGGTTCCACTGACCCTCATTGTGTGCAATGCTCGGCCCCTGTGGCACTTACTCAGCCGGAGCCTCTGCTAAGGGTGGCCCAGGAGGAACCACCTGCTAACACTGTCCAGGTGACAGGGACAGAGTTTGCAGTTTTTACTGAAAGACTTTCTGAGACTATGGCTAAGATATTAGAAGCTTTGCAGTCCAGACCAGTACCTCAGGCCATGGGCACTGGGGAATCATTGCTTCCTGGTCCCCCTCATTCGGAACAACAATGTTCTTCCGGGGTGTCTCATAGATCCCAGGGTGAGGTCTCTGACACGGACCGCAGCCCCAGACCACCTAAGCGAGCTCGCTGGGAATTTCCCTCGACATCATCACATTGTTCAGGGTCTCAGCGGGAGGACTCTCTGTATGATGAAGCGGAGGTAGCTGATCAGGATTCTGATCCTGAGGCCGCTCTCAACCTTGATACTCCTGATGGGGACGCCATAGTGAATGATCTTATCGCGTCCATCAATCAAATGTTGGATATTTCTCCCTCAGCTCCTCCAGTGGAGGAATCAGCTTCTCAGCAGGAGAAATTCCGTTTCAGGTTTCCCAAGCGTACAACGAGTATGTTCCTGGATCACTCCGATTTCAGAGAGGCAGTCCAGAAACACCGAGCTTGTCCAGATAAGCGTTTTTCCAAGCGCCTTAAGGATACACGTTATCCCTTCCCCCCTGACGTGGTCAAGGGCTGGACTCAGTGTCCCAAGGTGGATCCTCCAATCTCCAGACTGGCGGCTAGATCCATAGTTGCAGTTGAAGATGGGGCTTCACTCAAGGATGCCACTGACAGACAGATGGAGCTCTGGTTGAAATCCATCTATGAAGCTATCGGCGCGTCTTTTGCTCCAGCATTCGCAGCCGTATGGGCACTCCAAGCTATCTCAGCGGGTCAAGCGCAAATTGACGCACTCACACGTACGTCTGCGCCGCAGGTGGCGTCCATAACCTCTCAAACGTCGGCATTTGCGTCCTACGCTATTAATGCTGTCCTGGACTCTGCGAGCCGTACGGCGGTTGCAGCCGACAATTCGGTGGTAATACGCAGGGCCTTGTGGCTACGGGAATGGAAGGCAGATTCTGCTTCCAAAAAGTGCTTAACCAGTTTGCCATTTTCTGGCGACCGTTTGTTTGGTGAGAGATTGGATGAAATCATCAAACAATCCAAGGGAAAGGAAACATCCTTACCCCAGGCCAAACCAAACACATCCCAACAGAGGAGGGGACAGTCGAGGTTTCGGTCCTTTCGGGGTGCGGGCAGGTCCCAATTCTCCTCGTCCAAAAGGCCCCAGAAGGATCAGAGGAACTCCGATTCATGGCGGTCTAAGTCACGCCCTAAAAAGACCGCCGGCGGTGCCGCTACCAAGGCGGCTTCCTCATGACTTACGGCCTCCTCACACCGCATCCTCGGTCGGTGGCAGGCTCTCCCGCTTTTGCGACACCTGGCTGCCACAGGTAAAAGACCGTTGGGTGAGAGACATTTTGTCTCACGGTTACAGGATAGAGTTCAGCTCTCGTCCTCCGACTCGATTCTTCAGAACATCTCCGCCTCCCGAGCGAGCCGATGCTCTTCTGCAGGCGGTGGGCACTCTGAAGGCAGAAGGAGTGGTGGTCCCGGTTCCTCATCAGCAACAGGGTCACGGTTTTTACTCCAACCTGTTTGTGGTTCCAAAGAAGGACGGATCTTTCCGTCCTGTTCTGGACCTAAAACTGCTCAACAAACACGTAAAGACCAGGCGGTTCCGGATGGAATCCCTCCGCTCCGTCATCGCCTCAATGTCCCAAGGAGATTTCCTTGCATCGATCGATATCAAAGATGCTTATCTCCACGTACCGATTGCTCCAGAGCATCAGCGCTTCCTGCGCTTCGCCATGGGAGACGAACACCTTCAGTTCGCGGCACTGCCGTTCGGCCTGGCGACAGCCCCAAGGGTTTTCACCAAGGTCATGGCTACAGTAGTTGCGGTCCTCCACTCTCAGGGTCACTCGGTGATACCTTACTTAGACGATCTGCTGGTCAAGGCACCCTCTCAAGAGGCATGCCAACACAGCCTGAACATTGCTCTGGAGACTCTCCAGAGTTTCGGGTGGATCATCAATTTTCCAAAGTCAAATCTGACACCGGTCCAATCGCTGACATATCTTGGCATGGAGTTTCATACTGTCTCAGCGATAGTGAAGCTTCCGCTGAACAAACAGCGGTCACTGCAGACAGGGTTGCAATCTCTCCTTCAAGGTCAGTCACACCCCTTGAGGCGCCTCATGCACTTCCTGGGGAAGATGGTGGCAGCAATGGAGGCAGTCCCTTTCGCGCAGTTTCACCTGCGTCCTCTTCAATGGGACATCCTACGCAAATGGGACAGGAAGCCGACGTCCCTAGACAGGAACGTCTCCCTCTCTCAGGCAACCAAAGCTTCCCTTCGGTGGTGGCTTCTTCCCACTTCATTATCGAAGGGGAAATCCTTCCTACCCCCATCCTGGGTGGTGGTCACGACGGACGCGAGTCTGTCAGGGTGGGGAGCAGTCTTCCTCCACCACAGGGCTCAGGGTACGTGGACTCAGCAAGAGTCCTCACTTCAGATCAATGTTCTGGAGATCAGGGCAGTGTATCTTGCCCTAAAAGCGTTCCAGCAGTGGCTGGAAGGCAAGCAGATCCGAATTCAGTCGGACAACTCCACAGCGGTGGCTTACATCAACCACCAAGGTGGAACACGCAGTCGGCAAGCCTTCCAGGAAGTCCGGCGGATTTTGATGTGGGTGGAAGCCACGGCCTCCACCATCTCCGCAGTTCACATCCCGGGCGTGGAAAACTGGGAAGCAGACTTTCTCAGTCGCCAGGGCATGGACGCAGGGGAATGGTCCCTTCACCCGGATGTGTTTCAGGAGATCTGTTGCCGCTGGGGGATGCCGGACGTCGACCTAATGGCGTCCCGGCACAACAACAAGGTCACGGCATTCATGGCACGATCTCACGATCACAGAGCTCTGGCGGCAGAGGCCTTAGTTCAGGATTAGTCGCAGTTTCAACTCCCTTATGTGTTTCCTCCTCTGGCACTGTTGCCCAGAGTGTTACGCAAGATCAGGGCCGACTGCCGCCGCGCCATCCTCGTCGCTCCAGACTGGCCGAGGAGGTCGTGGTACCCGGATCTGTGGCATCTCACGGTCGGCCAACCGTGGGCACTACCAGACCGACCAGACTTGCTGTCTCAAGGGCCGTTTTTCCATCTGAATTCTGCGGCCCTCAACCTGACTGTGTGGCCATTGAGTCCTGGATCTTAGCGTCTTCAGGATTATCTCAAGAGGTCATTGCCACTATGAGACAGGCTAGGAAACCAACGTCCGCCAAGATCTACCACAGGACGTGGAGGATATTCCTATCTTGGTGCTCCGATCAGGGTTTTTCTCCCTGGCCATTTGCCTTGCCCACTTTTCTTTCCTTCCTTCAATCAGGATTGGAAAAAGGGTTGTCGCTCGGCTCTCTTAAGGGACAAGTCTCAGCGCTCTCTGTGTTTTTTCAGAAGCGCCTGGCCAGACTTCCACAGGTACGCACGTTCCTGCAGGGGGTTTGTCACATCGTCCCTCCTTACAAGCGTCCGTTAGAACCCTGGGATCTGAACAGGGTGCTGATGGTTCTTCAGAAACCACCGTTCGAGCCAATGAGGGATATTTCTCTCGCACGCCTTTCGCAGAAAGTGGTTTTCCTAGTAGCAGTCACTTCACTTCGGAGAGTGTCTGAGCTAGCAGCGTTGTCTTGCAAAGCTCCTTTCCTGGTGTTTCACCAGGACAAGGTGGTTCTGCGTCCGGTTCCGGAATTCCTCCCTAAGGTGGTATCCCCCTTTCATCTCAATCAGGATATCTCCTTACCTTCTTTTTGCCCTCATCCAGTTCACCAGTGTGAAAAGGATTTGCACTTGTTAGATCTGGTGAGAGCACTCAGAGTCTACATTTCTCGTACGGCGCCCCTGCGCCGCTCGGATGCACTCTTTGTCCTTGTCGCTGGCCAGCGTAAAGGGACACAAGCTTCCAAATCAACCCTGGCTCGGTGGATCAAGGAACCAATTCTCGAAGCTTATCGTTCCTCGGGGCTTCCGGTTCCCTCAGGGCTGAAGGCCCATTCTACCAGGGCCGTGGGAGCGTCCTGGGCCTTGCGACACCAGGCTACGGCTCAGCAGGTGTGTCAGGCAGCTACCTGGTCGAGCCTGCACACTTTCACGAAACACTATCAGGTGCATACCTATGCTTCGGCAGATGCCAGCCTAGGTAGGCAAGTCCTTCAGGCGGCGGTTGCCCACCTGTAGGACGGAGCCGTTACGGCTCTATTATGAGGTATTATTTACCCACCCAGGGACTGCTTTTGGACGTCCCAATTGTCTGGGTCTCCCAATGGAGCGACAAAGAAGAAGGGAATTTTGTTTACTTACCGTAAATTCCTTTTCTTCTAGCTCCAATTGGGAGACCCAGCTCCCGCCCCTGTTTTTTTGTGTACTCATGTTGAATGGTTTCAGTTCTCCGATATTCCTTCGGATTGAATTTACTTTAAACCAGTTTATAATTTTTTCCTCCTTCTTGCTTTTGCACCAAAACTGAGGAGCCCGTGGGAGCACGGGGGGTGTATAGGCAGAAGGGGAGGGGCTTTACACTTTTAGTGTAATACTTTGTGTGGCCTCCGGAGGCATAGCTATACACCCAATTGTCTGGGTCTCCCAATTGGAGCTAGAAGAAAAGGAATTTACGGTAAGTAAACAAAATTCCCTTCTTTCCGCAGCAAACACGGACCTGAGGCGAGTCTTTCCAGACCGCAGCATGTCAATTATTTGCTGCGGAATCGCATGCATCCTCCGTAGGGAGAACACAAGCAGGAGACCGCAGCGCACCGAACCCTGATTGTGGCTACGAGCAGCTGCGATCTCCTGCGGAGGAGACATACGGCCCCGCCGGTCAGGACCCGCTGTGTGCATGACGCCTTAAGTCCTGATGGTGGGCACGCACCTACTCTCCCACCTCTACACCAGAACAGGGCATAATCATGGGACGGGTCTGCGGTCACTTACCACAGCTTTTGTGTCTCAGTCTCTTCTCTCCTCTTCTTTCTCCTCTCTGTACTCTCTCGTTTCTCCTCTCTTCTTTCTTTTCTCCCTCCTCTTTTCTCTCTTCTCTCTGCTCTGTCTTCTCTCTCTGCTCTGTCTTCTCTCTCTGCTCTGTCTTCTCTCTCTGCTCTGTCTTCTCTCTCTGCTCTGTCTTCTCTCTCTGCTCTGTCTTCTCTCTTTGCTCTCTGTCTTCTCTCTTTGCTCTCTGTCTTCTCTCTTTGCTCTCTGTCTTCTCTCTTTGCTCTCTGTCTTCTCTCTCTGCTCTGTCTTCTCTCTCTGCTCTCTGTCTTCTCTCTCTGCTCTGTCTTCTCTCGCCCCAGTGAAGATGCAGTCACTTCTCCATTATGGCCCCTCAAAACAAATTTATCAGGGGTCGGCTGTGACGTAAGCTGTGGTAAGTGACTGCAGTGCCACCCCTTCATGACATCCTGTTCAAGAGGGGGTGATAGAACCTGTGGAAAAGTGAGTGCAGCCCCAGCCTCTTGTGAAGTCATGTTTGCGACTCCTCTCAAACAAAACTTTCTTTATCGTTCCTTATGGGAGACCCAAACCATGGGTGTATAGCTACTGCCTCCGGAGGACACACAAAGTACTACACTCAAACGTGTAGCTCCTCCCTCCGGCTATATACACCCCCTGGATGACAATCTACCCAGTTC
The DNA here is from genome assembly GCF_048569485.1 of Anomaloglossus baeobatrachus. Classification (NCBI taxonomy): domain Eukaryota; kingdom Metazoa; phylum Chordata; class Amphibia; order Anura; family Aromobatidae; genus Anomaloglossus; species Anomaloglossus baeobatrachus. The sequence goes on along the minus strand of NC_134356.1, from coordinate 34,927,001 downwards.
AATGCTTTGTGTTTCAGGAGGTCACACACACTTGCATTCTCTGATATTTTTTTTTTTTTTTTCATTTTTATTTTTAAAGATTTGGAAGAAAAGCGGGTCCAGTCTGGACTCCCGGCATGTCCCTTCACGCCCCACTCTGCGGGGTGCTGTTAAGGTTGACTTTAATAAGGCTGGAGCCTTCACATGCCGAGCTCCTTCGCATCCTCTGTCGAGGCTCTGTTTGAAGTGGGAGCCATCACGGTCCTCTCTGCTTGCAGGAGGCCGGCTCCATCTGCAGCCCTGTCTGGTCCCTGCTGGAAGGAGCGTTTACCCCCCTCTCCAGGGACATGGCCCTGCGTCTCAAGAGCTAAGTATTGAGACGTTTTTCAGGGGTCCCGGGTACTTTTATTTGGGGGACAGTATGTGTTGTAACTTTACTGTAAATTTCGGCCGGTTCTGGGAGTTTCCTCTGAGAACCGCGCCGAAGGTGCCTGCTGCTCGGCCGCGTTTTGAAATCTAGGCCCCGGCTTCAGTTTGGGCCTAGTTTCGTTTTCGGCTCCCTGCATGTTTTGCATACGGCGCCGCCCACCGCACGGCCAGCAGAGGGGAGGACGCTCCTCTCTGGGGAGATGTGCCCTCCCCTGTATCTCGTCCTGTATCTCTCTGCCCTCCGTTTTTCCCGCTCCTGGGCTTATACACGCCCCCCCTCCTCCTCCCAGCGCCATTTTCTCAGCGTTCTTACACTGGACGGCGCTGGGAGCTGCAGCTGTTGCTGTTTTGGGAGAGCTGTCGCTTCACTGGGACTTGGAGCTGTGGAATCTGGAGGGCACACAGAGAGTGGTGTGGTAAGCCACAACCTCTGGTTGTGGGCTTTTTATATACACTTTCAGGCATTCTACAGGAGTGTTTTATTGCTGCAGAGCCCCCACCATCAGCAGCATGTCTGTCACCCGGAGCATGGCTGCAAACATGTATGCTTTTTGCACTGCATGTAAGCGCATTCTGCCAGAGCCGAGCACATACCCACATTGTGATGCCTGTGCTAATATGGTTGTGTCTCAGCCTGGAGCCTCCTCAGGGGTCCCCTCGGCTGCTCCGGCCCCGGTGGCTGAGCCCCCGGCTTGGGTAGCATCTTTTTCACAAGCTATTTCCCAGTCTTTTGCCGACTCCATGGGGCAGCTGTCCCGGACACTGCTTTCCATGCATCAAACCCCTTCCCAGGGTGACTCTGCTACTCAGAGCTCTGCGGAGCCCTCAGAGCATGTTCTAGGTCCCAGTCCCCCTAAACGGAGATGCAGGGACCCTTCTCCTCCCTCGTCCCACGGCTCTGATTCACGTGCCGACGTGCAGGGCGAGGGGGATTCGTTTACTGTGGGCTCAGACGCTACTTCTATGTACCCCATTGATTTGTCTGAGGGTGATGCGGATGTTAGTGACTTGATTGCGTCCATTAACTCCGTTCTGAACCTCAACCCACCAGAGTCAGAGGAACAAACCTCTCTGGTAGAGATTCACCAGTTTACCTCTCCTAAGAAAGCTAAAAGTATGTTTTTTAACCACTCCAGCTTTCAGACCACTGTTAACAAGCCCAGGGCCTGTCCTGACAAACGCTTTCTGAAGCGTAGTTCAGATGACCGTTTCCCTTTTCCACTAGAGGTGGTTAAGGAATGGGCCCAGTCCCCAAAGGTGGACCCTCCGGTGTCCAGAATCTCAGCCCGCACAGTCGTAGCTGTGGCTGATGGCACTTCTCTTAAAAATCCCACTGACCGCCAGGTTGACCTTCTGGCCAAGTCTGTATATGAGGCGGCAGGAGCCTCGTTCTCCCCGTCTTTTGCGGCAGTATGGGCTCTTAAGGCAGTCTCTGCCTCTCTGGCGGAGATGCATTCGCTCACCAGGGACTCTATTCCTGAGATGGATGCCTTAACTTCTCAAGCTTCGGCTTTTGCATCCTACGCCATGTCTGCCATCCTGGAAGCTTCTCACCGCACGGCGGTGGCCTCCGCTAACTCCCTCGCGATCCGCAGGATCTTGTGGCTTCGAGAGTGGAAAGCAGACGCTTCCTCTAAGAAGTACCTTGCAAGTCTCCCTTTTGCTGGGTCCCGGCTGTTTGGAGAACAGCTGGATGACATAATTAAGGAAGCTACTGGCGGAAAGAGTACTTCCTTGCCGCAAACTAAGGCCAGGAAACCGGTCCAGAGCAGGAACCAATCGAATTTTCGTTCCTTTCGTTCCTCTAACTGGTCAGCCTCTAAGCCCTCGACCTCGTCCACTACCGCAGCCAAGGATCGTAAACCCAACTGGCGCGCAAAGCCGCATCCTCAAAAGGCCGGAGGAGCCGCTGCCACTAAGGCAGCCTCCTCTTGACTATCTGGCTACGCCAGCAACGTCCTTGGTCGGTGGCAGGCTCTCCCACTTTGGCGACGTGTGGTTTCAACACGTCTCCGATCAGTGGGTGCGGGATATCATCTCCCACGGCTACAGGATAGAATTTTCCTCCAGCCCGCCAAACAGATTTTTTCTGTCCGCCCCCCCCTGCTCCAAAGCCGCCGCCTTCTCTCAGGCCGTGGCATCCCTGCAGGCCAACGGTGTAATTGTTCCGGTTCCCGCCCGGGAACGGTTCAGCGGTTTCTACTCAAACCTCTTTCTAGTCCCCAAAAAGGACGGTTCCTTCCGGCCCATCCTGGATCTCAAGCTTCTCAACAAGCACGTTCAGGTGCGGCACTTTCGCATGGAATCTCTGAGATCGGTCATTGCCTCAATGACCCAAGGAGATTTTCTGGCATCCATCGACATCAGAGATGCCTATCTGCATGTTCCTATTGCGGTTTCGCACCAGCGTTGGCTACGCTTTGCAATCGGAGAGGAACATTTCCAATTCGTGGCTCTCCCCTTCGGCCTAGCCACGGCCCCTCGAGTATTCACCAAGGTCATGGCAGCAGTGGTTGCGGTCCTGCACCTCCAGGGGTTGGCAGTGATTCCTTACCTGGACGACCTTCTAGTCAAGGCCTCATCCAGTGCAGACTGCCAGCGGAGTGTCTCGCTCACTCTCGCCACTCTAGTCCAGTTCGGGTGGCTTGTCAATTTGCCCAAGTCCACTCTGATTCCAACCCAGAAACTCGAGTACCTAGGGATGCAATTCGAGACTCTGCCGGCACTTGTGAAGCTGCCCTTAGTCAAACAGCAGTCTCTTCGTCTGGCGGTACGCTCTCTGCTGAGGCACCGCTGTCATTCCATCAGACACCTCATGCGGGTGCTGGGTCAGATGGTGGCGTCAATGGAAGCGGTTCCCTTTGCCCAGTTCCATCTGCGTCCCCTGCAGCTGGACATCCTCCGCTGTTGGGACAAGCAGATCTCTTCCTTGCACAGGCTGGTGGCTCTGTCGCCACAAACCAGGAGCTCTCTTCAGTGGTGGCTTCGGCCCCTCTCTCTGTCACAGGGACGCTCCTTCCTGACTCCGTCCTGGGTAATCCTCACCACGGATGCCAGTCTCTCCGGTTGGGGAGCAGTATTTCTCCATCACCGAGCACAGGGCACTTGGACTCCGTCCGAATCAGCCCTCTCAATCAATGTGCTGGAGATCAGAGCTGTGTTTCTAGCTCTCCTAGCCTTTCACCACCTGTTGGTGGGCAAGCACATCCGAGTCCAGTCAGACAACGCGACAGCGGTTGCCTACATCAATCACCAGGGCGGGACTCACAGCCGTCTGGCGATGTTGGAGGTTCAACGAATCCTCCAGTGGACGGAGGACTCGAAGTCCACCATATCTGCAGTCCACATCCCAGGCGTAGAAAACTGGGAGGCCGATTATCTCAGCCGTCAAACCGTAGACGGCGGCGAGTGGGCCCTTCATCCGTCAGTGTTCAAATCACTCTGCCGCAAGTGGGGCACTCCAGAGGTAGATCTAATGGCATCCCGGCACAACAACAAGGTTCCGGTTTACGTGGCTCGCTCCCACGATCCTCAAGCCTTCGCAGCAGACGCACTGGTTCAAGATTGGTCTCAGTTCCGTCTGGCCTATGTGTTTCCCCCTCTAGCGCTCTTGCCCAGGGTTCTGCGCAAGATCAGAATGGAGGGCCGTCGAGTCATGCTCATTGCTCCGGACTGGCCCAGGCGAGCGTGGTACCCAGACCTGCTCCGTCTGTCCGTAGAGGTGCCGTGGCGTCTCCCGGACCGCCCAGACCTTCTCCCTCAAGGTCCGTTCTTCCGCCAGAATTCTACGGCTCTCAGATTGACGGCGTGGCTCTTGAGTCCTGGATCCTGACGGCTTCAGGCATTCCCTCTGAGGTCATCTCCACCATGACTCAGGCTCGGAAGTCTTCCTCGGCCAAGATTTACCACAGGACTTGGAAAATTTTCCTGTCCTGGTGTCGTTCGTCCGGCCATGCCCCTTGGCCGTTCTCCTTGCCGACCATCCTGTCTTTTCTACAGTCCGGTCTACAGCTAGGACTGTCCCTCAATTCCCTCAAGGGACAGGTGTCGGCTCTGTCGGTATTGTTCCAGCGGCGTATCGCCCGACTGGCTCAGGTGCGCACCTTCATGCAGGGCGCATCTCACATCATTCCTCCTTACCGGCGGCCCTTGGATCCCTGGGACCTTAATCTGGTCCTCACGGCCTTACAGAAACCCCCCTTTGAGCCTCTCAGGGAAGTTCCCTTGTCTAGACTTTCACAGAAAGTTGTTTTTCTAGTAGCCATAACTTCTCTCAGGAGAGTTTCGGATTTGGCTGCGCTCTCTTCAGAATCCCCCTTTTTGGTGTTTCACCAAGACAAGGTGGTTCTTCGTCCGACTCCGGACTTTCTCCCTAAGGTGGTGTCTCCTTTCCACCTTAACCAGGACATTTCATTGCCTTCTCTTTGTCCGGCCCCGGTGCATCGCCTTGAGAAGGCGTTGCACTCCTTAGATTTGGTGCGGGCGCTCCGAATCTGTGTCACGCACCGCTGTTTTTAGGCGGTGCACATCTCTTTTTGTGCTAACCACTGGTCAGCGCAAGGGTCTCGCTGCTTCTAAACCGACTCTAGCTCGTTGGATCAGGTCGGCTATCTCCGATGCCTACCAGTGTTCTCAGGTGCCTCCCCCGCCGGGGATTAAGGCGCACTCGACCAGAGCTGTCGGTGCCTCCTGGGCTTTCAGGCACCAGGCTACGGCTCAGCAGGTTTGTCAGGCTGCCACATGGTCCAGTCTGCACACTTTTTCGAAGCACTACCAGGTGCATGCTCATGCTTCGGCAGATGCGAGCTTGGGCAGACGCATTCTTCAGGCGGCTGTCGCACATTTGTGAAGTTAGGTTTTGCCTACTTCTCAGTTTGGTTTATTTCCCGCCCATGGACTGCTTTGGAACGTCCCATGGTTTGGGTCTCCCATAAGGAACGATAAAGAAAAAGAGAATTTTGTTTACTTACCGTAAATTCTTTTTCTTATAGTTCCGACATGGGAGACCCAGCACCCTCCCTGTTGCCTGTTGGCAGTTTTTTGTTCCGTGTGTTTCACCGGCTGTTGTTAGTAGACAGAGTTCTGGTCTTTCCGAGTTTTACTCTTTCTCTACTTATGGGTGAATGTCCTCCTTCAGCTTTTGCACTGAACTGGGTAGATTGTCATCCAGGGGGTGTATATAGCCGGAGGGAGGAGCTACACTTTTGAGTGTAGTACTTTGTGTGTCCTCCGGAGGCAGTAGCTATACACCCATGGTTTGGGTCTCCCAATACGGAACTATAAGAAAAAGAATTTACGGTAAGTAAACAAAATTCTCTTTTTCACGAGACGTTAACATACTGCTATAGGGGATAGTTGTATAGGGAGAATGATTGATAGGGAATGGTTTAATATAGTAAACTGCAAAAGTGGTTAGGGCTTAAAGATATTAATAAAGGAAATTATAAGGAACTGACCACCCCTTTGTAAGTTTTGATGCACGAAGTCCTTTTTTGCGGAATCCCCTCTGGGTCAAAGTTCCTGCGGTGGCACAATGGGGTCCTACATAGGATTAGGCAGGGGATTTTAATCTTTTGATTAGCGTACGTGATGATGTAACAAATGTCCATAGAGTACGAGACAATCCGTTCATGATCCTTGAGCTCGTGGTCTGAAGGTTTCTACAGATTACGTGTTCCTTCAGTTCAGGACTCGGAGGAGGGGGGACCTAGAACAAAAAGTTCCTTTTTTCTATTTGGAAATTGCAAGATCAATATATCCTGCTTACTGTGTTTCGGACACCTCTGTGTAACACTCCAATAGTTTTTCTTTAGGTTATGCCATTTTTGTGAAAATACAGGGTGGTCCAAAAGTAGGTGGACAGTGTGTGTAATAGGGTTATCAAACATGGTGTAAAGTGAAACTGACTGTTGCCCTTGGCAACCAATTAGATTCCACCTTTCATTTTACAAAGAGTCTGTGATGAATGAAAGGTGGAATCTGATTGGTTGCTAAGGGCAACTGAGTCAGTTTCACTTTACACCATGTTTGATAACCCTATTACACACACTGTCCACCTACTTTTGGACCACCCTGTATATATCTAATGACATCCAAGTATTCCTACATTTTATCTGTAGGAGCATTATGATGTTCATATGCCTTAATACAGGATTCCCATCTTTTGAGAGCAACATGTGGCTCGCAGGCCTGTGATGTGTGTTTCGTGGCTGTCTACCAGATTGGTGCATTATCACCAGGTCTAGTAAACCGCTATGAAGAGCAGGTCTCCAGATGGTGACTTTTGTGATGAGCCCCGCAGCTGGATGCTCACATGGGCGCGACTTAAGCACCTGAGTATAATGGAATACTTCCCGTAAAAATGCTCAAGTTCCCCATTGACTTTTTCTACTCAGTACTCGAGTTGCACCCCTTAGAGAATCCAACTGCTCGTTACGAGTACCGAATATCGGAGCATGGTAGTGCTCGTTCATCACTAGTTACTAGTACAGAGTACCTAAACATGGTAGTGCCCGCTCATCACTAGTTACGAGTACTGAGCACCAGAGCATGGTAGTGCCCGCTCATCACTAGTTACGAGTACTGAGCACCCGAGCATGGTAGTGCTCGCTCATCACTAGTTACGAGTACTGAGCACCCGAGCATGGTAGTGCCCGCTCATCACTAGTTACGAGTACTGAGCACCTGAGCATGGTAGTGCTCGCTCATCACTAGTTACGAGTACTGAGCACCTGAGCATGGTAGTGCCCGCTCACCACTAGTTTTGAGTACTGAGCACTCAAGCATAGTGCCCGCTCATCACTAGTTACGAGTACTGAGCACCCGAGCATGGTAGTGCCCGCTCATCACTAGTTACGAGTACTGAGCATTGTAGTGCCCGCTCATCACTAGTTATGAGTACTGAGCACCTGAGCATGGTAGTGCCCGCTCATCACTAGTTACGAGTACTGAGCACCCGAGCATGGTAGTGCCCGCTCATCACTAGTTACCAGTACTGAACACCCGAGCATGGTAGTGCCCGCTCATCACTAGTTACTAGTACTGAGCACCCGAGCATGGTAGTGCCCGCTCATCACTAGTTACGAGTACTGAGCACCCGAGCATGGTAGTGCCCGCTCATCACTAGTTACGAGTACAGAGCACCTGAGCATGGTAGTGCCCGCTCATCACTAGTTACGAGTACTGAGCACCCGAGCATGGTAGTGCTCACTCATCATTAATTATGCAAATTGAATCTTCAGAGAGGAAGAGTATTTTGAGCTGATTAAGGGCAAAACCACGAAACGCCATGACTGCAAATTGAGAACTCTGTGATCCTACTAAAGTTCACTGGTATATGCCCATTTGGTTGACGCTAAATTGCGCATAAAGATTGCTCTAACTTTGGAACGCAGGGGCACAGAATAAAGAAAAACTGTTCCAAAATCAGTGGCTCAGCACCAATCATAGGAAGTACTAAATATATATGTGTATGTATGTGTGTGTGTGTGTGTGTGTGTGTGTGTGTGTGTGTGTGTGTGTGTGTGTGTGTGTGTGTGTGTGTGTATATATATATATATATATATATATATATATATATATACATACTGTATATACTGTATATATCATCTTTAAATCACAGATTGGTCATCACATGATCCTAAATTTATTGAAAACAAAGTGACCACATAAAGTGATAGGTCATCGAAAATCTCTCATCTCTAATACAGTAAATGTTTACATGAAAAACTTTCTTGTTTGAAGGCAAAATCCCAGAGTTCACTTTTTACTTTAACATTTTGCTCTTGTTAATTATTAAATGGTGCTGTCTGTTTACTCTGTACGTCCCCTTCCTTTTCCTAGTATATCTAATTTTCGCCTCTGAGATTTTACCATATAGCTAGAGACCAGTGCATTACACACGATGGGGATGTGCACACTACTGGTGACTGTGCTGGTGCTCCTAACCCTGGGTAAGTGCAATGCCAGCTTCATATAGTGGTTGTAGGGGGGGCGGGGGTTACTTGGTGTAGATAGATCTCACAGATACCTGTGTTTCCTTGAAAATAAGAAGGGGTCTTATATTATCTTTTCTTAGTCGCTCCATTGGGAGACCCAGACAATTGGGTGTATAGCTTCTGCCTCTGGAGGCCACACAAAGTATTACACTTTAAAAAGTGTAACCCCTCCCCTCTGCCTATACACCCTCCCGTGGACCACGGGCTCCTCAGTTTTATGCTTTGTGTGGAAGGAGGCACACATCCACTCATAGAAAAAAAAAAAAAAAAAAAGATTTCTCATACATACGGTAGTATGACGGATGGAAGAAAAGAGGTCCCCTATGGGGTCCCCGGCATGCTCCCTTCTCACCCCACTATGTCGGCGGTGTTGTTAAGGTTGAGGTACCCATGGCTGGTACAAAGGCTGGAGCCACATGCCGTCTCCTTCACCATCCCTTATGCGGCTCTGGGAGAAGTGGGAGCTTCACCGGTCATTCACCTGCTGAGACCGTGCTCCATCCGCAGCCCCTGGTGGAACCTGCTGGACCGGAGCGTTTTCATCCCCAGGGACTGGGCCCTGCAACCTTGAAGGTACTCTGTGTCCCCAGATGGGGACGGTACGGGGAGAGAGGTCGCCTTTCCCCCCAGTAGCGCCGTCCGTTGTTTTTTCATCGGACTTCCGCGCCGACCGTGCCTGCTTGTCGGGCACGGCCTTAAATTTAGTCCCCGGCTTCATCGCGGCCTAGTCGCGAAAAATCCCGCCCCCGGGCCTGCCTGTCAGGGGTAAGGGCGGGATTACCGACAGAGGGCTGGAGCATCTTTGCATGTCTCCCCTCCCCTCTCATGGACCACTATGGGGCCTCCAGATTCCCGCTTTTTACTGGCGCCGCCCATGGCTTCACTCCCCCCTTGAGAGCTCCGGCGGCCATGTTTGGCATTCTGCCGGTGTATGCTGCAGCTGCACAGCTCTACAGCTCCGGGGGACCCACGACAGGGAATCTGGAGGTCATCAGCGGTTGGTAAGCCACACCGGTCTCCGGTGCTGGTTCCCCTAGGGTGCCGTGATATAGATATATATATTTATATATATTATATTCGGAAAGGCTGTAGAGCCTTTTCCTATATACCCTCTGTGGTCGCTCTCCTGACGGACACTTATTGCTTACAGCATGTCGTCCACAAGGAGCAAAGTCTCTAAGGCACAGGTTTTTTTCGCAGCCTGTACCTCTTGTGGGGCTATGTTGCCTGCGGGATCCACCTACCCTTACTGTGATCAATGCTCGACTCCTGCCACGCTTGCTCAGCCGGAGCCTAGGGCACTCGGGGCCCCTCGGCTCATGTAGATCCCCCTGCTCCCCCTGAGCAGGCGACAGGGACAGAGTCACCGTCATTGGCCTCTTTCGCTGAGAAACTCTGTCACTTTCTCAATCCATTGCACAGTCTATGGACAAATGGTCATCTAAGCTCATTGAGGCATTACAGTCCAGACCGGGCTCTTCACAGGCCCCGGCCCCTGTTAGTTTGTCTCCTCCAGGGCCTTCTCGGTCCGCGCCGCAGCGCGCTCCCAGGATAGCTCCTAGGTCCCAGGCGGAGGACTCCTGCCCGGATTGCAGTCCCAGACCGGCTAAGCGGCCTCGCTGGGACTCTTCCCCGGCCTCCTCTCGCTGCTCTGGATCTCAGCTTGAGGACTCTCAGGATGACGAGGTGGACGTGGGAGCTCAGGGCTCTGACCCTGACTTCGCCCTCAACCTTGATACCCCTGAGGGGGACGCCTTGGTAAATGATCTTATCTCGTCCATCAACCAGGTGTTGGATCTCTCTCCCCCGCCTCCACCGGTAGAGGAGTCGGCTTCTCAGCAGGAGAAACACCAATTTCGATTCCCCAAACGTACGCGCAATACGTTTTTTGATCACTCTAACTTCAGGGACGCTGTCCAGAAGCCCAGAGCGGTCCCGGACAAGCGCTTTGCTAAAAGGCAATCTGACACACGTTATCCCTTTCCACCTGAAGTCGTTAAGGGCTGGGCTCACTCACCCAAGGTGGATCCGCCAGTCTCTAAATTGGCTGCTAGGTCCGTTGTGTCTGTTGCCGATGCCTCATCCCTGAAGGATGCCACTGACACAGATAGAGCTCTTGGTGAAGTCTATTTATGAGGCCACGGGCGCATCTTTCGCCTCGGCCTTTGCGGCCGTGTGGGCTCTCCAAGCAATCTCGGCATGTCTGTCTGAGATTAATGCTGTCACGCGGAATTCTGCTCTGCATGTTTCTTCCTTGACCTCTCAGGCATCAGCATTTTCGTCCTACGCCATGAACGCCGTCCTGGACTCCGCTAGCCGTACGGCCGTGGCATCCGCTAACTCCGTGGCTGTCCGCAGGGCCATGTGGCTGCGCGAATGGAAAGCAGACTCTGCTTCCAAAAGGTTCTTAACCGGTTTGCCTTTTTCTGGCGAACGTTTATTTGGCGAACGGCTGGATGAGATTATTAAGGAATCCTCGGGAAAGGACTCCTCCTTACCACAGTCCAAACCTAAGAGACCTCAGCAGAGAAAGATCCAGTCGAGGTTTCGGTCCTTTCGTCCCTCCGCCAAGCCCCAAACCTCTTCGTCCAACCGGCCGGAGAAAGGCCAGAGGAACTCCTATGCGTGGCGGTCCAAGTCACGCCCCCAAAAGGCCGCAGGAGGCACTGCCTCCAAGACGGCCTCCTCATGACTCTCAGCCTCATCTACCCACATCCTCGGTCGGTGGCAGGCTCTCCCGCTTTGGCGACGCCTGGTGGCCACACGTTCAAGACCGTTGGGTGAGAGACATTCTGTCTCATGGTTACAGGATAGAGTTCAGCTCTCGTCCTGCGGCTCGTTTCTTCAGAACCTCCCCACCCCCTGCACAGGCCGACGCACTTCTTCAGGCAGTGGACGCTCTGAAGATGGAAGGAGTTGATTCCCGTCCCATTTCAGGAACAGGGTCGCGGATTTTACTCCAACTTGTTCGTGGTGCCAATAAAGGACGGGTCATTCCGTCCCGTTCTTGACCTCAAGCTGCTCAACAGACATGTGAGAACCAGACGGTTTCGGATGGAATCTCTCCGCTCAGTCATCGCTTCAGTGTCACAAGGAGACTTCCTAGCATCGATCGACATCAAGGATGCTTATCTCCATGTGCCGATCGCACCCGAACATCAACGTTTTCTGCGGTTCGCCATAGGGGACGAACACCTCCAGTTCGTCGCATTGCCCTTCGGCCTGGCGACAGCCCCACGGGTTTTCACCAAGGTCATGGCATCTGTCGTGGCGGTCCTGCACTGTCAGGGCCACTCGGTGATCCCCTACTTGGACGATCTCCTAGTCAGGGCCCCTTCTCGGGTGGCGTGTCAACAAAGTCTTACCGTCACTCTGGCGACTCTCCAGCAGTTCGGGTGGATCATCAATTTCCCGAAATCCAAGTTGACGCCGACCCAATCACTGACTTATCTCGGGATGGAGTTTCATACCCAGCAAGCGTTAGTCAAGCTGCCACGCGATAAACAGCTTTCTCTGCAGGCGGGGGTGCAATCACTTCTTCGGAGTCAGTCACACCCCTTACGGCGCCTCATGCACTTCCTGGGGAAGATGGTTGCAGCTATGGAGGCAGTGCCGTTCGCGCAATTCCATCTACGGCCACTCCAATGGGACATTCTTCGCAAATGGGACAAGAGTGCGGCTTCCCTCGACAAGAACATCTCTCTTTCCCTTGCAACCAAAACATCACTTCAGTGGTGGCTCCTACCCACATCTCTGTCTCGGGGAAAATCCTTCCTTCCTCCAACCTGGGCCGTGGTCACCACAGACGCGAGCCTGTCAGGTTGGGGAGCAGTTTTTCTCCACCACAGGGCTCAAGGAACCTGGACTCCGATAGAATCGTCCCTTCAGATCAATATCCTGGAGATAAGGGCAGTATATCTAGCCCTATTGGCTTTCCATCGGTGGCTGGAGGGCAGGCAGATCCGAATCCAGTCGGACAACGCCACTGCCGTCGCCTACATCAACCACCAAGGCGGCACTCGCAGTCGTCAAGCCTTCCAGGAAGTCAGGCGGATTCTGCAGTGGGTGGAAGCCACAGGCTCCACCATCTCCGCAGTTCACATCCCGGGCGTAGAAAACTGGGAATCAGATTTTCTCAGTCGTCAGGGCATGGACGCGGGGGAATGGTCTCTGCACCCAGACGTGTTTCGAGAGATCTGTCGCCGCTGGGGAACGCCGGACGTCGATCTCATGGCGTCACGACACAACAACAAGGTCCCAGCCTTCATGGCACGGTCTCAGGATCACAGAGCTCTGGCAGCGGACGCTTTAGTCCAGGATTGGTCGCAGTTTCGACTGCCTTATGTGTTTCCCCCTCTGGCGATGCTGCCCAGGGTACTACGCAAGATCAGGTCCGACTGCCGTCGCGCCATTCTCGTTGCTCCAGACTGGCCGAGGCGGTCGTGGTATCCGGATCTGTGGCATCTCACGGTGGGTCAACCGTGGGCACTTCCAGACCGCCCAGACTTGCTGTCACAAGGCCCGTTTTTCCATCTGAATTCTGTGGCCCTCAACCTGACTGTGTGGCCATTGAGTCCTGGCTCCTAGCGTCTTCAGGGTTATCTCAGGATGTCATTGCCACCATGAGACAAGCCAGGAAGCCAACGTCCGCCAAGATCTATTACAGGTCTTGGCAAATCTTCCTATCCTGGTGCGCTGACAACGGTTTTCCTCCATGGCCGTTTGCCTTACCCACATTCCTTTCATTCCTACAATCTGGAATGGACAAGGGTTTGTCCCTCGGCTCTCTCAAGGGCCAAGTATCGGCGCTCTCCGTATTTTTTCAAAAGCGTCTAGCCAGGCTTCCGCAGGTCCGCACGTTCCTGCAGGGGGTCTGTCACATGGTCCCACCTTACAAACGTCCGTTGGAACCTTGGGATCTTAACAAGGTCCTGACGGCTCTTCAAAAGCCGCCTTTTGAGCCGCTGCGGGATGTCTCTCTATCCCGTCTTTCGCAGAAGGTGGCCTTCCTGGTGGCAGTCACATCACTTCGGAGAGTGTCTGAGCTGGCAGCGCTGTCATGCAAAGCCCCCTTCCTGGTTTTTCACCAGGATAAGGTGGTTCTGCGTCCTGTCCCGGAATTTCTCCCTAAGGTGGTATCCTCTTTTCATCTAAATCAGGATATCTCCTTGCCTTCCTTTTGCCCTAATCCAATTCACCATTGTGAAAAGGATTTGCACTCTTTGGATCTAGTGAGAGCACTCCGGTTCTACGTGTCTCGCACGGCGCCCCTGCGCCGTTCAGATGCGCTCTTTGTCCTTGTCGCTGGCCAGCGTAAGGGCTCTCAGGCCTCCAGGTCAACCTTGGCTCGGTGGATCAAGGAACCGATTCTTGAGGCCTACCGTTCTTCTGGGCTCCCGCTCCCTTCAGGGCTGAAAGCCCATTCTACCAGAGCCGTAGGTGCGTCCTGGGCATTGCGGCACCGGGCGACGGCTCAGCAGGTGTGTCAGGCAGCTACGTGGTCTAGTCTGCACACTTTCACGAAGCACTATCAAGTGCATGCCTATGCTTCGGCAGACGCCAGTCTAGGTAGGCGAGTTCTTCAGGCGGCGGTTGCCCACCTGTAAGAGGGGGCCATTTTCGGCTCTTTTTATCGAGGTATTCTTTTACCCACCCAGGGACTGCTCTTGGACGTCCCAATTGTCTGGGTCTCCCAATGGAGCGACAAAGAAGAAGGGAATTTTGTTTACTTACCGTAAATTCCTTTTCTTCTAACTCCTATTGGGAGACCCAGCACCCACCCCTGTGCCCTTCGGGCTGGTTGTTCTTTTATGTACACATGTTGTTGAATTGTTCTTGTGGTTCTTGGTCTTCAGTTCTCCGAACATCCTTCGGATTGAATTTACCCTAGACCAATTTATAAGTTTTCTCCTTCCTGCTTTTGCACCAAAACTGAGGAGCCCGTGGTCCACGGAAGGGTGTATAGGCAGAGGGGAGGGGTTACACTTTTTAAAGTGTAATACTTTGTATGGCCTCCAGAGGCAGAAGCTATACACCCAATTGTCTGGGTCTCCCAATAGGAGCTAGAAGAAAAGGAATTTACGGTAAGTAAACAAAATTCCCTTCTTTGCACTTATTTTCAGGGTAGTTCTTATTTTCGGGGAAACGCAACTATTCCCTAAGTACTGCTAAGTTTATGCCCAAAAGAAGGCAGGCCCTCCCCAGGAGAATCGCACTTACCAGACCACGGACATGTAGAGTTGGTAAGTGAATGGGCTCTCCATTCCACAGCAGTCACTCCACCTGCTGGCCGGAAGCCGTATCACTAGTGCAGCGTTAGTGAAAGCAGAGTGGTACTGCGACCCGATGTGTGTGATCAGAACAGCAAGGGACCCGAAAACTATGCAAATCTCTGTGTGAGAGCCCATTAAACATGCCAGCTGTAGTTGTTCGGGGTCTGGTGAGTGCGATATATAGATAGATAGATAGATAGATATATATATATATATATATATATTATATATATTTTTTTTTTTTTTTGGGGGGGTGGGGGGGTCGAGGGGGCTTCTTTCTTTAATGAAGTGTCCTGCTGTATTAGCTTTTTAGCGCTACCTGGACACTTCATTATTGAACCGCAACGAGGGCTTATTTTTTGGAGTAGGGCTTATATTTTACGCATTCCACAAAAATGCTGAAAAGTCATGCTGGGGCTTATTTATGGGGTAAGCCTTATTTTTGGAGAAACATTGTAGATAGATATGTCGAGGTTACATACCCCAGTAGGAAAACATAAGGAGCCTGAATGTAATTTAAGGGGTTTTTCAACTTCTCTCTTCTAGTAAAGGTATACCCTTCCTAAAGAACTCACCAAAATGAGAGAAGCCAAAACAATGCATCAAAATGGGTCCGATTTCACTGGAAATCATGATATCATAGGACAACTCTGTCCTACATGGGACAGAGAGGACATTTCTTCCTGACTTTTTCCTATTTCACAGGAAAGATCACTCATTAAGATCCCATTTTTCACTCCCACCTCCTGCTCCAATATTTAGGTACCTTTTATAAAGCTGAAAGTTTGCTACTACCTCAAAACCCTCCATCAATGACTAATTGTTGTAAAGGGGTTAATTAGGGATGGCGGCCCCGCAGAGGTCCAACCAGGTTTAAAAAAAGAAACCTGGTTCGGGACCGGAATGAATCTTGGATATCTGGTCGGACGCTGGTCCCATTATAAGTCTGAGGACCCGAATCATGCGCTTTGAAATGGTGGTAGAAGGGATAGGAGCAGGCGTGTTTATACTTACCAGTCTCCTGTAACACTACTTCCAGTGCCGCTCATTAACCTGATGCGTATTCACTGCTTCCCCCGCCCACCAGCAGTCCCAGCGTCTGTGATTGGCTGCAGTCAGACTGTGCCCTCACCCTGTGTGGGTGCACGGTCTGTGTTCATATAGAGGTGTAAAAACAAACAAAATAAAATTGGAGTAGGGTTCCCCCATATATACCCAACACAGACAAAGCATACGGCTCCAGACTGCAGTCCCCAGCTGTGCGCTCATCTTAGCTGTGTGCTTATCTTAGCTGTGTATCAAAGTAAGAGGGACACTATGTGGCTTTTTTTTTTTTTTTATTTAAATAATTTAAAAAAAAAAAAAAAAAGTGGTGTGCTGTGCGCCCCAATTTTGATATCCAGCCATGATAAAACCAACAGCTGGGTGCTGGTATTCTCAGGCTAGGGAGACCAATGCTTATTGGGTCCTCCCAGCCTAAAAATTGCATCCTACAACCACTCAATATTGTCGCAACCATTAGATGCAACAATTCCGCAACTTTACCCCACTCATACCGATTGCCCTGGTGCGGTGGCAATCAGGGTACTAAGCAATGAGAGCATACAGCTTAGATTAGTAATGAGACCTCCCATTACTAATCTGTAGGTGGAAAGAAAAAGAAAACACCAAAAAAAACTTTTGTTTGAAATAAAATGCCAAAAAAATCATTCTCTTTCACCCGTTTATTAACCCAAAACACCCAGTTGACGTAATCCACACAAGGTCCTACAATGATACTGGCTCTGCTACATACATGCTGAAGTGACAGCGCTCTGGCACAGAACATGTCCGCATTTTGTGGCTTCACCGAGAAATTGAGCCGCAGCGATGAGCGAAGACATCAGTTTATCTGCGGTCGTCACAGGTGGATGTTCCCACGGTACTCCACCTGTGACCGCAGATAAACTGACCTCAGGTGACCTCATTAAACTCAGTGACCTCACAGAGTTCAAAGTCCTGCATATCCTGGCTTTTTTTTTGCCAAGAGATGCAGATATGGTGCACCATATTCCTGCACCAAATCTGCATCTCCTGGTAAAAAAAATCGCATCAAAACTGCATGATGTCGGAATAGTCATGGGACCTAGTGTTAATTATGTCGGACCTGGGTTTTTGGGGTTATTAAAGGGATGAAAGAGGGTGGGGGTTTTTGCATCTTATTTCAAATAAAGGATTTTTTAACATTTGTGCTTATTTTTCACTTACAGATTAGTAATGGGGAGCTCTCATAGACCCCTCCACATTACTAATCTAGGGCTTAGTGGCAGCTGTGAGCTGTCATGAACCCCTTATTAGAAAAAAACATACCAATGGTGTCAAACCAGATGATGTATGCTTAAACAGAATGTGTTAAACCTTTCTCTTGAAGGTGGCTGCAGGGCAGGTGCAAGATGCTGATGTCACTGCCACTACCACTCAACCCTCCAAGCTAGGGGGGAGGGGTAGCTACTCAGCAAGAAACTTGCACACTAATAAGGCTTGCACTGGGAGCCCGTCATATAGATAAGTGTGATGCATAGTGTGTAAACTGTAACCTATAGATGACGCCAGAAACCTAGGTCAGGCGGGCAATCAGCACTTATATGAGTGCATCTCAGACAGATACGCGAGATGCACAGTGTCTGAATTGTGGCCTATGAACGATGGACAACGCTAGGCCAGGCGGGCCAGTTAGCACAATAAAAGTGCACCACACATAACATGCTCACCAATACACCAATATATATAAAATCAAAAGGTCCCACACCTCCTGCAAAAATGGATACAATGTGCCATACCTCAATTGTGAGATATTGGTTGATATTTTGGCCCAGAATATGGAGCTCACAATACACGTCACGGATTCTCACACTTGTGAGTCTCTACACTAATTTATTTAGAAAACAATCACATAAATAATTTATTTTTTATATATATAGTTCTATTACACCGATTACCAACGCACCAGGGCAATCGGGATGAGCAGGATAAAGTTAAGGGATTGTCACATCTAATCGATCCAACAACTCTTGGCAGCTGCAGGCTACTTTTATTTAGACCGGGAGGGCCCAATAACCATGGGCCTCCCCAGCCTGTGAATACCAGCCCCCAGTTGTCGGGATTTATCATGACTGAGTATCAAAATTGAGGGGGATCGCATGCCATTTTTAAAAATTATTTATTTACATAATTAAAAAAAAAAAAAAAAGCCACATGCGGTCCCTCTTCTTTTGATACACTGCCTAGATATGTGTATGGCTGGGGTCTGCAGCCTGTAGCTGTGGGCTTTATCTGTGCTGGGTATCATAATATGGGGCAACCCTATGCCAATTTGTTTATTTTTACACCAATATAGACACTGTGATTCTAAGCAGTCAGACACGCTGTACACTGGCTGGGGGTGTGGTCTGACTGAAACCAATCACAGACACCGGGATTGCCGGTGGGCGGGGAGAAGCAGTGCATATGTATGAAGGATAATGAGCAGCCCCGGAAGAAGTATGAGCGCCCCAGAAGCAGTGTACAGCCGCATGGGAGACTGGTAAGTATAACGCTCCTGCTTTTCCCTATTGTCTTTCTTTTTTTTTTAATTATCCAAGTTGCCGGATCCGGATAGGTTCCCAGCATTCCCTGAGAACTCTGGGCCTGGGGTCTGTGCACAGGTACATGTGAACCCACGCAGATCTCGACTTTTACAGTCCTGGTCTGCCCATCACTAGGGTCAACAATGAAGTAGGAAGCTATTGCATTTGCCACCAATGTCAGAGAAGCTCTTTGACTAATGCTTGTCCCAATCCTATGGTTAGAGCTGAATGTTCAGTACCTACAGAGAGAAGAAAAGCTCATTTTCCCTTTAACTGGGCTCAAAAAAAGTTCCCATTTCCTTCTGCCCCCCAACTCCGAGGCACCTACCTCATCGGACTTGCCTAGATATGCCCGTACCTACAGGATCAAGCGGAATGAATCCAGACCAACCCAACATGATCACTTATCTTCTGCTCTATATCTTTCTTTCTAGGTGTCACCTCGGCTTTTCGCGCCACAGGAGTAGTCGGTGGTACCTTGATTTTACCCTGCGTACACCCGGAGATCAAAGCAAAAATTGTCGCGTGTTGGGGAAGGGGAGATTGTTCAGGATCTCATTGTAGCCAACCACTCGCCGCAGTCATTGAAAACAGAGTGACCTGGACAAAATCCGAGAGATACCAAGTAAATAGGGAAAACACTAAAGTAAATATGACCCTGACAATCACAAATGTGAGCCTGGAGGATTCGGGAAAATACTTTTGCTGTTTGAATTCTCTTAATACGATTGTTATTAAGAACGAGGTTGAAGTGGAGATACAGCATCGTAAGTAATTTCCTATACGGGTAAATCATACACCTTTCCGTCTACTCATCAGTGAATGCAGTCCTTAAAGCGGTCACACGAAAAGACCTTCCTGCCAAGATAAGTCAGCAGGTTACTCAACAGGTTTACTAGAATTGTGGCGGACAGTTGGTATTAACATTAGTATTAGTCAGTTTACACTTGTGATAATTTGCTGGCACTTGATACGATCTGCTGGCAATCTCCTCAGCAGCACATCCATCACTTTGCACCTGTCTCTGGGTCACTTTTTCAGCAGCTCAGCACACACTCACACGGTTATGCGGGCGTCACACGTACTTACGTCGTTTGTGCATCACGGGCAAATCGCTGCCCGTGTCGCACAAAGTCGTTAAACCGCCGTCACACGTACTTACCTGCTGAGCGACCTCGCTGTGGGTGGCGAACATCCACTTCCTGAAGGGGGAGGGACGTTCGGCGTCACAGCAACGTCACACAGCGGCCGGCCAATAGAAGCGGAGGGGCGGAGATGAGCGGGACGTAAACATCCCGCCCACCTCCTTCCTTCCGCATAGCCGGCGGGTGCTGCGGGACGCAGGTATGCTGTGGATGCACATGGATCGATGTGTGCTGCCCCGGGTACGATGAACAACCGGCGCAAAGAAAAATAAGCGATTTATTTTAAAATAAGCTACGTGTACACAACTCACGATTTGTAACAGATTTGCGAACGTTCAGCGTCGCTCGGAGGTGTCACACGGAACGATGTCACAAACTATGCCGGATGTGCGTTACGAAAACCGTGACCCCGACGACATATCGCACGATAGATCATCTCGTGTGATGCCCGCATTAGTCACAAACCATTTCACAATCACTATTCAAAGTCCTGCAGCAGATCAAAGGGATCTGAGCAAATCATGGGATCCACCATTCACAATAGGAGATGTCACATCCTCACCTCCTCCTTCTGTATTTTGACTAATAACATAACTATACAGTGTGTCCACCCATATCCTGTCCACCGCCATTAACTTGAGAACGGCGGCAGCTATAGGTATAGATGTGGTGTCTAGGTATAGTAATGTAGCCATGTGCTACGCAATGAAACCACCTATAGTGCCACCTGGTGGAAAACAGCGGAGTTAGTATTTTTATCTCAAAAACGGAACAAGATAGAGGAAAAAAAGTGAATTAAAAAATTGTAGGGCATCATCAATTCAATACGAATCGACACCTTGCATACAGAAATGCTATGATATGAAACCCATGACCCCCCCAAAAAACTTTGAATGCTGGTCACGCATATGGCGCTCATGTAACTTTGATGCTCAAAGTGGCCCCCGTCCGGTGCAATGCACATCTGGACTCTGCACAGCATACTGTATCCTGCTGCACGGTGTGCAATATGGTAGGTGACACGTTTGCACAAGCCTCTGTGATACGTGGTCGTAGGTCCTGCAATGCTGGTGGAGGGGTCGCATACACCTGCTGCTTAATGTGACCTCACAGAAAGAAGTCCAATGGAGTCAGGTCAGGTGAGCGGAGGCCACTCCTCGCAGCCACCATACCCAATGACTTGTAGGAAGGTCTCCATGAGGTATCGCTTCACGTCCGCAGCCTTGTGAGTTTTACAGGTTCTAATCATAGGTTTTCTGTATGCAAGGTGTCGATTCGTATTGAATTGATGGTGCCCTACAACTTTGTAATTCACTTTTTTTCTCTATCTCGTTCCATTTTCGAGATAAAAATGCTAACGCCGTTGTTTTCCACCAGGTGGCGCTATAGGTGGTTTCATTGCGTAGCGCATGGATACTTTACTATACCTAGACACCACTTCTATGCCTATAGCTGCCACCGTTCTTAGGCTATGTGCGCACGTTGCGTACTAACCCTGCAGAAATTTCTGCAGCGATCTGAAGAGCACACGTGCGCTTCAAATCGCTGCAGAAAACGTCCGTAGAGAAAAAAAAAAAGCCAATTCCATGCGCTCTGCCTGCAGCTCCTGCCATAGACAGTGCAGGAGCTGCCGGCAAAGCGCACGGAAGAAGTGACATGTCACTTCTTAGAACGCAGCGCTTCGGGCAGCAGCCGAAGCGCTGCGCTCTAAGACGCCACGTGCGCACGGCCCCTGCACAATCTCCATAGACTGTGCAGGGGACGCAGGACGCATGCAGTTACGCTGCACTACAAAGCGCAGCGTAACTGCATGTATTTACGCAACATGCGCACATAGCCTTAAGTTAATGGCGGTGGACACACTGTATACATTGGATAACACAGGGTGCACCATACACAATACGTGATATCACAGCTCACCTCCTCCCCATCATGTACAATGACTGATAACACCTCTATAGATAATATAGAATCCACCATTCACAATAGGTGATGTCACAGCTCACCTCTTCCTATACAATGATTTAGAACACCGCTATATACAGTAGATAAGGCAGGGTCCACCATTCACAATAGGTGATGTCACAGCTCACCTCCTCCTGTACAATGTCTAATAACCTCTATATACATAGCACAGCATCAACCATTCACAATAGGTGATGTCACAGCTCACCTTCTCCTCCTATACAATGATTTCTAACAGCTCTATATACAGTAGATAACACAGAATCCACTATTCACAATAGGTGATAGTCACAGCTCACTTTCTCCTTCCTTCAGTGTCTTCTGCAGATTACAGCATGCCTAGGAGCAGCCTATTTCAGCCTACGCTTAATGGCCAATCTGAAAACGGCAAGATTATATATAATATATATAATATATATATACAGTGCCTACAAGTAGTATTCAACCCCCTGCAGATTTAGCAGGTTTGATAAGATGCACATAAGTTAGAGCCTGCAAACTTCAAACAAGAGCAGGATTTATTAACAGATGCATAAATCTTACAAACCAACAAGTTATCTTGCTCAGTTAAATTTTAATACATTTTCAACATAAAAGTGTGGGTCAATTATTATTCAACCCCTAGGTTTAATATTTTGTGGAATAACCCTTGTTTGCAATTACAGCTAATAATCGTCTTTTATAAGACCTGATCAGGCCGGCACAGGTCTCTGGAGTTATCTTGGCCCACTCCTCCATGCAGATCTTCTCCAAGTTATCTAGGTTCTTTGGGTGTCTCATGTGGACTTTAATCTTGAGCTCCTTCCACAAGTTTTCAATTGGGTTAAGGTCAGGAGACTGACTAGGCCACTGCAACACCTTGATTTTTTCCCTCTTTAACCAGGCCTTGGTTTTCTTGGCTGTGTGCTTTGGGTCGTTGTCTTGTTGGAAGATGAAATGACGACCCATCTTAAGATCCTTGATGGAGGAGTGGAGGTTCTTGGCCAAAATCTCCAGGTAGGCCGTGCTATCCATCTTCCCATGGATGCGGACCAGATGGCCAGGCCCCTTGGCTGAGAAACAGCCCCACAGCATGATGCTGCCACCACCATGCTTGACTGTAGGGATGGTATTCTTGGGGTCGTATGCAGTGCCATCCAGTCTCCAAACGTCACGTGTGTGGTTGGCACCAAAGATCTCGATCTTGGTCTCATCAGACCAGAGAACCTTGAACCAGTCTGTCTCAGAGTCCTCCAAGTGATCATGAGCAAACTGTAGATGAGCCTTGACATGACGCTTTGAAAGTAAAGGTACCTTACAGGCTCGTCTGGAACGGAGACCATTGCGGTGGAGTACGTTACTTATGGTATTGACTGAAATCAATGTCCCCACTGCCATGAGATCTTCCCGGAGCTCCTTCCTTGTTGTCCTTGGGTTACCCTTGACTCTTCGGACAAGCCTGGCCTCGGCACGGGTGGAAACTTTCAAAGGCTGTCCAGGCCGTGGAAGGCTAACAGTAGTTCCATAAGCCTTCCACTTCCGGATGATGCTCCCAACAGTGGAGACAGGTAGGCCCAACTCCTTGGAAAGGGTTTTGTACCCCTTGCCAGCCTTGTGACCCTCCACGATCTTGTCTCTGATGGCCTTGGAATGCTCCTTTGTCTTTCCCATGTTGACAAAGTATGAGTGCTGTTCACAAGTTTGGGGAGGGTCTTAATTAGTCAGAAAAGGCTGGAAAAAGAGATAATTAATCCAAACATGTGAAGCTCATTGTTCTTTGTGCCTGAAATACTTCTTAATACTTTAGGGGAACCAAACAGAATTCTGGTGGTTTGAGGGGTTGAATAATAAATGACCCTCTGAATAAACTTTTCACAATTTAAAAAAAAAAAAAAAAGAAATAACATTCTTTTTTGCTGCATTTCACACTTCCAGGCTGATCTACAGTCCAAATGTCACAATGCCAAGTTAATTCCGAATGTGTAAACCTGCTAAATCTGCAGGGGGTTGAATACTACTTGTAGGCACTGTATATGTATATAATATAATATATTACAGCTCTGCCAAAAATTAGGAGACCACTGCAAAATATTCAGGTTTTCTCTTTATAGGTATATTTTGAGTGAAATGTAAATTGTTCTTTTATTCTATAAATACTGACAATGTCTCCGAATTTCCAAGCAATACATTTTGTAAATAAGTCATGTAAAGCTAGAAAAAAAGCCTTTCATCAATGAGAAGTAAAGGAGAGCCAGGCTGAAGTTTGGCAAAGACCATAAGGATTGGACCATCGAGGACTGGAGTAAGGTAATCTTCATTGATGAGTCTAATTTTCAGCTTTGCCCAACACCTGGTCATTTAATGGTTAGATGTAGACCTGGAGAGGCGTACAAGCCACAGTGTGTTGCACCCACTGTGAAATTTGGGGGAAAATCGGTGATGATCTGGGGGAGCTTCAGCAAGGCTGGAATTGGGCAGATTAATCTTTGCGAAGGACATATGAATGAAGCCGCATACAAGGTTATCCTGGAAAAACAGTTGCTTCCTTCTGCTCAGGCAATGTTCCCCAACACTGAGGACTGGTTTTTCCAGCAGGACAATGCGCCATGCCACACAGCGAGGTCAATGAATGTGTGGATGAAGGACCACCACATCAAAACCCTGTTATGGCCAGCCCAATCTCCAGACCTGAACCCCATTGAAAACCTCTGGAAAATAATCAAGAGGAAGATGGATAGTCACAAGCCATCAAACAAAGAACTGCTTACATATTTGCACCAGGAGTGGTATAAGGTCACCCAAAAGCCGTGTGACAGACTGGAGGAAAGCAGCCGAGACGCATGAAAGCTGGGATTAACAATCATGGATATTCCACACAATATTGATTTCTGACTCTTCCTGAGGTAAAACATTATTAGTATTGTTGTCTCTAAATGATTATGTCCTTGTTTTCTTTGCATTATTTGTGCATTGTTCTGTTATTTTGACCATTTCTCATTTTCAGAAAATAAATACAAAATGTATGGCTTGGAAATTCGGAGACGTCGTCAGGAGTTTATAAGAACATTTTCATTTTACTCAAAAATATAAAAAGAAAAACTGAACATTTTGCAGTGGTCTCTTAATTTTTGGCAGAGCTGTACATATTCACATAGGTAGGATTGTGGAAAATGAAAAAAAAATCTATACATTTTAGTCAATACCTGATTATAATAGGTCATTTTAATGAACATTCCCTTTAAAGCGCACAAATCATCAGGATATTCCTATATAACCTAAAGCCAGTGCTATACGGGCACTATCAGGCTGATTCTATACATACCTTTAGTGGTCAGCTAGGATGTATAGGTTTTGAAACACAAGCAAGTAAAGTTTGTAAAATGAGCAGCTTTTTAATTGTCAGAAGATGTCGATCAGCTGATAGCTGGGGTGGGTTTTAATAGAGATTCCCACCTCCCTGCCTGTCTGTCCTCCCCCTATGTGTTATTTATGCTAATTCTATTATAGAATAGTTTTACTAAGTGACTAGAAGGACCGGTGCTGATGTCATACACATGTGACGAGAAGGGGCGGGGCCTCAGCCAACAGAAAAATGTTACTTTCTGGTATCAGCTATGTTTGCTGAGGCCCCGCCCCTTCTGGTCACTTGGGTATGACATCAGCACTGGTCCTTCTAGCCACTTAGTAAAACTATTCTATAATAGAATTAGGATAAATAACAGATGGGGGAGGACGAACAGGCAGGGGGGCGGGAATCACTATCCAAACCCACCCCAGCTATCAGCTGATCGGCAGCTGCTGCCATTCAAAAAGCTGCTCATTTTACAAACTTTACTTGCTTGTGTTTCAAAACCTATACATCCTAGCTGACCACTAAAGGTATGTATAGAATCAGCCTGATAGCGCCAGTATAGCACTGGCTTTAGGTTAAATAGGAAACTCCTGGTGATTGGTGCGTTTTAAGCCATAGACAGAAATCCTAACAGTCTTGGAATCAGGTGAACATGAATAGTCTGATGTTTGCTCCTTTCTCTCCGCAGCTTTGATGCCGGATAATCTTGTGCGGGGGTCAGAGGGCGACACGTCGACTTTACCCTGCAAATATTCAGTTAGTGATGGCCCAAGAGAGGTTTGCTGGGGAAAAGGCGGCTGTCCTTTCAGCGGCTGCAGAAACCAGATCCTCACCACTGATGGTACCAATGTGATCTGGAGCGAATCCAGCAGATACAAGCTATTGGGAAATATCTCACAGGGCGACTCGTCTCTGACCATCAGCGGGTTCACAAAGGATCTGGAGGGAACCTACTGCTGCCGCATCCGGGTCCCAGGAATTTTTAATGACATTAAGAAAGAGATAGAACTGGAAATACAAGACGGTAAGATTTTTCTTTTTGGATTTACTGTTTGGCAGCATTTTGGAAATCAAACATACGACCTCACCATAGTGATGAAATGCAAGAATTACCTAATGTCAAAAGACCTTTTAAATGTTTTGAAAATGTATTTTTGTATTCCCCTTTTCTCATATCCAATGTAGGTAGCAAAGGGCCAAAGGTTTAAAGGCAATCTGTCAGCAGGTTTTTGCTATGTAAACTGAAACCAGCATGCTGCAAGGGTTAACACAGGAAATTCAGGAATGCTTGTCTTGTCACAGTCCCATCTGTTGTTTATTTGCTTTATTTGTTTAAGCAGCAGGACACTAATCATTGCAGGACAGTCTCCTCCTGTGATTGCCACCTCACTGTCAATGTACAATCTCTATTGAGAGCCTGTTGTGGGTGGGGAAGGTCACATAGATCTGCTAGATTGCCAAAACTAAAGGGCGCTTTACACGCTGTGACATCGCTAGCGATCTCGTTAGCGATGTGACACGCCAGATCGCAGATGCGATCTGCCGAGATCGCACATGTGATCGGCGCTATAAAACGACCTATGTGCGATGTCGGCAGATCGCATCTGCGATCTGGCGTGTCATATCGCTAACGAGATCGCTAGCAATGTCGCAGCATGTAAAGCACCCTTTAGAATTCGGATTATGGCACAATGGCTGCACCCAGTAATCTAAGTGATACATCATTGGATTCAGGATTTCTTTGCCTACATCATGGTGCTCTTAGATGATGTAGCAAAAACCTGCTGACATTCATTTTAAGGTCCAAAAATGTAATGGCTGCCAGACACTGTTCACACTACAGTCATGACTTCTATCATGACCATTGTGATGGGTCTGTGTTCGAACTGGAAAAGATGAGAAAGAAGCAATACAATCTGTAAAATCTGAATGCAGTAAAAACAATTACCCCATTACTGACATAGGAAATTACAGTTTTTAATTATAAAGTTCTATGGAGATGGGAGGAGCTAGAGGCCGACACAGACATTACTGAGATAGATGACAGTTGGTTCTTATAATATTCTATGGAGAGGGGAGGAGCTAGAGGCCGACACAGACATTACTGAGATAGATGACAGTTGGTGCTTATAAGATTCTATGGAGAGGGGAGGAGCTAGAGGCCGACACAGACATTACTGAGATAGGAGATGGCAGTTGGTGCTTATAATATTCTATGGAGAGGGGAGGAGCTAGAGGCCGACACAGACATTACTAAGATAGAAGATGGCAGTTGGTGCTTATAATATTCTATGGAGAGGGGAGGAGCTAGAGGCCGACACAGACATTACTGAGATAGATGGCAGTTGGTGCTTATAATATTCTATGGAGAGGGGAGGAGCTAGAGGCCGACACAGACATTACTGAGATAGATGACAGTTGGTTCTTATAATATTCTATGGAGAGGGGAGGAGCTAGAGGACGACACAGACATTACTGAGATAGGAGATGACAGTTGGTTCTTATAATATTCTATGGAGAGGGGAGGAGCTAGAGACACAGACATTACTGAGATAGAAGATGGCAGTTGGTGCTTATAAGATTCTATGGAGAGGGGAGGAGCTAGAGGACGACACAGACATTACTGAGATAGGAGATGACAGTTGGTGCTTATAATATTCTATGGAGAGGGGAGGAGCTAGAGGCCGACACAGACATCACTGAGATAGGAGATGGCAGTTGCTGCTTATAATATTCTATGGAGAGGGGAGGAGCTAGAGGCCGACACAGACATTACTGAGATAGGAGATGGCAGTTGGTGCTTATAATATTCTATGGAGAGGGGAGGAGCTAGAGGCCGACACAGACATTACTGAGATAGGAGATGGCAGTTGGTGCTTATAATATTCTATGGAGAGGGGAGGAGCTAGAGGCCGACACAGACATTACTAAGATAGAAGATGGCAGTTGGTGCTTATAATATTCTATGGAGAGGGGAGGAGCTAGAGGCCGACACAGACATTACTGAGATAGATGGCAGTTGGTGCTTATAATATTCTATGGAGAGGGGAGGAGCTAGAGGCCGACACAGACATTACTGAGATAGATGACAGTTGGTTCTTATAATATTCTATGGAGAGGGGAGGAGCTAGAGGACGACACAGACATTACTGAGATAGGAGATGACAGTTGGTTCTTATAATATTCTATGGAGAGGGGAGGAGCTAGAGGCCGACACAGACATTACTGAGATAGGAGATGACAGTTGGTGCTTATAATATTCTATGGAGAGGGGAGGAGCTAGAGGCCGACACAGACATTACTGAGATAGGAGATGGCAGTTGGTGCTTATAATATTCTATGGAGAGGGGAGGAGCTAGAGGCTGACACCGACATGTTGCTGAAGGTTCTCCTGAAATGACAGTTACAATTCTCCATAGAACTTTCTGAGCACCAACTGTCATCTCCTATCTCCGTAATAGGAAAATCTGTCTTCTTGGAAGCCACAGTTTACCCATGAATTGAGAATTTTGAGACAGAATGATCAGTGTATACAGCAGGAAGAGATCCCAATAAAAACATAACCCATCTTTGTATATATGTCGTCATCCTGGACCTATCCAGGTATATATGTTGCCCATCCTGGTATATGTGTTCCCCATCCTGGTATATATATCCCCATCCTGGTATATATGATTCTAATCCTGTTATATATGTCCTCATTATGGTCACCATCCTGGTATATATTTACTCATTCTGGACCCATCCTGGAATATATGTCCCCATTTTAGTATAAAGTATTTGTGCCCCTCCTGGTATATATGGCCTCATCCCGGTATATATGTACTCAACCTGGTATGTATGCCCTCATCCTGGTATATATATTCCCATCCTGGTATATATGGTTCCAATCCTGGTATATATGTCTTCATTACGGTCCCCATCCTGGTATATATGTCCCCAACCTGGTATATATGTCCCTCCCCCTCCGAAAACTCCATCCATGAGGATGGACAGTACACGAAATTTGCGTGGTTCAGCACATGCTTCCCTGTCACATTTATTATGGGCACATGAATGGTATTTTTGTTTTGGTTTTTATATCTCTTAACAAGGTTATATTGAAGGTTATATTTTACTTGTGTTCTCTTCCTGCTGTATATGTGCCTCACCCAGTATAACACTGATGACATGGTGGTGGTGGGTAATGCTGTCCGAGTGGCGAAGTGGTCGTGCCAGGAGCGTGCGACAGGCTTTTGTGATGGGGGTTAAAAATATTAAAAAAAGGGAAGAGAAAAATAAAGAGTTCGTGACACCAGTTGGGATGTTCGGCTGTGGTATGGCCGGGCACTGCTGAAGGTCCCCAGAAGTTAGGTGGTGATCCAGAGTGCCTGAGGGTTGTCCCTTCACCCCCCAACTAGGGCTGGTTCCTCAGGATGTTGAGGTAGGGATATAGTAAGGGGTAGTAAGAGGAGGTAGGGATGGTAGAGATGTAGTAGGAGGTAGGGATGAGTAGAGATGTAGTAGGAGGTAGGGATGAGTAGAAATGTAGTAGGAGGTAGGGATGAGTAGAAATGTAGTAGGAGGTAGGGATGAGTAGAAATGTAGTAGGAGGTAGGGATGAGTAGAAATGTAGTAGGAGGTAGGGATGAGTAGAGATGTAGTAGGAGGTAGGGATGAGTAGAAATGTAGTAGGAGGTAGGGATGAGTAGAAATGTAGTAGGAGGTTGGGATGAGTAGAGAATAATCAGCCAAAGACAAGACAGGGAGCTTTAATCTTTTACTGAAGCTCTGCAGAACAGTCCGGAACATTCCTTACAGCCTTCACAATGATGGCGGTCTGACCTGCCCCAATGAGAGTTTGGTTCCTCTACTGTGTGGTGCTCGTGTATTCCTGCTGCTGCTGCTTATCTACCTGGGAATAGTTGTCTTGAAATCCTGGCATTTTCAAAACAAGAAAACTCTGGATCCTTGATCCCTTCCAGTGAGCAGGCGACTTGAATCCTGAGGGGAAAACTCACTGTTCCTTCTAGAAGTTTCCAAACTCGATCATGTCACTGAGCTCCTGGGCAATTTCACTGCTCCTTATGAAAAGGCTAATAGCAGTCTCTCAGTCAGTTTGCCACTGACCTTGAAAGTCCTGGTGGCCTAGGGACTGACACCCTGCCAATTTGTTGTTGGCCCCTTCAGAGGTTTCAATAGTTACCTGAGGACAGGACCGTCTCCATGTTACACTCTTCTCACACGCTGACCAACTTCAACTGCCATTGAATTTACCTCACACCTAAGCTCCTCCCCTTTCTCCTTCTAGGGTGCACACAAGCGCCTCCCCTTTCTCCTAGGGTGTACATAAGCTCCTCCCCTTTCTCCTTCGGCTCACCCACAAGCTCCTCCCCTTTCTCATTCTAGGGCTCACACACAAGCTCCTCCCCGTTCTCCTTCTAGGGCTCACACACAAGCTCCTCCCCTTTCTCCTTCTAGGGCACACACAAGCGCCTCCCTGTTTTCCTTCTAGGGCTCACACACAAGCGCCTCCCCTTTCTCCTTCTAGGGCTCACACACAAGCTCCTCCCCGTTCTCCTTCTAGGGCTCACACAAGCTCCTCCCCTTTCTCCTTCTAGGGCTCACGCACAAGCTCCTCGCCTTTCTCCTTCTAGGGCTCACGCACACAAGCCTTATCAGCTCAGGTGAACAGCCCGAGTAAGGGAGTGTGGGCAAATGTTTGTTTGTAGTAAACAGCAGAGAAAATAGAATCTCATTAAAGCTGACAATACATGTTATACAGACTGAAATACATGTGCAGCGGCAGCCATTATTTGTGGCCCGCCAGGCACAGGGTGCCAAATATATACCCTGTATATATACAAGAGATTTACATTTGGCACAAAAACCAATTGGGCTGTATATAATGAATGATCAGTCCGGGAAGAGAAAGAGTTTATTTCCTCTAATGAGATATATTACCAAGTTTCCTATGTTCATATATAGTATTAATTTATGTTTACGGAAAAACAAATTAAATTGACAGTTGTAGCGCCTGGTCCCGCCAGATGCCGAGGGGGGCGCTCTCCCTCACATCTGCCCAGCCCCAGCATGGCCCCCACGTGCACTCCCGGTCCCAGCCCCCGGCAGCGACGTGCTTCCTCTTACCTGTCCCATGGCTCTGCTCACTCCCGGGTCAGGCGTCCTCTTCCTGGAGCTGCTGCAGTCTCTTCCTGTCTCCCGTCCACACACAATTCTGCAGTGAGCAACTCTAGGCTGCACGCGAGGCCACGCCCCCTTTCTTAAAGCAGCAGTGCCTCATTTTCTGGAAGTGACCTCATAGGCCACCTGTTACCTAAAGACTATTTAGGTTCACCTCCCCCGGCAGCAGGCGCCCGAGCAATGCTTCTACTAGAGCCCTGCTAGTGTTCAGGCCCCTTTGTACTACTGTTATCCGTGTATTCCTGCCCGTTACTAATACTCTATCTCATCGTAGTGCCATCTGTACCTTCCGGCTGTGGACGTCACCGGCCTTACCCGGAGTGAACGTCTCCGTGCCACCTGCTGTGATCATCTCCGGTGCCAAACCCGTGTTCTGCCTGCTGTGGACGTCGTACCCGAGCTACGCCTGGCCGTACAGAGACTCCTACCACCGGTTCCTGGCTGCCGTGCCTCTAGGCCTTCTGGGGAGGCACCGCACAGTCCCTGTATAGGGGTTCGCTACTGGTCGCCTTCTTAGGGGAGTCCGGGGCACGGTCCAGTGAGTCCACCTCCGGACGTTCGCCGCTCCTCGGTGAGCGTAATAACAGTCACAATTTAAAAGAGAATTTAAATTAATGTCCTTGGAGTTAAAAGAGTTGTCACAGATTAAAAAAAACTTTGCTCATTTTGTCCAAAAGATCTAATCTGTCCTTAAGTTGCAACCCAGCTTTGTTCACTGCTGAGTGGTAAAGCGAGACACATGGCGTTGACAGATTTTGTGATTTTGGGAAAAAAAAAAAAAAACGTATTTTTTTTTCTTCTTCTAATTTTGTACTTTATCTACTTATTTTTCACTCCTTTTCATTACAGTCAACCTGGTGAGAGGGTCTATGGGGTATACCTTGGTGTTACCGTGCTCATACTCCACCGATAGTGGCATATACCCAGTCTGCTGGGGTCACAGTCATTGTGGAGTTTTCAATTGTTACAATACAGTCCTTGAAACTGATGGCGATAAAGTGACCTGGACAAAGTCAAAAAGATACAAATTAGAAGGGAACTTAGCCAAAGGGAACGTGTCCCTGACCATCGAAGCAGCCAATGTGGATGTCAGTGGAGTCTATTGCTGCAGAGTGGAGGTCCCTGGAGCCTTCAACGATATCAAGAAGGAAATCCGTGTAGAGATACAAGAGAGTATAGCAACATAGAAACAGGTAATGAGCTTACTGACGTTTTTACTCTGTCAATCCATTAGATGCAACAATCTCAGAACGTTACTTTCTCAGGCTGGGGGGAACCATGATTATTGGACCCCCATACCTAAAAGTAGCAGCCTGCAGCCACCCAGAATTGTTGTATCCATTAGATACAACAATCTCGGAACTTTACCCGGCTCATCTCGATTGCCCTGATGCGGTGGCAATCAGCATAATAAGGGGTTAATGAGAGCGCACAACTGCCAGTAAGCCCTAGATTAGTAATGGGGAGGGTCTATGAGACTACCCCCTTACTAATCTGTAAGTGAACAGAAATAAACCCAAACACCAAAAAATCCTTTATTTTAAATAAAATACAAAAAATTCACCCTCTTTCTCCAATTTATTAACCCCCAAAACATAAAATTCAGATGTAATCCACATGAGGTCCCATGAAAACTCCAGATCTGCTGCATACATACGGGTGGTTAGAAGTATTGCGGTGTCAAGCTGCTGCTGAAAAGCAATCTAATATTTATCATTGCAATAAATCAACTATGTACAGGTGTAGAAATAAAAACAAGGTCCTTCACATTAATACACTCATGGTCAGATTGCATAGTTGGGCAGTTAATGTGTGAACAGGTCAAGGTATGATAATGAGTTGTCTATAGTGGGGTCCAAACAGATGATCATGGCTTGTCTGAATCTCAGGTCTCGGTGCTTCTTCTCAGCGTTTGGCGATTTTTCTATACATTTGAAAAACTTGTAAGTGGAAAGTACAAAAGTCTAGTAACAGATTGTTTTCTTTTATTTGCCAGACAGATCCCAAGGATGAAAAAACTAATCTGGGAAGGTAATTGTCCTACTCTGGATCACGCTCTACATCAGATTTTGAAAGAGAGCCATAAGCAGTGAGATAGTGTCATGGTTGGCAGACAACCCTGTGGTGTCCGGCTGAAGAAGGTCGTACAAACTGCTCATTGATTTTCCGTCCTTTCCTCTGTTGTGTGAATGGAGTTTTGTGTCTTCTCTGTCAGGTTTTCCTCCTTCCCCTGCAGAGATCTTTTTCCTTTCAGCTGCTAATCATTATCTCTCACTCTCTTTATCTCTATATACCTGCATTTCCCCTTGGTAAGTTGCTGGTGATAGAAAGTGGGCTTTACACGTTGCGACATCGGCAACGAGATATCGTCGGGGTCACGTCGTTAGTGACGCACATCCGGCGCCGTTACCGACATCGCAGCATGTAACGCAAATGAGAGACGATCAACGAGCACAAAAACGTCAAAAATTGTTGCTCGTTGTCACGTCGCTCATTTACATAATATCGCTGCAGCGACCGGTACGATGTTGTTTGTCATTCCTGCGGCAGCACACATCGCTGTGTGTGACACCGCAGGAGCGATAAACATCTCCTTACCTACCTCCACCGGAAAAGGAGGAAGGAAGGAGGTGGGCGGCTTGTTCCGGTCGCTCATCTCCGCCCCTCCTTTTCTATTGGGCGGCAGTTCAGTGACGCTACTGTGACATAGCTGTGACGCTGAACAAATTGACCCCTTAGAAAGGTGGCAGATCGATCGCCAGTCAAAGCGACGTCGCAGGGCAGGTATGTGCGTGTGACGCTGCCGTAGCGATACTGTTCGCTACGGCAGCGATCACCACATATCGGCAAAACGACGGGGGCGGGTGCTATCGCGCTCGGCATCGCTAGCATCGGCTAGCGATGTTGCAGCGTGTAAAACCCGCTTAAGTTTCTATATGGTCATCATTACAAGCAATCGGCTTGTAATCAACTGGAGAAACATTGTTGTGTGTTGTTGTTTTTCTCCCTAAAGGTACCATCACACATAACGAGATCGCTGCTGAGTCAGCGTTAGCGATCTCGTTATGTGTGACATCTACCAGCGATCAGGCCCCTGCTGTGAGATCGCTAGTCTTTGCAGAATGGTCCAGGCCATTTTCTTCAAAGGCGATGTTGCATCGTTGTGTTTGACACTGTGTGACAGGGTCACCTGTATCGTTCCTGCATCCTTGGTAAGGTCTGACTGTGGGACATCTCACCAGCGACCTCCCAGCGACTTACCAGCGATCCCTATCAGGTCGCATCGTTTTCGGGATCGCTGGTAAGTCGTTGTGTGTTACTGGGCCTTAAGATATAAGTTTTGTTTGCTTTCCCCTGTTTGTTTTACTTGTGTGTTCTTTGGGACTTAGTGGGGTTGACTAGCGCTCATCCCACCTGTTCATTACCTAGGGCCCAGTTCAGGGTCAACCAGGGCCAGGTATTCTGCTCTGCACATAGGTGCAGAACCTATCTAGGGACGTCAGGTGAGCCAGGGGTCAGCAGAAGATTTTATCAGGGGTCACCATCTCCCCCTCCCCTAGACGCAGGGTTTCCCTTTTCCCTCTCCTTACTTTTTGTCATTCGCTCAGTATTTCCCAAACCTAGCGTGACAGATAGGTCCCCCATTCCTGTTCACTTTTCCTCTATTTAGGACACATACACACATTTTTGTTTTGACAGTGTATGTGTATGGAGTCAGACAAATGAACAACTATTGTGTGTGGCCATAGCACATAGCGCACCGGCTAGAAGTTTCTTCTCCTGCAAGCTGCCTTCCTGTCAGAGACAAACTAATCTACTTTTACCACATGTATTTTGACTTTGGATATTAATAGGGAACCTGTCAGTGACTTCTCCCACTGCAAAGAGCTCTTTAAAAGATAAGCCAGTCGATCCCTTTATCATCCGAATGCCCTGCACCATCAGTGAGAAATCATGTTTTAAAGTTGTCTCTGGAAGTGCATCTGTAGCATCCCACGGGGAGGTGAATTTTAACCTACTTGTCGCCGCGCCGTCGACTGTTGCAGTCACGGGTTCGGCCTAGCCTGGTTCCGTTGCCCCGATGCGTACAGAAGATGGTAGGGGAGAGATGATGGGGGGGATGTTTATCGTGACGCCACCTGTGGTATGCGGCCAGGCAATGGGCCACCGCTGCTGTCGCTGTCCTCCGGGGCAGATGGTAGTAGCAGCCAGGGTTGGTATCGCTCTCCACAGGTAGAGCGGACCCCGGGGAGGATGATGAGGGGAGTAGTAATGGCGGCTCAGAGCGACAGTCCGGGTAATAGAGTCAGAGTCTACGGCTGTGGTTCCAGGTTGTTTACTCACTTTTGTACAATACCGCTCACCCAGGTCATACCGGTCACTTGCTATGATGTGCTCCGTCGAACCCGAATCCCTTTAGAGGTCAGTCCGGTTTGGTGTTCGGTGGGTTTCTCCTTGTAATGCCTGTCTGTGGATCCCTTGGCTTGAAGCTACGAGGGGACCTGGGGTTTCCCAAGATGTACTCTTGTCACTATCTGCAGGTGCCATGGTTCCGATGTGGGGTCCGGCTTGAAGCGAGGCCCTGGTTCCTATATGGCACTGTGCTGTCGGGCGCTGTGTGGACAGGGAAGCTTGAAACTTTCCCCGTTCAGGCAGATTCTGAAAAACCAACGTGAAGTATGATCTTCCCTAGGGTCCTGCTGCCCTGTGTGGTGTCGGTTCCATGAGGAGCAGAGATCCCTCTCCCTGCGGCAACCATTGTGAACCTCTCCTCCTTCCCACCGGAGCACCTGTAGATGCGACTGCCCCGCTTCTCTCCTGCTGGAGAACTCCCTAACTGCTGTGTTGGCTCTTGACTCCCCCCTCCCAGGTCCTAAGCTAGTGGGACTGGGGCCCCTGTTGAGGTCATCCTGTAAATGCTTCTCTGTCGACAACCCCTTTATTACCCGACCCTAGCCCAGTCCCCAGTTGGAACAGGGCAACCTGGTGTGAATTTGAGTGTGTAATATGGTGAAATCGGGACTGACCTCCTCAGGAACTGGGTTTAGCATTACACCCAATGTTAGGCGCAATACTCTCTGGCGACTGAAACCTCAGGGGCGCCACACATTGAGGCATCATGATGCACTTACAGCTCCTCAGCCCAGAGTGATATTTCTTACCTAGTATGACCCACCCCTGGCTGATTGACAGGTTGTTTGCTCTGGCACATGGCCACTTTATTGTCCATCAACCAGGAGAGCATGCTGCTAGGCAAGAAATACAGCATAAAGCTGAGCAGCTGTAAGTGTATCTTCACACCCTAATGGTAAGCCAGTTGATCCCTTTATGACCCCAAGGCATTTTAATAAGCCAGTCAATCCATACTGATATTTTATGACCCTCCTAAGTGCATCGTTATGCTCCAAAGTTAGGCCAGTTGATTCCTTTTTGACCCAATAGCATTGCACCATCAGCGAGAAATCAGGTTTTAAAATTGTGCTTGGAAGTACATTGAGATACACTTACAGCTTCACACGATTTTTCCTTCCTAGCATCACCATCCCCTGGCTAAATTGACAAGTCGTTTGTTTTGGTATATAGTCACTTTCTTGACAATCATCCAGGGGAGGGTTCTGCTAGGTAGGGAATACAGAGTGAGGCCGAGGAGCTGTAAGTGCATCACTAGGTCCCCATGCACTTCCAGACACAACTTCAAAACATGATTTCTTGCTGCTCGAGCAATGCTTTGATGGTTGTAAAGAGATTTACTGGTTTATGTTTTAAAGGCCTATACAGTCATAGAAACGATTTAGGGGTGTTAAAGTTTTTTCTGGTTCCCTCTAGGATCCCCATACACATTAGATAAAAGTTGGATGAGTACGCTAATTTCGGTGGGATGCTGGAGGAGAGAAGGATCCAGCATGTTGAGTTTTTCTTTTTGTTCAGAGCAGAGATAAGTCACTGAAAGAGGATTAAGGAAGAGGACAGAGTAATTTGGAATAATATCTCTCATAGAGAACACATGCAATATTGGTGGGATTGGCTAACAGTCTAATATGTATGAGAAGGATCTGACAAAAATTAAGCTGCAGCCAGAGGAGTCTGGCAGTGCCCATGTCATAGAAAACATAGGAATGCTCGGTTGGGCTGAGTGTTCCTGGGATTAGGGAAGTTTGGGAGAGATGTACCCATATTAACCAATGATGATAGAGCTTCAAGACGCCTCCTGATGGAGAATCTAGTCACCTGCATTGCGAAGGTGGGATTTTGGCGCATTCTAGCACACACTCTTCAAATCTTGAAGGTCCTGTGGGCTCCTTCTATGATCTGAGCTTTACTTCCATACCTTTTCTATTGGATTCAGCTCTGGTGATCGGGTTGGCCATTCTAGAAGCTTTATTTTCTTTCACCAAAACCAGTTGAGAGTTTCCTTGGCCATGTATTTGGGATCATCATTTGAAATGTCCACCCTCATTTCATCTTCATCATCCTGGTAGATAGCAGCAGGTTGTTATCAAGAATGTCTCAGAATATTTGTCCATTCATTCATTCTTCCTTCGATTTATATGACGTTTGCCAGTGCCGTATGTTGAAAAACAGCCGCACACCATGATGTTTCCACCTACACACTTCACTCCAGGCATGGTATTTTGGGGGTGGTAAGCAGTGCCTTTTGGCCTCCAAATATGTTGAGCAATATGGCATCCAAATAGATCAATTTTGGTCTTATCTGACCAGACTATAATCTCCCAGTATTTCACAGTCTTGTCTAAATGTTGTTGAATAAATTTGAAACGTCCTTGAACATGCATTTGTTCAGCAATGGTGTCTTGCGTGATGAGCGTGCGTACAGGAGTGTGCATATAAGTCATGGAGGGGGGAGTCTATTGCTTATTATTTTCTTTAAAACAATTATACCTGATGATTACAAATCTTTCTGTAGCCTCCACATGTGGTTTTGGGTCTTGGACAACTCTTCTAATAATTATTTTCATTCCTCTGTCTGAAATCTTGGGCAGTCTTCAAAATAAAGTTCTTTCCACTTCCAGGTTATGGCCACAACACTGCTCATTGCAATTCTTCAGAAGTTTAGAAATTCTTCTGTAACTAATGCCATCAGTATGTTTTGCAACAATAAGGTTGTGAAGGTCTTGGGACAGCTCACTGGTTTTACCCATCATGAGATGTTTCTTGTGTGGCACCTTGGTTATGAGACATCTTTTTATAGATGTTCAATTGATCCAACTGATATTATTGTTTGAATAGAATACAAATACTACTGCACTCACTAAAAGAAAAAAAAAACAATACTAAAAAAAGGGTAGTATTAAAAATATACATGTATTTTTATTAGATAAATTTAAAAGTACTTCAGGATGATACACTACGGGGTACTTTACATGCTGCGACATCACTGCCGATATATCGTCGGGGTCACATCGTTAGTGACGCACATCGGGCGCCGGTAGCGACATCGCAGTGTGTAATACAAATGAGCGACGATCAACGAGCACAAAAACGGGAAAAATCGTTGCTCGTTGACACGTCGTTCTTTTCCATAATATCGTTGCTGCTGCAGGTACGATGTTGTTTGTCGTTCCTGCGGCAGCACACATCGCTGTGTGTGACACCGCAGGAACGACGAACATCTCCTTACCTGCGTCCACCGGAAAAGGAGGAAGAAAGGAGGTGGGCGGGATGTTCCGTCCGCTCATCTCCTCCTCTTCTTTTCTATTGGGCGGTGGTTCAGTGACGCTGCTGTGACATCGCTGTGATGCTGAACGAACCGCCCATTAGAAAGGAGGCGGTTCGCCGGTCAGAGCGACGTCGCTAGGCAGGTAAGTAGTGTGACGCTGCCGTAGCAATAATGTTCTTTACGGCAGCGATCACCACATATCGGCCATACGATGGGGGCGGGTACTATCATGCTCGACATCGCTAGCATCGGCTAGCGATGTCGCAGCGTGTAAAGCCCGCTTTAGTCAGAAGCTCAGATTGATACTGTAGAACCAACTGGATAGGTGTAAGGCCTGTCAAAAAATTAAAAATGAACCGGGGTAAGTATATTTGTATTTGGAGGGGCAGGTATTATGGTATCCCAAGAGTAAAGTTTACCTGATGGTAGCAGTTTTTGTTGACTGAAGTGTGACACTTAACGAAGTGCAAGAAAAAGGTGTAGTTATAGGTAAGTGTCATGATCTAGGCCGGCTTTTCCCTGCTGCTGGTTACACCCAGCTCTGGCCTTGTCATGCCAGGGGTTAACTTCCCTTTCCTCATTCCGGATCCTAAAACGCTATATCTTGCCGCTGCCCCTATGGCTCAGTGCCAGTGATATTTCTGACCTACAGTGTGCATACCGACTCTGGTGAGTGTTCCCGATCTGTCCTGCCTCCCTGCTACTGTGTCCTGTGCCTCCCCCGTTCGTCTGCCTGTCCCGGTCCCTGACGTCCTTCTCCTGTCTATTGTTTGTGTTTCTCTCTGCATACCTGATCTACCGGCTTCTGACTCGGTTCTGTTTTCTGACTTGATATTGATCCTCCCTTTGCGGTGACTCGACTTTCCTGGCTAGACCCTGACTGTTTGACTACTCTTTTACCCCCCGGTGATTTGCCTGTTAACATTGCTGAAGTTACTCTGCTGTACTTCAGCTGCCTTTCCGTTACAGTCCTTCTTTGTCTCTCCTTCACTACTCTGCTGCCACCTAGTGGCGAATACGCTGTACTACGTCTTACTAGCCTTTGTACAGTATGATAGTAAGTATCTAAAAATGAACAAAAAGAGATATGTATATTAACCTACTGAAAATGATATAATATATGGAGTCTTCTATAAAGGCAATCTGATTATAGATACCTTTATGTAAGGCACAGGAAGGCTTTATACCCGTGGCTTGTGTGAATATAATGGTGAAGTACCCTGTAGTTATGACGGCTGCAAGTTATGTTTTTTTGAAATTTATGGACATCTATCATTTGATTTCTTTGCCTATGTGGATTAGATGAGTTGTTACCGACATCTGGTGAGAAATTCAATTCAATAGTACCTTTAAAATTATATTTACTTAGAAAATTGGTGACATGTTCAATACTTATTTTATCCACTGTATGTTCTTTATATCCCCACAGCTTTAGATGCTACACACAGAGCCGGAGAAGCTTACGACTCTGCAGTGCAAGGACGGCCATGATGTACTCAAAGTACAGAAGTCTACACGGCAATAAACACTACACCGGATATGATTACCTTTACTAAGTCTATCAGTTCTGCTTAAATTGCAGAATTTTTCCATATTTCGGATATTTTATTACATTTCTTATGGTTCTGTTCACTGTATAGTTCTATGGATCATGTGGACTGGCCAGTCTGGTTCGCTTTCCATTATATTCTCATACATCTAGATTACTTTTCATAACAATGTTCTGTTTTTTATGTAGTTACAATAAAAAATACCGCTAACCCAGTGTCTACTCTGCAAAGAGCCAACTCATTTCTTTCGAACACTTTCTACAAACAAGATTACTTCTTCTAAGCTAAAAGAAAATAAAACTCTGGCACAAATATTCCCTTTATAGGACTGGCGTTTAGGATTGTGTATTCTTCGCTCTTTATATACAAGTTGATGATGGAATCTGTGTTATCGACATCTGACATGTAGACAGGATGGCATTCACATTTCAAGTATACAAAGGTAATCGGTGTGAGATATAGTCAGACGGTGCAAGGGTCGAGGCTGGCAGAGTTCTGGTGTAAGAAGAGAACAGGCAGGAGATAGGAGGCTTTGGCCCCCCAAAAAATAAGTTATAATTGTAGACATCACGCAAAGAACCTTAAGGACCCCATGCAAAAAAAAACTGAGAAGGTCCTAAAAAAGTCTGGGACTTTTTTGCCATTGGCTGGAATTGGAACCATTTACCGTACACTGCTCAATTAAGAGGTCAGGATCTTAGGTCAGATGGCCCAGTTGAAGGAAACTTCCAACCATGAAAATGTGTCCTTGCGGCACTGCTGCTATGCGATAAAGAATTGTTGGGCAACTGTTGGTGCCAATCTGCATCTCGTCATGACTATTAAGTCTATGGCAGTTTCCCTACCATTGCATGATCCTCCTACAATCCTCACTTTTCAGCTAATGACACACTTGCAGGGGGAGAAAGCATGTCCAGTAGTCGTTGTTGGCAAACCTGACCCTGTCCTGGATCAGGCATTGGCACTACTCACAGAGAACGGATCTCAACACTCTCTTTAAACGTTGTCACCCTCTTTGCGCAGCCATAGCGTATCTGCATTGGAATTCAAACTACCATATCAGTGGGTTCTCTTGACGAGGTGGACTTGTCTTCAGACTCATAGCTATTTCAATTCCCCTGATTTTGAAGGCTTCATATATGTGTAAGGCTCGGCCGCCCCAGTCCTGCAAACCACCATGTAGTCATGTGTAGCGCCCCTGAGGCTCCAGTCGCCACAGAGGTACTGCACATCAGCCAGAGGTGTGGTATCCCATTCCGGGTAAGGAGGAGGTCATAGGTCAGTTTACACATACACAGACACTTTTATCTATCGACACCTCATTAGACCACCGTTCTGACACAGCTGGCTTGGGGGTGAGGTTTAGTTGGTGGGAGGACACTGTAGAAGGTTAGAGAGTCAAGAGGTAGCAGCGGAGGAGTGAAGACCTGTGGTCTGGAGCTAGAGCAGCTTGACCCAGGCACAGGAGAGAAGGGGTTGTAGAGCCCACGGGAAGTGCGCCATACACCCGTGGTCTCGTTTCACATACAACATACCGGAGTGGAGGGACTTGGCCGCATCGAGGACCCGGTCCCTAGACTAGAGGGGAACAACCAACGTGCTCAACTAGTAAAACCGGATGCTATGGACACTGCAAGTACCGAAGCCACCACCGCACATGCATCCGCTGGAAGGTGACTGCATAGGGCCAAGGGACAGACCTTCAAGCCACCCTACAGGGAGCAGACAACAGCTCAAGGCACTTTGTGCGTAGGAGCGGGGCAGGCTGGAGAGGCCAGCTCAGGAAGACGACCAGGGAAGGAACATAGAAGGGTGCACCACTCTTGGCCTCCGAACTACTCCCAGTAGAACCTAGCATTCCAAAGGCGGTCACTGACTAGTCGTGCTAACCTGGAACCCGTTACAGTGAGTAAAAACCTTGAGACTGCATCCCTGTGTCGCTCCGTCATTCGCCTGCTCCTCTGGCCCAGCACCCCGCCTTTACAACACCATAGACTCCCTTTATCATTGGTGGGGCCCAGCTCTACCTGTGGAGGGCTGTCCCAAATCAGCTGCATCACCATCTGCCCCAGCGGCCCCATCCTGCAGCGTCGGCTACAAGTGGCCGAGTACCACGCGTCACGAACTATCATCCCCTGTAAATAATCCCCCATTATAATGACACCGCCGTAGTCACGAAACCGGGCCTTGCTGCCGCGACATCTGAACAGAAAGGAACCGACCCGGTAACGAGTGCCCCATGGCCCCGGTGGGCGCATTACATGTAAAGTGTAATGTTTGAATTTGATGTTATGGTGTAGTGTGTTTAAACGGCCACTAGGTGGCAAGATTGTGCAAACTGCTTCCCTGGTACTCTCGGGCTAGAGAGAGTTAATGCAGAGAGGAGTTTAGCTAGTAAAAAGGGTGGATAGAAAGGCAGTAGCAGGAGAAGCCCTGTGGGAGAGCAACAAGCCATATCTGTGAGAGATGTGAGGAGAGAATAACCCCATTAACTATAATTTGGTGGATCTTCTGGGTCAAACCCGGGCACTGGACACTCGGGGTCCTAGAGGGGAGAGGACTGTTCTAACTGCATCCCAAGGTGTGGGTCGAGTCTGTGCGGCCCGGGTGGTGGACATCCCCTGGCGGATACCTAATGAACCCCCTCTAAGTGTTAGGTCAGTGGGCTCTTAAGAGAAGAGTAGGTCCTGACAAAACCTGAGAGAGGAGTGCTGTTAAAGAAGGCCCCGTCAGCTAAATCCCTGTGGATGGGACAAGGGGTGACCGGAAGGACTATTTGATCCTGCCTTGAATAATGAAGATGAGTGATGGGATGAGGGGCTCAGGAGCTCAACTGGAAGCCCGAATACCAGGGAAGTGGTCAGCCTGCAAAATAAAAGTAATACCAGTTGCTATTTGTAACCCCTCTGGGCAACAAGAGCGTGCGGTCAGAATGTTAAAGACAAGAGAATGTGTGACCGATGTAATGTTGAAGCAAAATGTCCGTAGTG
Organism: Anomaloglossus baeobatrachus; assembly: GCF_048569485.1. NCBI lineage: Eukaryota > Metazoa > Chordata > Amphibia > Anura > Aromobatidae > Anomaloglossus > Anomaloglossus baeobatrachus. The sequence goes on along the minus strand of NC_134356.1, from coordinate 34,883,877 downwards.
TATCTGCTCTGCAATTATTACCTGACAAGACCAGTAAAGAATTGTTTGTTACTGAAAAGAACTCTGTGTCTGAGTGGTGCCTGAAAGTACTGGGACCTGCTGAAGCCGACAGCTTGGAAGCAGTCCAGACGATTGGGACCACCGGAGCCTCTGGCCCACCAATGAATACTATGCACCACATGTCCCAGAAAATGTCCCCTTTCACTGTGGAGGTGACTGGGTTGAAAACTAACACTGCAAAGCTGCGCATCAGCTGGGATTCGTCCCCGCATGTGACTACAACTGACCCGTGCCACCCCTACATATGCCAATGGGTTATAATTAGTGATGGCATGCTCGGTGGGGGGGTGTAGGAGGAGGAGGACTAGAAAAAAAATCTGTATACCTTTTTCGGATGGGATAGGGTAAATGAAAATACAACAGGGAAAAAAGGAACATTTGATTTGGCTTCATATTCTGCTGCTGTCATCCGCTGGGGTTGAGAAGTGGGGACCAATCCAGTCCTTGTTCATTTTGAGAATAGTCAGCCGGTCAGTATTTTCAGTTGATCATATATGATGCCCCTGGTGGCACTAAAAATCCGCTCTGACAAAACACTAGCAACAGAGCAGGCCAGCACCACCAGGGCGCAGAGGAACAATTCAGGCCACGTGTCCAGCTTGGATACCCAATAGTTATACAGCACAGAGGAATCACGGAGGATACTGGTACAGTTGGCTATGTAGTCATTTCCCATCTTCATAAAGTTATCCCTCCTTGTCAGACTACCCCGCAGATCAGAGTCCTGGGCGCTAGGAGAAGCTACTTGAACTGTCCCAGACCTTTGACAGTTTTCCACTGCCTCTATTGGACCTGGTGTGTGTGTCTACCCCATCTCTCTTCCTTGGTTGCCCAAAGAATTATGACCTCTGCTGCCGGCGTTGTCAGATGGGAAATTTTTGTACAAATTGTTTAAATAGGGACTTCTGTTATTGCCCCACTTTATTAGCCCTCTCCAACTCATGAGATACTGGTGGAAAGTGCTACTTGTGGGTTGAGAAGGGTAAACAACCAACAATCAGTGTTGGCCAAATTGTGTATAACCTGAGAGTCACGGGACAGGCTGCGGGGTTCACACATGGCATATCTTTACAAGTAGCTCAGGCAAATCTGGGTAGCGTTGAACCCCTAAGTTGAGCACATTGGCCACTCCTGTCACATGTGGAAGCTTGCCTAGCTGTAGAGATGGATAGAGACAGACAGAAACAGAGAGAAAGGCAGGGAGAGAGAGATGGATAGAGAGAGCAACAGAGAAACCGACACAGGAGTCAGAGAGACAGACAGTGAGAGAGACAGAGAAAGACCAAGACAGATAGAGACAGAGAAGAAACTTGAGTGAGACAGAGAGTGAAATATAGAGAGGCAGACAGGGACAGAGAGAGCGAAAGACAGAGAGGCAGACAGTGAGACAGACAGAGAGAGAGAAAGGCAGACAAGGAAAGAGACAGACAGAGAGACACAGAGGCAAAGAGAAACGGATAGCGAGACAAAGAGATAGAGACAAAAATAGAGACAGAGAGAGACAGACAGGGAGAGAGACAGACAGACAGAGAGAGACAAGGGAGAGAGACAGACAGACAGAGAGCTGGACAGAGAGATAGAGAGAGACACTTAGTTACTCTATAATTAGTAACATCGGGTACTACAGCTGTTTGGTTTATAAAATTAATTCTGTGTGCCCAAAAAAGTTCACTGCTCTGCTCCCATTTGATTGAATCTAAAATGTGCATAAAAATGACTCTAAATTTGGAACGTAGGGGCACAGAAGGAGAAAAACTGTTCCAAAATCAGTGCATCAGCACCAATCATAGGAAGTGTTTTGTTTCTACATACGGTGTGTATATATATATATATATATATATATATATATATATATATAAAATGTACAGTCCCTGACAGACGTTCTGTCACTTATCCATGTTATGTAAATAAAAGCTTATAATCTGACTTTAAATTCATCCACTGGTTTTATAAATTACTCTTTTGAAAGCTGAAACCCTCCCAAATTTGGTTTAGGTTATAAAAATAAAGTTGGTGCAAAGCTGAAATATTGATCATTTAATGAACACAGATAGGTCAGATTTTGGCAAGACAAAAGTTTTGTCGCCCACAGAAAGTAATGTGAAATTCAAACAAATAATTTAACTTTTAATACAAAGATATGTTGCATAACATTGGTGAATGAAGTTGTGGTGCTATTAGAGCCATATTTAATATTTTGTGTGACTTCCATGAGCTTGAAGGACTGCATCCATGCAATTCATACAATTTATTGATGACGTCATCAGGAATAGCAAAGAATGCGTCTTAAATGCCTTCCAGAGTTCATCTAGATTATTAGGTTTTGTCTTCCAAGCTTCCTCTTTCATCGTACCCCAAACATGCTCAATGATGTTCATGTCTGGTGACTGGGCTGGCCAGTCCTTGAGCACCTTGATCTTCTTTGCCAGGAGGAACTTTGTTGTAGAGATGGATGTATGAGATGGAGCCACCATCCTGCTGCAGAATTTGACCCCTTTTATAATTGAGAATGTAATAGGTAGCTAATACTTCTTGATATTTTAGGCTATTGATATTGCCTTCCACCTTGCAAATGTTTTGCACACCCCCATACTGAATGAAACCCCAGACCATGATCTTTCCATCACCAAAATTAACTTTTCTGGTCTCCTGCAGTATTTGAGGCGGCTGTGGTGTAATTCAACTGAAGATTCATCAGAGAAATAAACCTTCTGCCACTTTCCCAGCGTCCATCTGTTTAGCAGGCTGTGGGACTTGGCAAATGCCACATGTTTTTTTAATTGTCTTTTGTTTAGTGCTAGCTTCTGGGCACTGATTCGACCATGGAGGCCATTTCGAGACAGAATCCTACAAACTGTTCTAGTTGACACAAGGACTTGAGGTGACCAGGCCTGTTGGAGCTCTGCTGCAGTGGAAGAGGGGCTGGCTTTGGATTTTCTAACCAACAAACGTTCCTCCTGAGCATTTGTCTTGCAGGGATCTGCCAGATCTGGGTTTGTCAAAAACATCTCCAGTCTCTTCAAATCTTTTTTTAATTCTTTGTACTTGATGCTGAGACATATTAAAGATGCCAGCCACCTCTGCAGTGGATCTGGTCTTCAGCCTCTTGATAATGAAGGCTTTGGTCGCAGGGTGGATTTTTGGCATGTTGTCAGAGGTCACGTTGCAGTTCAAGTGAAGGATCTGGGGTGCTGGGTTTCTTTTTACACACACCCACTAATTAACCGATCATTTAGTGAGCACAGGTGAGGATATACACTACGATTGGGTGCATTATATGACAAGGCGACAACATTTTTGTCTTGCCAAAATCTGACCTTTCTGTGTTCATTAAATGATCAATATTTCAGCTTTGCAGCAACTTTATTTTCATAACCTAAACTAAATTTGGGAGGGTTTCAGCTTTCAAAAGAGTAATTTATGAAACCAATGGATGAATTTAAAGTCAGGTTATAAGCTTTTATTTACATAACATGGATAAGTGACAGAACTTCTGTCAGGGACTGTATATATCCTCTTTAAATCACCAATGGGTCATCACATGATCCTACATATTATTGAAAAGACAGTGACCATATAAAGTGATCGAGCATCAGAAAACTCGCTCTTATCTCTAATACAGTAAATGTTTACATGAAAAAAGTTTTCCCAACTTTCTCTTGTTTGAAGGTAAAATCCCAAAGTTCACTTTTTACTTTCTTACAGTTTTTTTTTGGTTCTTGTTAATTATTAAATGGTGCTGTCTATTTACTCCATACTCCCACTTACTTTTCCTAGTATATCTATTTTTCACTTCTGAGATTTTACCATATAGCTAGAGACTAGTGCATTACACACGATGGGGATGTGCACACTACTGGTGACTGTGCTGGTGTGCCTAACCATGGGTAAGTGCCATGCCAGCTTCATATAGTGGTCGTAGGAGGGTGGGTGTTGTATGGTGTAGATAGATCTCACAGATATCTGTGTTTCCCTGAAAATAAGAAAGGGTCCTATATTATTTTTTGCTCTGAAAAATTCACTAGGACTTATTTTCTAGGTAGGCCATATTTTCGGGGAAACACAGCATACTGCTAAGTTTATGCCTTAAAGAAGGCAGACCCTCCCGCAGGAGAATTGCACTTACCAGACCGCGGATATTTGTGTAGAGTTAGCAAGTGAATGGGCTCTCACATACAGGTCTGCTCCGCTGTCGGGTCCCTTTGCATTCCACAGTGGTTGTTCCCCCTGCTGGCTGGAAGCAGTATCACTCACACAGAGTTAGAACGAGTGGAGTGATACTGCCACCCAATGTGTGTGATCGGAATGGCAGGGGACCCGACCGATGCAGATCTCTGTGTGAGAGCCCATCCACCATCGGCACATGCCAGCTGTCGTTGTTCAGGGTCTGGTTAGTGTGATTTTTTGAGAGGGTAGGGGGCTGTCTGCTTTATTTTGGGGCTGTCTCCTTTCATTAATGAAGTCTCCTGCTGTACTCTTTAATTTTTTAGCTACCTGGACACTTCATTAGGGCTTATTTTTAGAGTATTATATTTTACACATACCACAAAAATGCAGAAAAGTCCTGCTTGGGCTTATTTACGGGGAAACATGATAGATGGAGACAAATGATATGTTGGGGTTACATACCCCACTTGGAAACCATAAGGGGCCTAAATGTAATTTACCATAATGGATTCTTTAACTTCTCAGGGGGTTAGTAAAGGTAGACCCCTTTTAGAGAACTCACCAAAATGATAGAAGACAAAATAATGCATCAACCATTGGTCCATTTTCACTGGAAATTATGTTATAGGACAACTCTGTTCTACATGGGACAAAGGGGACATTCCTTCCCGACCTTCTCCTATGTCACGGGAAAGATCACTCACGAAGATCTCAATTTTAGCTGCCACCCCCTGCTCCAATATTTAGGTACCTACAGAGAGAAGAAAAGCTTATTTTTCCTTTAAGAGGGCCCAAACTTCCCATTTTCTTCTGCCCCCAACTCCGAGGCATCTACTGTACCTCATCTGACCGGCCTAGATATGCCCCTGCCTACAGAATCAAGCGGAATGAATCCGGACCAATCCAATATGTTCCTTTACCTTCTGCTCTATGTCTTTCTTCCTAGGTCTCGCCTCGTCTTATCGGGCTACAGGAATAGTCGGTGATACCTTGACTTTACCCTGCATACACCCTGAGATGAAAGAGACAAGTCTTGTGTGTTGGGGAAGGAGACCTTGTTCAGGAACTAATTGTTACCAAACAGTAGCCGCAGTCAATAGAAAAAGAGTGACCTGGACAAAATCCGAGAGATACCAAGTAAATAAGGAAAATAGTAAAATAAATATGACGCTGACGATCACAAATGTGAGCCTGGAGGATTCAGGAAAATACTTTTGCTGTGTGGTTTCCAATAATGCGATTGTTATTAAGAACGAGGTTGAAGTGGAGATTCAGCATCGTAAGTAATTTCCTACAGAAGTAAATAATTCAATATTCCATCTACTCATCAATGAACGCAGTCCTTAAAGCGGTCACACTAAAAGACCTTTATGCCAAGATAAGTCATCATCAGGTTACTCAACAGGTTTACTGGAATTGTGGTGGACAGTTGGTATTAACATTAGTCAGTTTACACTTGTGATAATTTGCTGGCACTTGATACGATCTGCTGGCAATCTCCTCAGCAGCACATCCATCACTTTACACCTGTCTCTATCTCAATCCTTCAGCAGCTCAGCACAGACTCACACTGTTAAGGCCGCTTTACACGTTTCGATTTATCGTGCGTTCGCATGTACGATCGCCCCCGCCCCCATTGTTTGTGCGTTACGAGCAATTTGTTGCCCGTGTCGCACAAAGTCGGTAACCCCCGTCACACGTACTTACCTCCCAAAAGACCTCGCTGTGGGCGGCGAATATCCTCTTCCTGAAGGGGGAGGGACGTTCGGTGTCACAGCGACGTCACACAGCGGCCGGCCAATAGAAGCGGAGGGGCGGAGATGAGCGGGACGTAACTTCCCACCCACCTCCTTCCTTCCGCAATGCCGGTGGCCGCAGGTAAGCTGCAGTTCATCGTTCCCCGGGTGTCACACGGAGAGATTTGTGCTGCCTCGGAACAATGAACAACCGGCGCGCAGAAGGATGATCGATGTTTTTTAAAATGAGTGACGTGTCAACGAGCAACGATAAGGTGAGTATTTTTGCTCGTTCACAGTCGCTCGTAGCTGTCACACGCTACGATATGTCAAACGATGCCGGATGTGCGTCAACAACGACGTGACCCCGACGACATATCGTTATATATCGTAGCGGGGCCTTTAGTCACAAACCATTTCACAATCACTGGTCAATGTTCTGCAACAGATCAAAGAGATCTGAGCAAATCATGGGATCCACCATTCACAATAGGAGATGTCCCAGCTTACCAAACTGTCCACTTAGGAAGCATCACTGATTGACAATTAATGTCACATGCTGTTGTGTAAATGTGTCGCCCTGGGCAAGCCAGGGGACACAGGTCACAACAACACACACACCCCACATTCCCTGCAGGCACAACAGCTAACCAGAAATCCTTGTTGCCTTCCTCCAGAGGCTGATGATTCACACCAGGGGGTGGGCCAGGCGGTTGGCTCCGCCCACCAAGGAGATCACAGTTCTGGAGGCAGGAAGTACCAGGCAGATTAGCCCAGGCAGGGCAAGAGTGAAGTTCAGCTCAGGGAGAGCTTGAGTGAGGAGTGGACAACTAGGGAAGTAAGAGAAGTGACAGAAAGCCTGAAGTGGTCTGTGGCTGTGTGCCCAGACGGAGTCAGCAACGTCAGCAGACGGCGGTGAAGGTCTGGAGTGGGACTACCTGGAGGTTGCTGGAAGGACCCCGGAGGCTGTGTGCCCGGTGGTCTGGAGCAGTATACAAAAGGCAGTCAGCACCAGGGCAGGGGCTTTTCGGATCCCAGCAAGGCTTGGAGTCGCCGAATTTGCTAAATCCGTTAGTGAAGGGGACGCAGATCCCCCAACAACCAAGTCCCGATTGAAGGCAACAGCTCAACCAGTACAGGGGAGACACCGCCACCGCCAGGGCACCAGTTTCCCCAGGGCCAGCGCCTGCGGGCAAAGTGTGGAGCTCCTCCGGCCCAGATTGTAGTCGGGGAGCGGGTAATCGGTGGGAATCCATCGCTACCAATAGAAGTAACATAGGTGCAGGGAAGAGTGACCATCACCGCCAACTGCAGGGAACCGCAGCACCGTGAACCGTCCGAGGGACCCGTCCAACCAGCCGTTTGTTTACCGAGAACTGTGTCCAAGTCTCAGGCTGAGTGAGTACCACAGTGCCGCAAGGCACAGCGCTGCCCCCGCGTCCCTGCGCCCACCAAGCCCTGCACCTCCCAAGCCATCACCGGGCCCCGGGATCACCAACCCCTACCCACGGAGGGGCAACACAACACCTGGCTGCTCCCCATCACCATCCCCGGGATCCCCACTCAGAGCAGCGGTGGTGCAATCACCACAACCGTGGGTGGCGTCACGAACCATAACAATCCCCCACACCCAACAACAAATCCCCTTTCACTCACGGGCGAGGAGTGTCGCTCGAGGAACCCCGGGATCCGGCCCACAGCCCGAGCCACCACTGAGCAGCTGCCGGACCCGAGCAGAAGGGGTGAGCGTAGTGTGCCGACACCCTCCTCCCCGCCCGCGACATAAATGGAATAGACATCAGATGGAAATTATTGGCAATTATCAAGGCACACTCAATAAAGGAGTGTTTCTGCAGGTGGGGAGCACAGACCACATCTCAGTACAATGCTTTCTGGCTGATGTTTTGGTCACTTTTGAATTTTGGTCGTGGTAGCATGAGACGCACTCTACAACCCACACAAGTGGCACAGGTAGTGCAGCTCACCCAGGATGGCACATTAATGCGAGCTGTGGCAAGAAGGTTTGCTGTGTCAGTCAGCGTAGTGTCCAGAGGATGGAGGCGCTACCAGGAGAAAGGCCAGTACACCAGGAGACGTGGAGGGGGCCGTAGGAGGGCAACAACCCAGCAGCAGGACCGCTATCTCTGCATTTGTGCAAGGAGGAACAGGAGGAGTGTGGCACCCCTGACCTGGTCAGGCACCACTGAATACTGCACCCATGCTGGGGCAGTGCTTCCAGGTAAATTCCAAGGCCAGAATGGGGTGTGTACACACAGACACATAGCAACCAGGTCTCCCACGCCTTGAGAGGGGACTCTTGGGTAGCCCTGAGGAGGTTAACTTTCAATTCTCAGCAAGGGGTGTAGAGGAGGGGCTGGGAGCTAAGATGCAGTGGCAGCAGAATAGGAGGAGCAAGCCAGTCTGGGGCAGTGTACAGAAGTTGCTGAAGGAAACAGACGTACATCCACGCTAGCCAGACCCTGCTGGTGTGGTAGCTGTTAGCGGGGGAGTACAGTGACCAGAAAGTCAGCCTGAAAGACACCTGAAGAGAGGCAGTCGAGTACGGGGACTGCTGGTAACTACGCACGCACAAGGAACAGGTCCCTAGAGCCAGATATCGATCTACTGATCTGCTAAACCTGCCAGTGAGGGGACTAGAGGTTCCTCACCAAAGATACAGAGCTCGAGCCTCAGCAGCAACAGGGGGACCCACAAGGAGATAGGGCCAGAAGCCATCTCACCAAGGTTCATGGTGCCGGCAAACGGGCCAGAAAGGGAAGGAGAGGCAGTAGCAACTTTCCCTGGATAATTCCCACGATACTGTGTCAGGGGTTATCCGAAACAAAAGAAGTGCAAGGAAGGCGAGCCAATAGCTACCCTCAGATCGGCCTGCAGGAATTCCTGGTTCCACCTGGTATGATCTCAGCATCGCCTGGGTATCTCACCAACCAACTAAAAGTGAGTAAACAAGTTAAAAGACTTTCTGGACTGCGACTGAGTCATTTTGCGACCTGTGGTTCCAAACACATATACCCGAGCCCCTGGGGCCAGCCTCACTCTCGGGAGGCCATAACACCAGACTGCAGACACCATCAGCCCCAGACACTCGTTAAACTGCAGTGGCGGTCACCCCTCATCCTGACCGCAAAACCGAGAGTGGCGTCACGACTCCTGTGAAAGTGAACCTGACCTACCTGTTGCCAGAGGGCCCCTACCGAGAAGTCCCCGCAGTGTCCCGCAGGTGACCGCTGCAGCACTGTGAGGGGCGACTCAGGAGCACTGCCAGAGCCCTGCAAAATTACCTCCAGCAGGCCACAAATGTGCATGTGTCTTCACAAATGGTTAGAAACCGACTCCATGAGAATGGCATGAGAGCCCGACGTCCACAGATGGGGGTTGTGTTCACTGCCCAAAACCATGTAGAACGCTTGGCATTTGCCACAGAACACCAGGACTGGCAAATTTGCCACTGGCGCCCTGTGCTCTTCACAGATGAGAGCAGGTTCACACTGAGCACATGTGACAGACGTGAAAGAGTCTTGAGATGCCGTGGAGAGCGATCTGCTGCCTGCAACATCCTTCAGCATGACCGGTTTGGCAGTGGGTCAGTAATGTGTGGGGTGGCATTTCCTTGGAAGGCCGCACAGCCCTCCATGTGCTCGCCAGAGGTAGCCTGACTGCCATTAGGTACCAAGATAAGATCCTCAGACCCCTTGTGAGGTCTATGTTTCCCTGTGCTGTGGCATACCTCTCTCCTGTAATGGTGGTAACTTTTCATTCAGGTGGGCAGGTCTCTTCCACTTGAGACAAACAATTCCTACTGCACCTCAGACTGGAGTTTCGGTTTTACTCTGATGTGGGCATCACTAAAACATTAGTGGCTGTACCATTGAGTACTACTCACACTTACTTTCTAGCTATCTATAGTGCAGTTACCATTGAGTACTACGTTTACATTGAGTACTACTCACACGTACTTTCTAGCTAGCTATAGTGCAGTTACCATTGAGTACTACTCACACTCACTTTCTAGCTAGCTATAGTGCAGTTACCGTTGAGTACTACTTTACCATTGAGTACTACTCACACTTACTTTCTAGCTAGCTATAGTGCAGTTACCATTGAGTACTACGTTAACATTGAGTACTACTCACACTCACTTTCTAGCTAGCTATAGTGCAGTTACCATTGAGTACTACTCACACTCACTTTCTAGCTAGCTATAGTTCAGTTACCATTGAGTACTACGTTTACATTGAGTACTACTCACACGTACGTTTTAGCTAGCTTATAGTGCAGTTACCATTGAGTACTATGTTACCATTGAGTACTACTCACACTCACTCACTTTCTAGCTAGCTATAGTGCAAGATTTCAGGAAATATATAATAGTGTATGGAAAATTTTATTAAGTACAGTTTCATACTGTAAGTATTTAAGACCAATAATACACACTTAAGAACATGTAACTCATGAATTAAACCCAACGTCAACAGGTTAGTGATACTAAAAATATAAAAAAATCTAAACATTTTAATCAATACCTGATTACAACAATAGGTCTTTTTAATGAACATTCCCTTTAAGCTGGAGACAGGAATCCTAACAGTCTTGGAATCAGGTGAACATGAATAGTCTGATGTTTGCTCCTTTCTCTCCGCAGCTTTGATGCCGGACAATCTTGTGCGGGGCTCAGAGGGCGACACGTTGACTTTACCCTGCAAATATTCAGTCAATGATGGTCCAAGAGAGGTTTGCTGGGGAAAAGGCGGCTGTCCTATCAACGGCTGCAAAAACATGATCCTCGCTACTGATGGCACCAATGTGACCTGGAGTGAATCCAGCAGATACAAGTTATTGGGAAATATCTCACAGGGGGACTCGTCTCTGACCATCAGTGGGTTATCAAAGGATCTGGAGGGAACCTACTGCTGCCGCATCCGGGTCCCAGGAATTTTTAATGACATTAAGAAAGAGATAGAACTGGAAATACAAGACGGTAAGATTTTTGGGGTTTTTTTGGATTTACTATTTGGCAACATTTTGGTAATCAAACATACGACCATAGTAATGAAATGCAAAAATTATCTAATGTCAAAAACCTTTTAAATGCTTTAAACATTTATTTTTGTATTCCCCTTTAGTTATATCCAATGTAGAAGAAGGGACAAAGGTTTAAAGGGAATCTGTCAGCAGGTTTTTGCTGTGTAAACTGAAACCAGCATGCTGCAAGGGTTAACACGGGAAATTCAGGGATGCCTGTCTTGTCAGAGTCCGATCTGTTGTTTGTTTGCTTTATTTGTTTAAGCAGCAGGACACTAATCATTGCAGGACAGTCTGGCACCACCCCTCCTGTTACACCTCACTGACTATGTACAATCTCTATTGAGAGCCTGTTGTGGGTAGGGAAGGTCACATAGATCTGCTAGATTGCCAAAACTAAAGGCGGCGTCACGCATGAGCGATCGCATCCGCCCCCGTCGTTTGTGCGTCACGGGCAATTAGTTGCCCGTGGCGCACAAAGTCGTTAATCCCCGTACTTACCTCCCTAACAACCTCGCTGTGGGCGGTGAACATCCTCTTCCTGAAGGGGGAGGGACATTCGGGTGCACAGCGACGTCACACAGCGGCCGGCCAATAGAAGTGGAGGGGCGGAGAGGAGCGGGACGTAACATCCTGCCCACCTCCTTCCTTCCGCATTGCCGGCGACCGCAGGTAAGCTGTGTTCATCGTTCCCGGGGTGTCACACGTAGCGATGTGTGCTGCTTCAGGAACGACGAACAACCTGCGTCCTCTTCAATCAACGATATTTTAAAAAGGAGCGACGTGTCAACGATGGACGATAAGGTGAGTATTTTCCATCGTTAATGGTCGTTCCTTGCTGTCACACGCAACAACGTCGCTAACGATGCAGGATAGGCATCACGGAATCCGTGACGCCAGCGATATATCGTTAGATCCGTCATTGCGTGTGACGGGGCCTTAAGAATTCAGATTGTTTGCTGAGCGGTAAAGCGAGACATAAGGAATGGACAGGATTTGTGATTTTTGAAAAAAATACATTTTTATCTACCATTTTTTCTTCTAATTTTGTACTATATCTACTTATTTTTCACTTCTTTTCATTACAGTCAACCTGGTGAGAGGGTCTATGGGGGATACCCTGGTGTTACCGTGCTCATACTCCACCGATAGTGGCATATACCCAGTCTGCTGGGGTCACAGTCATTGTGGAGTTTTCAATTGTCACAATACAGTCCTTGAAACTGATGGCAATAAAGTGACCTGGACAAAGTCAAAAAGATACAAATTAGAAGGGAACTTAGCCAAAGGGAACGTGTCCCTGACCATCAAATTGGCAGATGTGGATCACAGTGGAGTCTATTGCTGCAGACTGGAAGTCCCTGGAGCCTTCAACGATATCAAGAAGGAAATCAGTGTAGAGATACAAGATGGTATAGCAACATAGAAATAGGTAATGATCTTACTGACGTTCTTACTGTGTCAATCCATTAGATGCGACAACTTTACCCGGCTCATCCCTATTGCCCTGGTGTGGTGGTAATCTGGGTAATCTGGAGGGCACAACTGCCACTAAGTCCTAGATTAGTAATGGGGAGGGTCTATGAGACACCCCCATTGCTAATCTGTAAGTAGACGTTGGATGAAACCATACTGTATACACAGGAATTTACATTGGGATTTGAACCCACAACCTTACACATCCCAGCTCAGATGCCTACCACTAGACCATGGTCTAGTGGTAGGCATCTGAGCCGGGATGTGTAAGGTTGTGGGTTCAAATCCCAATGTAAGCTCCTGTGTATTCAGTATGGTTTCATCTAATCTGTAAGTAAAAAAAAATAAACATAAACTAGGAAAAAATGCTTTATTTTAAATAAAATATTAACACAAAACCCCTTTCTCCAATTTATTAACCCCCAAAGCACCCAATTACAACGTAATCCACACGAGGTCCCACGACGATTCCAAATCTGCTACATATTGAAGTGAAGAGACATAGAGACAGACCGTGGTGGCTCTTATAGAGGAGGCTTAGTGCACTCTGGTGTTGCGAGTGGTTAGAAGTATTGCGGTGTCAAGCTGCAGCTGAAAAGCAATCTAATATTTATCATTGCAATAAGTGACCTATGTACAGGTGTAGAAATAAAAAAAAAATAAGTCCCCCATTCTCATTCACTTTTCCTCTTTTTCGGACACATTTTTTGGTTGAGCGTGTATGTGTATGGAGGGAACAAGAGAGAGAGTAGTCAGAGAAATGAACAACTATTCTGTGTAGCCATAGCACATAGCGGACCGGCTAAACGTTTCTACTCTTGCATGCTGCCTTCCAGTCAGAGACAAACAATCTACCTGTATCACATATAAATTGACATTGGACCTTAAAAGGGAACCTGTAAGAAACATCTCCCACTGCAAAAAGCTCTTTAAAGCCCTGCATCATCAGCGACAAATCATGTTTCAAAGTTGCCTCTGGAAGTGCATTGAGGCACTTACAGCTGCTCAGCCTGGTGCGATATTTCCTATCTAGTGCGATCCACCCCTGGCTGATTGACAGGTCGTTTGCTCCGGCACATGACCACTTTATTGTCCATCAACCAGGAGAGTGTGCTGCTAGGTAAGAAATACAGCATAAAACTGAGCAGCTGTAAGTGCATCTTCACACCCCAATGGTAGTCAGTTGATCCCTTTATGAGCCCGAAGCATTTTAATAAGCCAATGGTCTTTTTTGACCCTTGTAAGTGCATTGTTTTGCCCCAAAGATAAGCCAGTCAATCCCTTTTTGACCCAAAAGCATTGCACCATCAGCTTTAGAACTGTGCCTGGAAGTGCATTGGGATACACTTACAGCTTCTCAGCTTCACACAACATTTCCTACCTAGTAGCGCCATTCCCTGGTAAAATTGACAAGTCATTTGCTCTGGTACATGGTCAGTTTTTTGTCAATCATCCAGGGGAGGATTCTGCTAGGTAGGAAATACAGCGTGAGGTTTAGAAGCTGTAAGTGCATCACCGGGCCCCAATGCACTTCCAGACACAACTTCAAAACATGATTTCTTGGTGCTCGAGAAGTGCTTTGATGGTCGTAAAGAGATTGATTGGTTTATGTTTTAAAGGCCTATACAGTCATAGAAATGATTTAGGGGTGTTAAAGTTTCTGACATGTTCACTCTAGGATTGACATACACTTTAGATCAGGGGTCTCCAACCCGTAGCTCACGAGCCATGTGTGGCTCGCCGTCGGTCACTGGAAATGTAGCTGTATAAAGCCGCGGGGCCATCTGTTTCTCAGGACCGGTGTTTATCGGTGGGCAGATGATCCAGGGTCCCCATCCTCTGAGGGGCCCCCAGCCTTTCAATCATAAACTTTAGTGATAGTACAAGTTCCGTACTATCACTGAAGTTTCCGCAGTTGCAGAATGTCCTTTGGTGATATCACAGTCATGTGACTCATCAAAGGTCCTAAAGCTGCACTGCGGGAGTTCCCAGGCCTGCACAGATGCGGTGTCAAGGACCTGGAGACCCCGCCTCTATTCAAATGTATGTGCGTCTTTCAGGCGCGCATACATTTGAACAGTATGGTGACAGGACAGAGGCAGAGGAGGTCAACAGGCCCGCACCAACATACCGTCATCACCGGGTCCGCAGCCGCAAAGAAGAGGAGGTGGACGTACAGGCACAGGTAAATGCTCCACTAGGAACCGAAGGGGACATGTACAATAATTTTAGATAAGGGTGCTGTGATGGGGGAGGAGCAGTGTTACTGTACAAGGCACATTATGGGGCAATGAGGGACATTATGGGTGAGTGGGGGACATTATGAAGCAAATTGGAACATTATAGGGCAGTGGCGGACATTTTAAAACAAACTGGGACATTATGGGGTAAAGATGGACATTATGAAGCGTATTGGGACAGTATGGCACAATGAGGGACATTATGTAGTGTATTGGGACAGTATGGGGAAATGGGGGACATTATAGAGTAAATTGGGACATTGTGGGGCAATGAGGCACATTATGGAGCAAATTGGGACATTATGGGGAAATGGGGGACATTAAGAAGCAAAGTGTGACATTATAGGGCAATGGGGGACATTATAGAGTAAATTGGGACATTATGGGGCAGTGGGAGATATTATAGAGTAAATTGGGACATTATAATGTCTCCCACTGCCCCATAATGTCCCAATTTACTCTATAATATCTCCCACTGCCCCATAATGTCCCAATTTACTCTATAATGTCCCCCATTGCCCTATAATGTCACACTTTGCTTCTTAATGTCCCCCATTTCCCCATAATGTCCCAATTTACTCTATAATGTCTCCCACTGCCCCATAGAGTAAATTGGGACATCATGGGGCAGTGGGAGACATTATAGAGTAAATTGGGACATTATGGGGCAGTGGGAGACATTATAGAGTAAATTGGGACATTATGGGGCAGTGGGAGACATTATAGAGTAAATTGGGACATTATGGGGCAGTGGGAGACATTATAGAGTAAATTGGGACATTATGGGACAGTGGGAGACATTATAGAGTAAATTGGGACATTATGGGACAGTGGGAGACATTATAGAGTAAATTGGGACATTATGGGGCAGTGGGAGATATTATAGAGTAAATTGGGATGTTGTGGCGGAATGAGAAACATTATGGGGTAATGAGGACATTATGAGGAAAATTGGCACATTATGGGTCAATTAGGGACATTTTGGAGCAATGGTAACATTATGGGGCAAATTGATTGGGACATTCTGGGGCAATGGTAACATTATGGGGCAATGGAGGAAATTATGAAGCAAACTGGGACATTATGGAGCAATGGGTGACATTATGGGGCAATAAGGGTCATTATGAGGCAATTAGGTAGGGGATTGTGAAAGGCGGCATAGTATAATGAGGAGCGGAGGTGTCATTATGGAAGGGGCACTTTATGGGGCTATTTTCGAGAGGAGCAGTGTGTGGGGATATTTTGTACAGGAAGCAATTAACAACCCCTTCTGACTCCACTTGTTTTCCCAGACATTATTAAATAAAGGGGTCCAGGATGGATGACATTATTAAATAAAAGGGGCCAGGATGAGGGACGTAATTACTATATGGGGCCAGAATGAGGGCCATTCATTAGTGGTTTATGGTGGCAAGTGGGGCATAATTACTGTAGGGGCAATTTAAGGGACATTATTACTCATGAAATATGTTAATTTTGAGGATACTGTCTGCCATGGGTGAACAAAAGTCTGATGCAGTGTAGAAATTGGTGCAAAAGTAAGGAATGTGTTCTGGAAGCGATCAGCTATAGGTGACTGTGTGTTATTTTTTTTTGCAGAGTGGCGTCATGGCAGGAAGAAGTGATGGCGGTCAGCGCCAGAGAAAGAGGAAAAGCGAAGATGAATAACCTCAGCTAGAGACGTCACTGTAAGGCAGTGTATTACATGTACACACACACTGTACACTATATACAGAGCGCCAGTGTATACTGTCACTGGTGATCACTGTATTATCTGTACACTGACACTATATACAGAGCTCCAGTGTAAAATGGCAATGATGATAATATTAGTGTTATTAGTATTGTGTTTTTTATTCATGATCATTATTGTAGTATTATACATCCCTGTGTGGTAGTAATATGTGGTCTGGTCATGGTGTGGTGGTATTTGTCTCTTGTGTGTGGTATTATTTGGTCATTATATGCTCTGGTCATAATGTCGTGGTATTTCTCCCTTGTATGTGGTAATATTCGGTTACTACGTGGTGTAATTAGGGCGGGGTGGTATTACTCTCTTGTATGTGGTAGTATTTGATCACTATGTGTTGGTAAAATGTTATCTGGTCATAGTGTTGCAGTATTTCTGCCTTGTATATGCCTGTATTCATTCACTTTGTGGTGGTAGTATGTGGTCTGGTCACAGTGTGTCAGTATTTCCCCCTTGTATGTGGTATTATTGGTCTTGGTATAGTGGATTCTGTTGTGTATGGAGGTCACTTATTCTCTCTGATATCAATATAAGGAAGATTCTTTATTTCCAATTGTTGTTTTCTACTGCTAAATTGGCTTTGACTACATCTTCAATGTGGCTCTCTACCAACTTTCAAATCAAATGTGGCTCTCAAGGTAAAAAAGGATGGGGACCCTTGCTTTAGATAAAAGTTGGGTTGATCGTCCAATTTCGTTGGGATGCCGGAGGAGAGAAGGATCCAGCATGTTGAGTTTCAGTGGCCGGTCTTTTTGTTCAGAGCAGAGATAACAAGTCACTGAAAGAGGATTGAGGAGGAGGACAGAGTAATTTGGAATAATCTCTCATAGAGAACACATATGATATTGGTTTGTTTGGCGAACTCTCTAATATGTATGAAGACCTCTCGAGACGGATTTGACACTAAGAATTATGCTACAGCCAGAGGAGTCTGGCAGTGCCCATCTCATAGAAAACATAGCCATACTCGGCTGGGCTGAGTGCTTCTGAGTATAGGGGAGCTTGGGAGAGATGGCTGTCAGCCGAACAATCATCTAAACCATCAATTAGTCCTCCACTATTTATTGTGTATGGAGGGCTTTAGTCTTAGATTGCCTAAGGGATAAATTGATGATTCTTGCACTGATAAATACTATTAGAGTAAATTAACCCATATTAAACAAGACTCCATTATTGATGATAGCTTCAAGACACCTCCTGTATAGACAAACTAATTGCCTGCATTGTTCAGGTGTGATTTTGGCCCATTCTTCCACACAAACATTTTTCAAATCCTGTGGGCTCCTTCTATTACCTCTGAGCTTTAGTTCCTTCCAGACATTTTCTATTGGATTCAGCTCCGGTGACCGGCTCGGCCATTGTAGTAGCTTTATTTTCTGTCTCTGAAATCAATTGAGAGTTTCCTTGGCTGTGTGTTTGGGATCATTCTCTTGCTGAAATGTCCTCCCTCGTTTCATCTTCATCATCCTGGTAGATGGCAGCAGAATTTTATCAAGAATGTCTCAGAATATTTATCTATTCATTCAATCTTCCTTCAATTATATGAAATTTGCCAGTGTCATCTGCTGATAAACAGCCCCACACCATGATGTTCCAACCTCCAAACTTCACTTTTGGCATGGTATTTTGGGGGTGATATGCAGTGACTTATGGCTTGTAATCATGGGGTGTATTATGGCATCCAAAGAGTTCAATTTTGGTTTCTTCTGACCAGACTGTATTCTTCCAGTATTTCACAGGTTTGTCTATATATTGTTAAGCAAACTTTAAATGCGCTTACACAAGTTTTTTGTTCAGCAATGGCGTCTTGTGTAGTGAGTGTGCATACCGGAGCGTGCATAGAGGTTATAGAGAGTGAGTGCATTACTTGGTGTTTTTTTTTTAGACAATTGTACCTGCTGATCTCTCTGTAGCTCTCCACAGGTGGTTCTTGGCTCTTGGACAACTCTTCTGATAATTCTTTTCATTACTCTGTCTAAAATCTTGTGGGGAGCACCTCGTCACGGCTGGTTTATTGTGAAACGACGTTCTTTCCACAGATTATGGCAGAAAGGGTGCTCACTGGAGCCTTCAGAAGTTTAGACATTCTTCTGTAACCAATGCTATCAGTATGTTTAGCAGCAATAAGGTTGTGAAGGTCTTGTTGAGACAGCTCATTGGTTTTACCAGTCATGAGTTGTTTCTTGTGTGGCTGCTTCATAATGAGACACCTTTTTATAGGCCATCAGTTGAACCAGGTCATATTATTTTTCACTTAATGTTAGGATTGCTTTTTAATTACTGATAAATTTCAGCTGGTGTTATGACTTTCCATGGCTTTTTGGCTCAATGCTTTTTCCCTGTGTCCTTTCTTATTATTACACATTACTAAATTTATGGACATCTATCATTTGATTTCTTTGCCTGTGTGGATTAGGTGAGTTGTTAGCGACATCTGATGAGAAATTCAATTCAATAGGACTTTTAGAAATATATTTACTTAAAAAAATTGGTGATGTATTCAATACTTATTTCACCCACTGTATGTTATTCATATCCCCACAGCTTTAGATGAGATACATAGAGGACCAGAGAAGCTTACGACTCTGCAGTGCAAGGACGGCCATGTTGTACTCAATGTACTGAGGTCTACACGGCAATAAACACTACACCGGATTTGATTACCTTTACAAAGTCTATCAATTAGTTCTACTTAAATTGCAGAATTATTCCATACTTCTGTTGTTTTATTACATTTCTTATGGTTCTGTTCACTGTATAGTTTTATGGGCCAAATGGACTTGTCAGTGTGCTTCGCGTTCCGGGCCAAATGGACTTGTCAGTGTGCTTCGCGTTCCGGGCCAAATGGACTTGTCAGTCTGGTTCGCGTTCCATTATATTCTCATACATCTAGATTACTTTTCATAACAACATGGTGGTTTTTATGTAGTTACAATACAAAATACCGCTAACCCAGTGTCTACTCTGGAAAGAGACGACTTATTTTTTTAGAACACTTTCTACAAACCAGATTACTTCTTCTAAGCTAAAATTAAAAAAAAAACTCTGGCACAAATAATCCCTCTTTAGGAATGTCGTTTAGGATTGTGTGTTCTTTGCTCTTTATATACAAGAGTTGATGATGATGATGGAATCTGTGTTATCAACATCTGTGTTATCGACATTTCAAGTATAGAAAGGCAAACTGTGCGAGATGAAGTCAGACGGTGCAAGGATCGAGGCTGGCAGAGTTGTGTTGTAAGAAGAGAACAGGCAGATGTCAGAATTGGTAGCAGATAGGAGGATTTGGCCCCAAAAAAGTAAAAGTTATAATTGTAGACAAAAAGAACCTCAAGAACCTCATGCAAGAAAAAACTGAGAAGGTCCTAAAAAAGTCTGTGACTTTTTGTCATTGGCTGAAGTTGGAACCATTTACCATACACTGCTCAATTAAGAGGTCAGGATCTTAGGTCGGATGGCCTAGTTGAAGGACCTTCCGACCATGAAATGAGCTGAGGCACAACCAGCTGCCCTACGTCTCTGTGTCCTTGCGGCAGCGCTGCTCTTCGATAAAGAGTTGTTGGGCAACTCTCGGCGCCCAGCTGCTGGCCCTCTAAATATTATGAGTGGGGGCTGGCTTCTGGATCTCTAAATATTATGAGTGAGGGCTGACTGCTGGCCCTTTAAATATTATGAGTGACGGCAGGAGGCTGTTGACCCCCTAAATACTATGAGTGTGGTCCGGCTTTTGGCCCTCTAAATATTAAAAGTGAGGGCCGGCTGCTGGACCTCTAAATATCATAAGTGAGGGCTGGCTGCTTGCCATCTAAACATTATGAGTGAGGGCCGGCTGCTGGCCCACTAAACATTATGAGTGAGGGCCGGCTGCTGGCCCACTAAATATTATGATTGAGAGCTGACTGATGGCCCTCTAAATATTATGAGTAAGGACTGGATGCTAGCCCTCTAAACATTATGAGTGAGGGCCGGATGCTGGCTCTAAATATTATGAGTGTGGGACAGCTGCTGGCCATCTATATATTATAAGTGAGAGCCGGCTGATGGCCATCTAAATATTATGAGTAAGTGCCGGCTGCTGGACCTCTAAATATTATGAGTGAAGGCCGGCTGCTGGCTCTCTAAATATTATGAGTGGGGGCCGGCTGCTGGCCCTCTAAATATTATAAGTGAGGGCCTGCGGATGGCCATCTAAATATTATGAGTGAGGGCCAGCTGCTGACCATCTAAAAATTGTGACTAGGGGTCAGCTACTGGCCTTCTAACAAATTATTGAGGCTCGCCAGCTGGCCCTCTGAAAATTATGAGTGAGTGCTGCATGATGACTGTGGATATAGTGGTGTAGGAGGAGAACAAAAATAAAAAAAACCATGACCCGTATACCCTTTTTGGAGTGTGATGTGGTGCATGGGAATACGCCAGAAAAAAAACTACATATGAATTGGCTTTATGTTCCACTATTGTCATCCACTGGGGTTGAGAAGTCGACTCCAATCCAGCTTTTGTTCCTTTTAAGAACAGTCGGCCTTTCAACATTTTCATTTGACGGGTGGATGCACCTATTAGTTATTATGCCCCCGATGGCACTAAAAATGCACAAAACCATCTTAAGCAGGGAGAGCCTCAGATTTGCCTCTACTGGTTGGAGAAGTTTCCACCTACATGGTTCATGGATTTTCATTGACAAAGGTCTCCAAAGAGATAAAATAAAGTTTGGAAACCC
Organism: Anomaloglossus baeobatrachus; assembly: GCF_048569485.1. NCBI lineage: Eukaryota > Metazoa > Chordata > Amphibia > Anura > Aromobatidae > Anomaloglossus > Anomaloglossus baeobatrachus. Next base: position 34,862,685 of record NC_134356.1, on the reverse strand, counting down.
CTACTTCCATCTATTTGATTCATCGGGGCTCCCTGATGCCCTGAGCCGGCACTGGAGGAATTGCCACCCACCTTCGTTGGAGCAAAATCAGAATAAGATGTCTGAAGGTCCTTGTTGTGCCAGTTATACTTCTGGGACTCCTTGTTGGTCAAAGAAATCAACACTCCTTCTAAATGTAAATGTGTTCTGAGTGTCACGATTCTTCTGTGCGGAGCATCTTGCCTTTGGAGATGCTCTACTGCGCTTTCCTGAGTTACTGAGCTAGCTGCTGGATTGACAGTGCTTTATTCTATGTTGGTGCTGATTACTCAGCTGTTCCAACTTCCTGGTAATTGCTCAGGCTTCTTTACTGAGCATGAAGAAAAAACAAAAAGCAGCACCAAATGTGCACTACAGCACTAAACATTCCAAACTGTACTTATTTTAAAAATTTTGAGATTTTTGGCAAAAAATTGCAATTTCTTGAGCTGCTTCGCCACGTCACGGCAAATCTCATTTGAAGCAGTCCTACACTAAAATATTTTTATAAAATGTGCCATACGGCCTCACATATGAATAGTAGAACTGCTCTTAGCAGCACTCACCTGGTCTATTTCAATCCCGTACCCATGACTGAGTCATGGCTGTGGGCGGGACAGGTCCAAGCAAATGCTGCATGAAGTAAATAGCCTGTGGACAAAGCCTGATGACTTAATGTGAACAGTCACCAACCGCCAAAATCTAGACAGATGGAATACATCCCAAATTGGGGTGCAAAGCAAGGTGGAGGTCAACCACCGACCAATTCAATGAAGAAAAAACAAAAAGCAGCACCAAATGTGCACTACAGCACTAAACATTCCAAACTGTACTTATTTTAAAAATTTTGAGATTTTTGGCAAAAAATTGCAATTTCTTGAGCTGCTTCGCCACGTCACGGCAAATCTCATTTGAAGCAGTCCTACACTAAAATATTTTTATAAAATGTGCCATACGGCCTCACATATGAATAAAAATTGCAATTTCTTGAGCTGCTTCGCCACGTCACGGCAAATCTCATTTGAAGCAGTCCTACAATGTTCTCCAAGAACCTTGCCAGTTGTATTCTCTGGTTCTGCAGTTGTGCTGTTGGCTTGTATTTCTGCGAGTGTTCTGATCTCTGTTTTCTGACCCCGGACTGTTATTTCACTCCTCTCTACCCGCTCCCTGTTCCTGTCGTGATCTCCTGCCTTTTGACTTCGGACCGTTACCTGACCACGTCTCTCTATTCTCCCTGAACGTATTACATACTCTCTTGGATTTCTGACCCTCAAATATTGACTTGACTATGCCTCTGTTTACTCTTTGTTGTCATACGTGTCTTCTCGTTACCAGACCCCAGCTTTCCTGACTACTCGTTCGTCCATACTTCCCATAAGTAGTGGTTAGCATCCCACTGAGGCCTTAAGGGTACTTTACACGCTGCGACATCGCTAGCGATTACTAGCGATGTCGAGCGCGATAGCACCCGCCCCCTTCATTCGTGCGACATTTTGTGCTCGCTGCCGTAGCGAACATTATCGCTACGGCACCGTCACACACACATACCTTGTCAGCGATGTCGCTGTGACCGCCGAACAATCCCTCCCTCAAGGGGGAGGTGCGTTCGGTGTCATAGCAACGTCACTGCGGCGTCACTAACAGGCCGGCCTATAGAAGCGGAGGGGTGGAGATGAGCGGGACATAACATCCTACCCCACCCACCTCCTTTCTTCCTCATTGCCGGTGGACGCAGGTAGGAGATGTTTGTCGTTCCTGCGGTGTCACACATAGCAATGTGTGGTGCCGCAGGAACGACGAACAACATCGTACCTGTGGCAGCAATGATATTAAGGAAAGGAGCGACGTGTCAACGATCACCGTTTTTGAACGATTTTTCGATCGTCGCTCCTTGGTGTCACATGCTGCGATGTCGCTACCAGCGCCGGATGTGCGTCACTAACGACGTGACCCCCGACGATATATCGGTAGCGATGTCGCAGCGTGTAAAGCACCCTTTAGTCTACAAGTGCTCCAGTGTGTATTGGAGTTCCTGCTTCTAATTTTTGGCAGCTTTGCACATTGTGCTTACAATTTATCAGTCTAGGAGTCCCACTCCTTCCAAATGGGCAAAAAAGTGTTTTCTGAGGCCCTCCTCTACGTGTATTCCAGGGTGTATTGCAATTCCTCCTTTCAATTTTTGGCAGCCTTTGCACTTAGGGCATTGGCTTAACCAGTCTACGAGTCCCACTCTTAACAAATGGGAAAAAAATGGTAAAATCTTATGCCCATGATTCTTTTTATTTCTTAACTAAAATGGAAAAGTGCTGCAGTTTTGAAAGAAGGAGCATGTCAATGCTTTCAAAGTTTTTGCAGCGTTTTTTTGCACATTGAAAGCAATTAGGACATGCAAAAACACTACATGTGAAGATAGAGGTAGAGGAGGCATTTTTTTTTATTTTGCTTTATATATGTCATTACACAGGAAAGAATGTTTCTTAATATTCTTTCCAGTGAAATCAATTTTATCTTTGGTTTTGTTTGTTTTATTGTTAGTCCGTAAAAGTAGAGTAATACTCGGACAACATTGTTTTCAGCAGTCACCTGTGAATCAGAGAAATGTCCAGGTAGCTACCCCATGCTGTTCCCATTCCATTTCAGCAGTGTTTCCATCCATATCAAATCAAATCAAATAAGCTTTATTGGAAGGACCAAATACAAATTAGTTTTGCCAAAGCAAGTGTACAATAGGGACTGGGGCTGTGGGGATGGTGGTTTGGGACTGTAGGAAGGATGGATGGGGCACATCCAGGGTGGGGACTGTGAGGGCACTTCTAGGGTGGTGGCTATGGAAGTCCATGGCTTATGATGGGGCATATCCAGGGTGGGGACTGTAGGAAGGATGGATGGGGCACATCCATGGTGGGGACTGTGGGGCCACATCTGGGATGGGGGGCTATGGAAGTCCATGGCTCATCATAGTTCTCTTTCTGGAAGTCTATGACATTCGCTCACATATCGCGCTGCTATCTCCACTGCGCTCTCTTCTTCCCCCAGCAGGATATATGTTTTCTTTTCCTCCTTCATGGAGCTGAAATCCGGGAAGAGATGGGAGAGTCTCCTGAAGTGAGTGTCCCTCACTGCTGAGTACTTATGATATTCAGACCCCCCTAGACTTTCAGTTCACCCACTGTGTATGTCCTAATCTAATGTATAATGTTCTTCTGTCAACTCTACTGTCTTGTCAATTAAGTAATTCATGTTATGATTTAAGTTGTGCTGCTGTGATACCATAATTTCCCACGGGATCAATAAAGTGTATCGTATCGTATCGTATCATAGACTTCCTGGGGGGGCCTGTGTGAAAAATTCTTGAGTTTCCCATTGACTTCCATTACGCTTGCTATTCGAAATGAGAACCCGAGCATTAGAAATTGTTTGACTTGAGTAACGAGCACCCGAGTATTTTCGTGCTCGCCCATGACTAGTTATTATCGGTGTAGAGTTGGACTTTGGCCTTGTGCTTTTGGCTGCAAGGATAGGAATAGGATCATGTTCCATTTATTATACCATTGTCAACACTGTGTACTGAAATGCAAATATTTTAACACATCAAGGCCCATATTGGTAGACACAGCCTACTTGTCATCAAAGGCTCTATGTGTACTGCATGGCAAAAGTCCATCTCTGTAAGGTATTGCCATATTGAGTCAACACATGGTGCAGCAGGGACTTGCTAAAACCTGAACATGGATTTTAAAACATGCCTGTCATTTTACCCAAAAGCAGAGTAAAAGTGACTTGTTTCCCTCATCCCCATGAGATAAGCTTATTAGTTAACATACCAGTCTAATATGTCCACTGACTGTCCAAAGTCTCATACTTTGAATTTGCCTTTTACCCGAATATTGATTTCTTTTCATAAACATTCTGCCAGCATTATTAGTGCAGGGGCTTTTTTTTCTTGAATTTTACAGCATGCCATCGTCTAATTGATTTCCTGCTTTCAATTGAAAGCCCCCTCTCCCGTTGTGATCCAGTGACCGAAGAGGATCAGAAAAAGGGCAATAACTCGGAAACCCAGAAAATAACCAGAGTGGCTGGAACCTTAATGAACTGCAGACCTAATGCAGATGATGGGACAAGCCTACGATGACCTAGTCGTCTCGACACAGCCAGAGAGCTAAATACTCTAACAGAGAGGAAATGTAGAAAAGCTAATCTGCCTCGGAGTATTCCCCAAAGATTTAGAAAGCCCCCCACATGTAAAGATTACGGTGATGTAACAATACACACATACGGTGACACAATACGTAGCTAGAGAACAGAGTCAGCAAAGATGAGGCCCAAAACTATCTGCATAGGAAAGAATAGGAAAGAGCACTGACTGCAATCGTAAAAACCCTAATAAAATACCAGCACGCCTGACATGGAAAAATACTGAGACTGAACAGGCTCATCCCAGCTATATCAGTACTCTGGTGTTACTGGGATCCAAGAAAAACATTGATATAGAGAGGGGACTAAATATTGTACCAAGCATGACAATACACATACATAACAGAATATGGAGCAAGGTACACAGATACTCCCAGCAGGGAATAATCCAATTCCACCAGGAATTCCACACAGGCAAAATCACAAGAAAGTGAAAAACCATAAGCAAAGGTACAAGACCAACTTATCTGAGAGGAGTTCTGGTAGACACAAAGAAATGGGCTGGTTTCAGGAAGTCCTTAGAACACAGGAAATATAATTGAGGACTGGCAAGGAACAAAAGGAAGCTACATAGTTATATAGGCCCAAACCAAATGGCCTGATCCTACTCAGCTGTCCAGTTCCCACTCAGCAAGTCAGCTGCATTACCAGCACTGACCACAAGCGGGAGTCCCAAACTGGAATCTAATTCCAATGTATTCACAACACTCTCCTCTCAGAGAAAGCAGAGAAATACAGACCCACATCAAGTTCCTGTAGAAAACAATAGGCCCACCCCCACTTCCTGTAGTAAGACATAGATCAGCCCCCACGTCCTGTACAGAGACAAAGATCCACAACCACTTCCTGTAGAGAGACAAAAATCCGTTACCACTTCCTGTAGAGAGACGAAAATTTGCTACCACTTCATGTAGAGAGACACCGATCCGCCACCACTTCCTTTAGAGACCTAATCCTGCCCCTACTTCCTGTAGAGAGCTGTCAACCCGTCCCCACTTCCTGTAGAAGGCCCTAGATCTGCCCCCACTTCCTGTTGAGACATAGACCCGCCACTTCCTATAGCAAGATAAAAACCTTACCTTACTTCCTGTAGAAAGACAAAGACTCACCTCCACTTCATGTAGAGGAACAAAAATTAACCCACACTTCATGTACAAAGACAATAACCTACTTCCACTTCCTATAGTGCCATAGACTCACCCCCACATCCTGTAGAGATGTTAAGACACGTCCCTGCTTCCTGTAGAAAAACGAAGACCCGACTCCACTTCCTGTAGAAAAACAAAGACCTGACCCCACTTCTTGTACAAAATGAAGACCAGTTTCAACTTCCTGTAGATAAATGAAGATAAATGACCCACTTCTTGTATAGAAACCCGCTTCTTGTATAGAAGACCCGCTCCTTTATCGCCCTGGTGAAACCAGGTTGTCACAGATGACTGTACCCCCCCCCACCAGGAGTACAGGAATTGTCTCCTCCTTGGGAATTAACACCACACATCCCACACACAGGAACATCAGCCACAAATCCTAGTCACCCCATGACACACAGGACACACCAGTGGGTGGGACCAGGTGGATGGGAACGCCCACCTAGGGGTCTTGAGGTGACACGGGGCGGGAACCAGTGGAGTTCAGTTCAGTCAGTCAGAGAGTCTAGTCCAGTTGAGTGCAGTGGAGTGGAAGTCGGAGTGCAGTGTGGTCAGGATTGGAGCCCTGGGACCATGGGAAAACCGACTAGCTGGCAGACAGCTCTGTAGGGCCACAGGAGACAGCGATTCATTCGAGGGAACCGAAGTGGACCAGGGCAGGGTCGTAGCCCACCGGTAGCGATGGAGGGAATCCGGTCCAGAGACCGTGCATGGGCGAGGTACCTGAACCCTAAGACAAGGCAAGCTTCAAGCCCCTGTTAATTGACCAGCGGGACAAGGTACCAGGCCTAGTTCCCGAGGAGAGAAGCCCAGATAGAGCAGACCGGCAGCCCAACACGGGGGAAAGGGTGTCCGCCAAGAACCCACTGAAGTCCCACGGGTCAGCGTCGGCGGGCAACGGCTCCCTCTGCGTCCAAAGCTGCAGGGGAGCGGATTTCTCCCATTCCAAGCAGGGTTAATCCACACACCAAAAGACACATGTGCAGGAGGAAGGGCCCAACATTGTCCACCCATGTGTGGGACCAGCACACCCCTCCAGAGGCAACCAGCATCCAGCCTTGGTTTACAGTACGGACTCTGTGTGGATTATTCATAATCGTGAGTACACCGGTGTCACCCGGTCCAACCTGACGACAGCTCCCCAGGCCTGCTCCTTACCCACACCTGGGCCCTGGGACTACAGCCAACCCCTACCCGTGGAGGGGGAAACACCTTGCTGCCACCCTACATCACCAGTCCCGGACGTCGGCCCCGAGAGGCAGCGGCGGTGCCACCATCCCATCACTGTAACCCATGGGTGGCGTCACAGACAATCTCCCCTGTAAATACCCCCCTCTTTCACTGTGTGCGTGGACGGGCGGTTGCGCGAGCCCCGGGTCCGGTCACCACTCGAGCCCCAGACACGGCCCCGGACCCGAGCGCCACTCGTTCGCCCCGGTTGCCGCAGCGGAGGCGGCACCCGTCCGCGACACTCCCACTTTCTGTAGAGTGTTAAAGACAAACCTTCACTTGTTTAGAGCAACAGACCCACTCCCACTAGCTGTAGAAACATAAACCCACCCCCACTTCCTGTAGAGAGCCATAGACCTGCCCTCATTTCCTGTAGAAGATCATAGACCCGGCTCCAGTTCCTGTTGAGACCTAGACCCAACCCCACTTCTTGCAGAGAGCCATAGACCTGCCCTTACTTTCTGTAGCGGGACATAGACCCACACCTACTTCCTGTAGAGGTATAGACCCCCCAACTTCCTTTGGAGAGATGAAAAACCTGACCCAACGGCGGCGTGGCTTGCCGATGGCAGAGTGAGACACACATCTCCTTAGCTCTGTGCTCAGGCCACTCTTTCAGCCTCTTACAGGTGGTGCAGCTGAGCCCAAACCTCACATGGGCAGACCCAGACGTTCCCTCAAGCAAGCTGCAAATCTGGAGACCGGAACAAGCAGGATGGATCGCTTCCTGGCCTCCAGCACCCCCACTCAAACATGAGCTGCTCAGGCCAAGATGGCGATGGCAGGGAAACAACAACACTCCTCACTGAAGCATGTCTCAAAGGTAGGGGATTCCCCAGCCACCGCTTCTCAGGATTCCAGTGAGAATTAAATAGACTCTGAGGAGGTGAATCTCCGTGACATTAGTAAATACAATAAATCTCTCCCCACCAAACACAATTTGGAAAAGCTTGTGTGCAGGCTGGTGAACACCTACAAGCAAGAGATACATGCCCTGCAGAGGGAGTTCACAGAGAGAGTGGAGGGGGTGGAGAGATCACTGGATGCAGCTCTATCAGAGTTAAAGCAGCACCGTGAAATAATTAACCATCACTCTGCCAGGCTGGAGGAGCTGGAGGCAGGCCTGGAAGACCAGGAAAACCGCAATAGGAGGAATAATATCCGCATACGTGGACTCCAGGAATCCGTGCCATCATCCAATTTAGATGCCGCAGCACAGCAGATATTCATGCAGATCTTGGGGACAATCAGGTAACCACTGTTGAATTAGATCACATTCATAGAGCTTTGGGGCCCAAACCACCCAACAATGCACGGCCCAGAGATGTGATATGTCGAGTGCACTTGTTTAAAACCAAGGAACGCATTAGCGCAGCAGCCAGATCCAAAGGCCCAATTGCTTTCCAGGATTCTCAGGGTACGCTGCTCCCTGACCTAGCCAGGCGCACCCTCATGCTGAGGAGGGCCTTGCGCCCCCTGCTGGATCAACTCCGGGACAAAAATATAATATACAGATGGGGCTACCCCTTTCAACTGGTGGCTACAAAGGAGAGCAAGTCGGCGATATTTCAGTCCCTTGGGGACCTTCCTTTCCTAAGTCCTTGGAACATTTGAGTTACCAATGACAGATCTACCTGACTGGCCGAAAAGCCTACACCTGCTGGTGATTCCACCCAATTGGCAAGAGGCCTCAAGATCGAGGAACAGACAGAAAAACCCCAAACAGACCCCAATGGAGCAGCAGAGGTCCCCTTCTTGATCTCCTTTGACGTTTAAAAGTTTCAGAATCACCATCCACAAGTGGTTAGAAGACAGACCCACTGGGTCTCATTACATCCCTTTTGCTGGTCCTAAAACAGGGATGCCATGATTTCCCCTCCTTCTACCCATTAACAATGTGACATGGAGATTTGTAAGCTCTTTGTAACTTTTTTGGGAAGTCAGAATAACATTAGATAGTCTGTGACTTTGCTCTCTCTTCCTGCACAAAAAAAACCCCCAAACCTCTTCCTTCTCCCTTCCTCTCCATCCCCCCTTCTCCCCCCCTTAACCCCTTTTCCCCTTCTCCCCCTCTCCCCCCTCTCCCTCTCCCACCTCTCCCACCCTCTTTCCCCTCCTTCTCCCACCCTCTTCCCCCCTCCCTCTCCCACCCTCTCCCCCCTCTCCCTCTCCCACCTCCCCCCCTCTTCCCCTTCCTCCTCTCTTCTCTCCCCTCTGCCTCCCCTTCCTTCCATTTCTTCCCCCTCAGTCACCAGTTCACCTTCTCCAATCCCCCACTTCACCCTCCCCTCATATTCTCCTTCGCAGTCCGCTGGACGATCTCTGCTAATGTTTAAGGTTTAAAATAAAGTTACTGTTAAAGTATATATTGATGGCTTCATTGGCATAATGGGTCAAGTTGCACTACCCCAATACCCCAATGTTATTATACTATGTTTGAATGGCTGGGAGGGTCGGTGAGGGAGTGAGCACTGTTTTCGGCTTCTTCTCCCCCTTCACAGTGCGCAGAACAGACATTACTGCTCTCCTTAGGCACATTCAGGTCGAGGCAAGCGCTTTTGCGCAAGGTCTACTATTAATGTTTTTTATCTTATGTCTTCTACCTTTGTCTATGCTTTCTCACTTTTTCCCTCTCTTTCTCGTCTGGGCAGTCGTGGCAGTCCCAAATATCAGTTTGTTTACCCTACTCAGACACAATGAATAGTCTCAAGTTTTGCTCTCTGAACGTAAAGGGGCTTAACATCCCTCATAAAAGAAGTCAAATAAGTTATAATAACCATAAACAGCGTGTTTCCATATTACTACTCCAAGAGACACACTTTAGGCAAGATTCAGTGCCTCGGTGCTCATCTAAATTCTATCCAGTCTGGTATCACAGCACTTGCCCAGACTCCAAGTCCCGCGGGACGTCCATAGCCTTCCACAAGTCTTTCACTCGACCCATTGGGCAGATATGTCTTTCTAAGAGTTTCTTGGACCTCCCACAATTTTGTGATAGCTAATGTGTACTTCCCCAACAAGGACCAGCAGGGGTTCGGAGTCAGATGTCGGACATTACTGGAGGACTTCGCAGGTCCCCTTCCTGTGATACTCGGTGGCAACTTCAATTTGCCAATGGATCCGTCCATGGATGTCTCCTCGGGTAAGTCCTCATATCCTCACTCCTCTATACATAAAGTTAAAAGGCAGCTGCAGGGCCTGAAGCTGGTGGACCCCTGGAGGGTTCTTCACCCAGACACGAGAGACTACACCTACTACTCCATGCCACACCGACTTTACAGCAGGATTGACTATTTCTTCATATCCCAGACGCTCCTAGATTTCCACTTAAATACAAAGATAGGCTCCATCCTTTGGTCTGACCACGCCCCTATATATCTTTCCATACAACTTGGCAAAGCAGAAAGGTCAGGATTCACATGGCGCCTCAATGAGAACTTATTGCAGGATACGTTATGCTTGGCAGACGTGACCCAAACAATCTCAAACTTCACACTGTATCACATGGCTGACCAATCTGCCCCATCCATGAAGTGGGAGGCATTAAAATGTGTCTTGAGAGGAGTCCTCATAAAACATGGCAGTCGGCTTAAAAAGGAAAGAATGGAGGAGATCAAAACGCTTTCTTCCCAGATCTCTGACCTAGAATCCACCCACAAACGCACAAATGAGCAGGACATATTTGGTCAATTATCTACAGCCAGGCAGAAACTACTGTCCATCTTAGACTAGAGAACACAATGCTGGAGGGAAAGACTTAAGGGCAAGTTCTACCAGTATGGGAATAGGAGCGGCAGGTTTCTGTCCAGAGCACTACACCCACGCAACTTGGCTACTCACGTACCATTCAAAAATGATAAACAGGGGAAAAAAATCCAGAACATAAAGGGGATATTACAATGCTTTAGGGAATATTATCAAAATGTATACAATATTAAGGGTCATTTTTCTGACCTCCCTAAACAACAATTAGTAGAGAAAATAAAAACGTATATTCGCTCTACCAAATTACCAGAGCTGGACCCAATAATAACCACAGGCCTAGAGGAGGATTTCTCATTAGAGGAGGTAACAGACGTCTTTAAAGATTGGGAAAAGCCCAGGGCCTAATGGGTTTACAGCGGGTTTCTATAAGCGCTTTATTGACCAATTGAGCCCCCAATTTTTGTCCACTTGTAATTACGTATCCAATGGCGGATCCTTCCCGAAACAGGCGCTGGCAGCCCACATAATTGTCCTCCCCAAGCCAGGTAAAGACCCCTCCCAGTGCGGGAGCTATAGACCAATATCATTGATCAATATAGATATTAAAATGTATGCTAAGCTCATTTCAAATAGACTGCAGCCGCTTCTTCCCTGTCTTATTAGCACTGATCAAGTAGGATTTGTTAGAGGACGAGAATCAGAGATAACACAATACGTGCAATATCCCTGATTGATAGAGTGCGGAGGACTGGATTACCCACGTGCATCCTGTCGGTGGACGCAGAAAAGGCCTTTGACAGGGTGCACTGGGAGTTCATGTTCCAGGTCCTTGAGGCGGCAGGTCTGCAGCAAACAATACATCTCAGCTTTATAGGATAGGATCTCGGCTTTATATACGAACCCCTCTGCTCAGATTAAGGTTAACGGGGGTATTTCCCATTCCTTTGACATCAAGAATGGAACGCGGCAGGGGTGCCCGTTGTCCCCCCTGCTCTATGTTCTCAGAATGGAACACTTGGCTGTGGCAATAAGGTCCAACTAATCAATTAAAGGGGTCCCGGCTCCGCGCAGGGAGGATAAACTAGCTCTCTTCGCCGACGACTTGATGCTGTTCATAACAAATCCAGTGACGAGCCTACTGAACATTATGTTGGAACTTCACAGATTTGGCTCTCTGAGCAATTTTAAAATGAACATGCACAAGTCGGAGGCGCTTAATATTTCCCTTACGCACCAGGTGATCGATCAGCTTCGAGCGTCGTTCCCCTTTAGGTGGCAAGGGAAATCATTGTCATATCTTGGCATTGACTTGACTTCTGATGTCTCGTCCTTGTACGGAGCTAATATCCTTAAAGTTTTGGGGAAGATAGAGGCGGATCTCCTGAAATGGAATAAGCTGCCAATATCCTGGTTAGGCAGGATAAATGCCATAAAGATGGATATTCTGCCTCGCCTGTTATATTTTTTCCAGGCAATTCCCATACCCTTGCCAGCTTCCCTTTTTTCACGATTAAAAACAGGCATAACCAGATTCGTCTGGGCACACAGACGCCCTCGGTTGGCCTATAGAGTCCTGAACAAGCCTAGACTTGCGAGGGGGGCAGGCCTTCCAGACCTCAAAAAATATCACCTTGCTTCGTTGGGAACATGCCTTCTGGATCTCTACCATAACAAAACCCCTAAGCGCTGGGTGGAGGTGGAGATATCTCAGACAGACTGCGCCCCTCTCGTAGTGTTGTGGTCGCCAGCCCCTTCGCACCCGTGCACTCAGGCCAGGCCGTTCCTCGTAAAAAGCTTTCCCTCATTTCTCAGGAGTTCGAACGCACTCCTGGGCATTTCCACTATACCTGGACCACTGACACCTTTACATAATAATTCTCTACTCCCGACAGATTTAACAGGCAACATATTTCTTCACATGTCCAGAGGCATGGTGTCCATAACAAGGGATCTAGTGTCCAATGTGGGTATGAGGCCCCTTAATTCTTTCTTTCCTGACAACCGCACTCCCGCAGGAGCTTGGTTTGGTTTTGAGCAATTGAAGAGCTTTATTAACTCCCTTTCACCCCAAACTAACTTTTATAGGCCCTTGACGCACTTTGAGTCTCTCTGTCTGGGGAGAGAGCCTCTGGAACACACCATTGCCCTGCTATACAAAATGTTCCAGATTGAGTTGTCTGGACGGGAGGATGATGCCCCTTTCTTCTTGAAATGGGAGGTGGATTTGGAGAGACCCCTCACGCGTGAGGAACGCTCAAAAATATTACTCTTTACCCACAAGTCGTCGCTGGATGTAGCGTCACAGGAACGGGGCTACAAAATAGTTTCTAAGTGCTATCACTGCCCCTCCAGAATTCATTCCATATTCCCATCTGTCTCTGAAGAATGCTGGAGATGCTCAAACGATAGAGGCTCATACATCCACATGTGGTGGTCTTGTCCTCTCATACAATATTTTTGGCTAGACTGTTTGCCCTTCTGAATAAAGTGTCATCTACAAGGTTTGAGCCGACGCCGGAACTGGCTCTTCTATCCTTAAGCAATATCTCGATCGCCAACTTCAAGAGAAGCCTGTTAAGGCATTTTTTGATGGGGGCAAGGAGATTAATCCTAAGGTACTGGAGGCTGACCAAAGTGCCCTCGCGGGCTGAACTGGTGGCCGAGATGAACCACATCTATAGGATGGAGGAGCTGGTCGGCCAGGCGTCTGACTCGGGGGAGCGAGTGTTCAGGCTGTGGGCGCCGTGGATTATGTATAGAGAGACACCAGACCTGGTACTATGGCTTCAAGCTTCAGTTGGGGGCGTGAGACCTCTGTGATTGTCCATTCCACAAAACAAAAGTGCCGGGGGCTGCACACGACCCAGACGAGACATCTTCTTCTTCGTCCTTCTTTTCTTTTCCCTCTCCCCCTACATTTCCTCTTTTCTCATCTTTCTTTCCTCTTTGTACATTTTGTTATGTTTACATTGTTAGAAAGGATTGTCATCTTAGGGACTTTGTGCATCTACGTTGCCTCCCGTTTCTAAATGAGGCTGCATATATTTTTGTATGGGGGTCGGATTGTTGGTCACCCAGTGGGCATCATCTCCAAAGCAAAGCTATTAGATGGGTGATGATGGTCTGACCTGAAGTGTGTAATCAAAGGAATTATTATGCAAGTAGAAAAGTGTTGTATTACTTATTACCTCCAAGATTTGAGTTATTCTACTGTATATCATATGTTGCCTATCCTATAACTTGCAAACATGTTCTTTATTAGAATAAAATCTGATTTACACAAAAACCTGACCCAACTTCCTTAAGAGAGACTTAGGCGGGCTTTGCACACTACGACATCGCAAGCCAATGCTGCGATGCCGAGCACGATAGTCCCCGCCCCCGTCGTACGTGCAATATCTTGTGATAGCTGCCGTAGCGAACATTATCGCTACGGCAGCTTCACATGCACTCACCTGTCCTGCGACGTCGCTCTGGCCGGCGAACCGCCTCCTTCCTAAGGGGGCGGGCCGTGCGGCGTCACAGCGACGTCACACGGCAGGCGGCCAATAGCAACGGAGGGGTGGAGATGAGCAGGATGTAAACATCCCGCCCACCTCCTTCCTTCTCATAGCAGCCGGGACGCAGGTAAGGTGATGTTCCTCGCTCCTGCGGCTTTACACACAGCGTTGTGTGCTGCCGCAGGAACGAGGAACAACAACTTACCTGTCGCTGCACCGGCATTATGGAAATGTCGGAGACTACACCGATGATACGATAACGACGCTTTTGCACTTGTTCATCGTATCAAAAAGGTTTTACACACTACGACATCGCAAGTGGCGCCAGATGTGCGTCACTTTCGATTTGACCCCACCGACATCGCACCTGCGATGTCGTAGTGTGCAAAGCCGGCCTTACACTCACCCCCACTTCATGTAGAAAGACAAAGACCTGCCCTAACATCCTGTAGAAACATAGACTCAACCCCACTTCCTGTAAAGAGCCATAGACCCACCCCTACTTCTTGTATAGAAACAAAGCCCTGCCGCTACTTCCTGCCCCTGACTCGCCCACCCCAGGGCTATGGGACACCCGGTGCCGGGCCGGACTAGTCCAGGGGTCATCAGTGGTGGCGGGGCCCGACTCCGTGGCCCTGGTGGGTGTCAGTTAAATATGGCTGATGAATGTTGGGGATGAATAAAGTTGTGTTTGTGACGCCACCTGTGGTATGCGGCTATAAAGCCGCCGCCGCTGTATGAGGCCTCCGGGGTGTTGGAATTGCAGCAATGATGGTACTGCTCCCCACAGGTGGAGCGATACCCCGGGGCACAGTTGGAGCTTGTGAGTGTCTATGCAGATGAAATAACAGAGGCAACTCCAAGGGTGCAGTTCAAGTTGTTTACTCACAGTTCCCGGTAGGTGTACACTGGGGCCTCTGGACTGCTGAGACCCACTGTCAGGGACCTCTGCCGATCCTGGGTAATTTCTGGAGTAAAAGCCGGTACCCTTCTCTCAAGTGTCTCTGTCTGCAGCTGTCTCCTTAAACCTTGCCTTTGTAGGATGAACCTGGCTCGGCCTCCACAACAGCCTCCAGGCTGGGGAGTCACCTGTCGGATGATTATCCCCTTTCTAGAGGTTCTGCGGTGGGCTGTGGCCCGGGGAGTTTACAACTTTCCCTGGGCCTCGGTTTTTACTGTTTGGAGATGATTTTGCACTCCTCCGGTTTCTAGGGACCGTCCCCTGTTGCAGCTTGATCCCTCCACTGATGTTCCTGTGGAACAGGCCACCACAGCTCAACAGCTATCCGTGGCCCTGGAATCCCTTCTTCTCTCTGCTTGGTGTCACCTGGACCCTCTGAGTCCCAGGTTCTTCACCAGGAAGCGTCTCTTTCTTTCCTTAGCTCCTGTCTGACTAGAGCTTTTCTTCTTCTTCTCCTTCTTGTCTACCTCCTGCAGACCTCCTCCTCCTTCCTCCCTCTCTCTCTATCTGACTAAACCTGACCTTCCTTTCCCTGTCTGCTCTCTGGTGGCTCCTCCCACCTCCCCAGTTGCTCTAATCTACCCTATAGGAGCAGGGATGGGTCTTACGGCCCTCCCAGCATGCAGCATGGGAGGGTTGCTGCCACTATCCCTGGTCCCAGTGTGTTCCTAACAATGGGTGTAGTTTAGATTTGCCAGGGGACCGGCGTTCACTCCTTTCCTCACCCAGAATGGGACATCACACCGCTGGATGGGGTGCAATGTCCTGTGGCGACGAAAGCCTCAGGGGCGCCACACCCCTATTTCAGGTGCTCCATGTTGGCATCTCTGTTGCTATAGGGCACAACAATAAGAATAACTGAAGGGATAATTATGCAAATTATCTCTTCAACCAACTGGGCATGTACCGCAGAACTTCTCTGTGGGTGTTTCCTTTTTATCCTCTAACACTGTCCAATCAAAACACGGCCACACCCACAGAGAAATTCACTGTTACACGCCCAGTTGGCTGATGGTAAAATATGCATATATTTTGCTCTAATTTTGAAAGTGAGGGGCACAGAAGAGAAAGAAAAACTGTTCTAGAATCAGTGGAGCAGCGACAATCAGGAGATACTCAGTTTACATTTAAAAAATCCAGTGAAAAATCTACTTTAAAACGGAAATAGGTCCTCACATGATCCTAAATTTATCGAAAAGACAGTGATAGATTATCGAAAATATTCCTCATGGCTGTTTACATGAGCGAGTGTTCCCAACTTTATTTTGTTTGAAGACAAAATCCCAAAGTTCACTTTTTTATTTGCTTAACAAACTGTTTTGTTTTTTTTTGTTCTTGTTAATTATTAAATGGTGCTGTCTTTTTACTCTGTGCACACGCTTACTTTTCCTAATATATCTACTTTTTGCCACTGAGATTTTACTATCTAGGTAGAGACCAGTGCATTCCACACCATGGGGATCTACACACTACTGGTGACTGCGCTGGTGCTCCTAACCCCGGGTAAGTGCAATGCCAGGAGTTCTATGATGTTTGTAGATGGATGGATGGAGAGAGATACATAGATAGAGAGCGGGATAGATAGATAGATAGATAGATAGAGGGATAGATAGATAGATAGATAGATAGATAGATAGAGAGATAGATAGATAGATAGAGGGATAGATAGAGGGATAGATAGATAGATAGATAGATAGATAGAGGGATAGATAGATAGATAGATAGATAGATAGATAGATAGAGGGATAGATAGATAGATAGATAGATAGATAGATAGATAGATAGATAGATAGAGAGATAGATAGATAGATAGAGGGATAGATAGAGGGATAGATAGATAGATAGATAGATAGATAGATAGATAGATAGATAGATAGATAGAGGGATAGATAGATAGATAGATAGATAGAGGGATAGATAGATAGATAGATAGATAGATAGATAGATAGATAGAGGGATAGATAGATAGATAGATAGAGGGATAGATAGATAGATAGAGGGATAGATAGATAGATAGATAGATAGAGGGATAGATAGAGGGATAGATAGATAGATAGATAGATAGAGGGATAGATAGATAGATAGATAGATAGATAGATAGATAGAGGGATAGATAGAGGGATAGATAGATAGATAGATAGATAGAGGGATAGATAGATAGATAGATAGATAGAGGGATAGATAGATAGATAGATAGATAGATAGAGGGATAGATAGATAGATAGATAGATAGATAGATAGATAGATAGATAGAGGGATAGATAGATAGAGGGATAGATAGAGGGATAGATAGAGGGATAGATATATAGATGGATGGATAGATAGATAGATAGAGGGATAGATAGATAGATAGATAGAGGGATAGATAGATAGATAGATAGAGGGATAGATAGATAGATAGATAGAGGGATAGATAGATAGATAGATAGATAGATAGATAGAGGGATAGATAGATAGATAGATAGATAGATAGATAGATAGATAGAGAGATAGATAGATAGATAGATAGATAGATAGAGGGATAGATATATAGATGGATGGCTAGATAGAGAGATAGATAGATAGATAGATAGATAGATGATGAATAGATATAGTTGGAGGGATGGATAGATAAAAGGATAGCTAGATAGATACATAGATAGATAGAGAGATGGAGAGCTAGATAGATAGATAATTAATACATAGATAGATGGAGGCATGGATACAAGGATAGATATATAGACAGATTGAGGGATAAGTAGATAGATACATAGATAGATAGATAGATAGATAGATAGATAGATAGATACAGGTATAAATAGACGGAGGGATAAAGAGATAGAGGGATAGATAGAAAGATAGGTAGATAGAAGTATAAATAGAGGGATGGATAGATAATGAATAGATAGTTGGAGGGATAAATAGATAGATAGAGGGATAGATAGATAGAGGGATGGATAGATAGATAGATAGAGGGATGGATAGATAGATAGATAGCTAGAGGGATAGATAGATAGAAGGATAGATAGATAGATAAAAGGATAACTAGATAGCTAGAGGGATAGGTAGATAGAAGGATAGATAGATGAATAGATAGATAAAAGCATTGCATTTCATGCAATAATGGGTGCAAAGCCTTCAAGCCTTTACAGATCTATAATTTTAGTGTTACCTACACAACAAACAAGGAATCTCAACGTAATGTACTCATAAGGGCTTCTTTAACTTCTTAGGTGCTATAAAGGCTTTACTGACCCTCTTAAAGTAACTAATCTCACCAAAATGATAGAAAATGCATCTAAAAGCTAAAACCATGCGTCAACAATAGGTCCGAACTCAATGTAAATCATAATATCGAAGGACAACTCAAGCCACAGAGGGGACTTTCCCGATGTTCTCCTACATCACAGGAAAGATCAGTTGTTAAGTCCCACTTTTAGCTGCCACCCCCTGCTCCAACATTTAGGTTCCTTTATCATTCTGAAACCTTCAATGATCCATTGTAACAAAGGAGCTATGAGACTATTGGATTTGGTGCCCATTTTTGGTGGGAAAATGTTAGATGCTAGTGATTAAATAGTCATAATGATTGGACCGGTGAAGTGCGATCATTCTCTGACCTATGTACATGATTTAGTCTCTTATTACTTTTGAAAAAAAAAGCTTCCCCCACCTATTGGCCATTTCCGTGCCTGTTCTTGCCTCTATGGTTGACTGACTGTGGCTTGAGGTTTCTCCTTTTGGGGTCAAAAATAAAGTTTGTTGCCATAACCCTATATATAAACACTAAATACCCTGGCTAACACAGTGGCTTGTTGATGCCCCTTTCCTTTAGGCACCCAATTCCCAGGCATATACCTCATCAGACGCTTCCTAGATATGTCCATGCCTAGAGGATCAAGTGGAATAAATCCAAACCCAGCCCGACATATAAATTTTCCTTCTGCTCTATATCTTTCTTCCTAGGTCTCACCTCGGCTTATCGCGCTACTGGAGTAGTCGGTGATACCTTGATTTTACCCTGCATACACCCGGAGATCAAAGAGACAAGTCTCGCATGTTGGGGAAGGGGATCTTGTTCACAATCCGGTTGTAACCATCCAGTAGCCACAGTCAATGGAAGCAGAGTGACCTGGGCAAAATCCATAAGATACAGCGTAAATAGGGATACTAGTAACGTAGATCTGCCGCTGACAATTACAGATGTGAACATGGATGATTCGGGAAAATACTGTTGCCATGTGAGGTTCCCAATTCGGGGGATTGACATGAAGAGCGAGGTCGAAGTGGAGATACAACATCGTAAGTAAAATCCTATATGATGAGATCATGCACCATCCTATCCACTCATCAATGAATTTTTACACCAAGATAATTTAGCAAGTTAATCAATAAATTGACTAGCATTGTGCTGGACATTTGGTATTAATATTTTCAGGCACTTGAAGTGATCTGCTGGCAATCTCCTCAGCAGCACTTCCACTACTTTGCAATAGTCATTGTGTCACTTCTTCAGCAGCTCAGCACAGACTCTCACTGCTAGTCACAAATCATTTCACAATCACTGTTTAATGTCTTACAGATGTCTAGTAATTTGCAAACTTTTGTGGCACAGCCAAACAGAATTATTAGATTACAGTCCCTTACATACAGCCATTTCTTCACTCTCAGGTGCTTTGAGACTCAGGTGTTGCAAGTTAGTCAACAGAATTGTGCTGGACATTTGGTATTAACAACAGTAATTTTACACTTGTCATAATTTGCTGGCAATTGAAACATTCTGCTGGCAATCTCCTCAGCAGCACTTCCACTACTTTGCAAAAGTCTTGGTGTCACGTCTTCAGCAGCTCAGCACACACTCTCACTGCTAGTCACAAATAATTTCACAATCACTGTTTAATGTTTTGTAGATGTCTAGTACTTTGCAAACTTTTGTGGAACACCCAACAGAATTATCAGACTACAGTCCCTTACATATATGAATAGCCACTGGGTTCACTTTAACAATTTCTTTGTGGCGTCAGGTTCACCAAATACACAATAGAATCATTAAAATATAACTTTTACTAAATTCATTAAAATTAGTCCTTACCAATAAAATACAGACAAACAATACACATAAGGTTTGGCCGCCTCTGTCTATCCAAGGGTTATTTGCAAACCAATAATTGAGCTAGTACCGCTAATGATTGGGACTTATCTCACCAATTACTAGGTGCCAGTTTCATCAAAAGTCCACTATCAATGAAAAAAATGGATTTATCTCACCAAATTTTCAAAATACCGAATATTGGATTCAAATGGGTTCAGGCATTCTCATGGCGGAACCCCATATGTAAGCAGGTATGCCTCCCAACGCGTTTCGTTTGAAAAACAAACTCTTCAGGGGAGCTTATCAATACAGTAAATCCATTTCAGGTCTCATTAAATAATGAGTCCATTATATCCAGAGCATGCAATAAACATAGACTCATCAGAGAGTCATGTATGCGGTAAATCCTATTCAGGTCCCATACACCACGATAGAGCAAGAAGCACGGCCGCTCCTGCCACGTGCATGTCATTAGGTGTTAGGTCCGTGGTGTATGGGACCTGAATAGGATTTACCGCAAGTTATATTTTAATGATTCTATTGTGCATTTGGTGAACCTGACGCCACAAAGAAATTGTTGCGGTCCAAATACAGTCCCTTACATACAGCCATTTCTTCCCTCTCAGGTGCTTTGAGACTCAGGTGTTGCAAATTAGTCAACAGAATTGTGCTGGACATTTGGTATTAACAAGAGTAATTTTACACTTGTCATAATTTGCTGGCAATTGAAGCATTCAGCTGGCAATCTCTTCAGCAGCACTTCCACTACTTTGCAAAAGTCTTTGTGTCATGTCTTCAGCAGCTCAGCACAGACTCTCACTGCTAGTCACAAATAATTTCACAATCACTGTTTAATGTCTTGCAGATGTCTAGTACTTTGCAAACTTTTGTGGCACACCCAACAGAATTATCAGACTACAGTCCCTTACATACGGCCATTTCTTCACTCTCAGGTGCTTTGAGACTCAGTTTTTGCAAGTTAGTCAACAGGGACATATAGTATTAACAACAGTCATTTTATATTTGTCGTAATTTGCTGGCAATTGAAGCAATCTGCTGGCAAGCTCCTCAGCAGCACATCCATTAACTTTGCAATAGTCTTTGTGTCACTTCTTCAGCAGCTCAGCACACACTCACACTGCTAGTCATAAATCATTTCACAATCACTGTTCAATGTCTCACAGAAATTGTCTAGCACGTTGTAAACATTTGTAGAATACCAAACAAAATTATTAGACCACAGTCCCTTACATACAGCCATTTCTTCACACTCAGAGACTTTGAGACTCAGGTGTTGCAAGTTAGTCAACAGAATTGTACTGGACATTTGGTATTAACAGCAGTCATTTTACACTTTGGCTCATTTGCTGACAAATGAAGCAATCTGCTGGCAAGCTCCTCAGCAGCACATCCATTACTTTGCAATAGTCTCTGTGTCACGTCTTCAGCAGCTCAGCACACACTCACACTGCTAGTCACAAATCATTTCACAATCACTGTTCAATGTTTCGCAGAAGCTGTCTAACACTTTGCAAACGTTTGTGGCATACCCAACAGAATTATCAGACCACAGTCCCTTACATACAGCCATTTCCTCACACTCAGGTGCTTTGAGACTCAGGTGGGGAATATCCCTTGCCCTTTTTAAGTGGCTTTTCCCTTACTTATTCTTACTCCTTACAGAAATACAACTCTATGTTTACCTGTGGTGGGGCATACCTCTCTCCTGTAATGGTGGTACTTTGTCATTCAGGTGGGCAGGTCTCTTAGACTTGAGACAAACAATTCCTACTGCACCTCAGACTGGAGTCTCGGTTTTGCTCTGATGTGGGTATCACTAATACATTAGTGACTTTACCATTGAGTACTACTCACACTAACTTTCTAGCTAGCTATAGTGCAATTACCATTGAGTACTACGTTACCATTGAGTACTACTCACACGTACTTTCTAGCTAGCTATAGTGCAGTTACCATTGAGTACTACGTTACCATTGAGTACTACTCACACTCACTTTATAGCTAGCTATAGTGAAGTTACCATTGAGTACTATGTTACCATTGAGTACTACTCACACTCACTTTCTAGCTAGCTATAGTGCAGTTACCATTGAGTACTACTCACACTCACTTTCTAGCTAGCTATAGTGCAAGATTTCAGAAAATATATAATAGCATATGGAAAATTTCAGTAAGTACAGTTTCATACTGTAAGTATTTAATACCAATAATACACACTTAAGAGCGTGTAACTCATGAATTACACCCAACATCAAAAGGTTAGTGATATTGAAAATAAAAAAAATCTAAACATTTTAATAAATACCTGATTACAACAATAGGTCATTTTAATGAACATTCCCTTTAAGCCGGAGACATAAATCCTAACAGTCTTGGAATCAGGTGAATATGAAAAGTCTGATGTTTGCTCCTTTCTCTCCGCAGCTATGATGCCGGACAATCTTGTGCGGGGGTCAGTGGACAGCACGTTGACTTTACCCTGCAAATATTCAGTTGGTGATGGTCCAAAAGAGGTTTGCTGGGGAAAAGGCGGCTGTCCTATGAGCGGCTGCAAAAATAAGATCCTCGCCACTGATGGCACCAAAGTGACCTGGAGCGAATCCAGCAGATACAAGTTATTGGGAAATATCGCACAGGGCGACTCATCTCTGACCATCAGCGGGTTAACAAAGGATCTGGAGGGAACTTACTGCTGCCGCATCCGGGTCCCAGGAATCTTAAATGACATTAAAAAAGAGATAAAACTGGAAATACAAGACGGTAAGATTTTTGTTTTCGGATTTACTATTTAGCAACATTTTGGAAAACAAAGAGAGTAAGTATTTTCACCATATCATCTATCATGCCTGCTGGTGTTGACCTACTGTGCAAACAGCACCGGCTCATCATGGAGGGGCATAACTATGTGACTACCTTGTGACTACTAGAGCCTCTGATGGTGAGGATAGGCTTGTGCTGGAAGGTAGTCGCCAGGTGCTACTCAGGGAAACACGGTACTGTGGCAGCTGACCCCAGTGCAGGCAAGGACACAGGTCAATGCATAGTGACTGGAACAAGCAGGTAAAGCAGGCACGGCAGGTACAGCAGTTACGCCGGGCATGGCAGGTACAGCAGTTACTGAAAGCACAGCATGTATGTCAGGTACAGCAGGTAAGGAAAGCTCAGCGGGTACGTCAGCTACAGCAGGTAAGGAAGGTTCAGCAGGTAAGGAAGGTTCAGCAGGTATGTCAGGTACAGTAGGTGTGTCAGGTACAGTAGGTGTGTCAGGTACAGCAGGTAAGGAAGGTTCAGCAGGTAAGGAAGGTTCAGCAGGTAAGGAAGGTTCAGCAGGTACGTCAGGTACAGCAGGTAAGAAAGGTTCAGCAGGTACATCAGATACAGCAGGTAAGTAAAGTTCAGCAGGTATGTAAGGAACATCAGGTAAGGAAGGTTCAGCAGGTACGTCAGATACAGCAGGTAAGGAAGGTTCAGCAGGTACGTCAGGTACAGCAGGTAAGAAAGGTTCAGCAGGTACATCAGATACAGCAGGTAAGTAAAGTTCAGCAGGTATGTTAGGTACAGCAGGTAAGAAAGGTTCAGCAGGTACGTCAGATACAGCAGGTAAGGAAGGTTCAGCAGGTACATCAGATACAGCAGGTAAGGAAAGTTCAGCAGGTACGTCAGGAACAGCAGGTAAGGAAGGTTCAGCAGGTATGCCAGGTACAGCAGGTAAGAAGGTTCAGCAGGTACGTCAGATACAGCAGGTAAGGAAGGTTCAGCAGGTACAGCAGGTAAGGAAAGTTCAGCAGGTACGTCAGGAACAGCAGGTAAGGAAGGTTCAGCAGGTATGCCAGGTACAGCAGGTAAGAAGGTTCAGCAGGTACGTCAGATACAGCAGGTAAGGAAGGTTCAGCAGGTACAGCAGGTAAGGAAAGTTCAGCAGGTACGTCAGGAACAGCAGGTAAGGAAGGTTCAGCAGGTATGTCAGGTACAACAGGTAATGAAGGTTCAGCAGGTACGTCAGATACAGCAGGTAAGGAAGGTTCAGCAGGTGTGTCAAGTACAGCAGGTAAGGAAAGTTCAGCAGGTAAGTAAGGTTCAGCAGGTAAGGAAGGTTCAGCAGGTACGTCAGATACAGCAGGTAAGGAAGGTTTAGCAGGTACGTCATGTGCAGCAGCTAAGAATGGTTCAGCAGGTACTTCAGATACAGCAGGTACTTCAGATACAGCAGGTAAGGAAGGTTCATCAGGTACATCAGGTACAGCAGGTAAGAAAGTTCAGAAGGTATGTCAGATACAGCAGGTGAGGAAAGTTCAGCAGGTAAAGAAGGTTCAGTAGGTAAGGAAGGTTCAGCAGGTATGTCAGGTACAGCAGGTAAGGAAGGTTCAGCAGGTCCAGCAGGTAAGGAAGGTTCAGTAGGTAAGGAAGGTTCAGCAAGTACGTCAGATACAGCAGGTAAGGAAGGTTCAGCAGGTACGTCAGATACAGCAGGTAAGGAAGGTTCAGCAGGTCCAGCAGGTAAGGAAAGTTCAGTAGGTACGTAGGGAACAGCAGGTAAGGAAGGTTCAGCAGGTATGTCAGGTACAGCAGGTATGGAAGGTTCAGCAGGTACATCAGATACAGCAGGTAAGGAAAGTTCAGCAGGTATGCCAGGTACAGCAGGTATGGAAGGTTCAGCAGGTACATCAGGAACAGCAGGTAAGGAAGGTTCAGCAGGTATGCCAGGTACAGCAGGTAAGAAGGTTCAGCAGGTACGTCAGATACAGCAGGTAAGGAAGGTTCAGCAGGTATGTCAAGTACAGCAGGTAAGGAAAGTTCAGCAGGTAAGGAAGGTTCAGCAGGTAAGGAAGGTTTAGCAGGTACGTCATGTGCAGCAGCTAAGAATGGTTCAGCAGGTACTTCAGATACAGCAGGTAAGGAAGGTTCAGCAGGTACATCAGGTACAGCAGGTAAGAAAGTTCAGAAGGTATGTCAGATACAGCAGGTGAGGAAAGTTCAGCAGGTAAGGAAGGTTCAGTAGGTAAGGAAGGTTCAGCAGGTATGTCAGGTACAGCAGGTAAGGAAGGTTCAGCAGGTACGTCAGGTACAGCAGGTAAGGAAGGTTCAGCAGGTACAACCGGTACAGCAGGTAAGGAAGGTTCAGCAGGTACAGCAGGTAAAGAAGGTTCAACAGGTACGGCAGGTACTGGCGGGTCCGTCGAATACAGAAGTTACAGCAAGTACAGCAGATACAATAGGTTTAGCAGGTTCTGGAAAACAGGCATGGGTTAGCAGACATGGGTAATGGGCACAGGATACAGAAAACAGACACAGGACCTGACAACTAGCAAGAGTGTCTGTAGAAGTAAGACCACGTTGTTCAGGCACCTCTCATAGGAGGAGGATGCCTTAAATACCAAGTGCCTCTCAGCCATTGGCTTCCAAACTAGGGCATGCTGGTCTTTACGAGCGGGGAAAAGTGCATACTCTACGTGCACTCCTGGGAGACCTGTGCAGAAGCCACGGCTGAGCGGCAGGGAACGTGAGTGTGCCGGCGTCCCTGCTGGCAGGAGGAAGCCGTACAGTACAGGGACGCCGGCGTTACATAATTAATCGTTTTTATTTCGATTTTCCACCTCCGCGCTGTATAATCTTGACTGCTTATTGGATGAAGCAGATCAGGTGATGTGTATTTGTCTAATGAGGAGGGTGAGGTCTAAGGATACAACTCCTTCTATCAAGGTGTGCGTAATTATTAGGCAGCTTGTTTTCCTCAGGCAAAATGGGCCAAAAAGGAGATTTAGTGTGAACAGCAGCAAAAAGGAGACAGTTGCACTCTGTAGTGCTAAGATATGGGAAACAATGAATATGGGAGTGTAGACTTGCCATTGGCTTTTGGGCTCACATAAAACTGGCCATTTTTGTGTACTAAGTATCTCAATTTTTACATATTTTTCTTAGCAGTAATGCATGTCTATATTCGCATATTCATTGTTACACATATCTTAGCACTGCAGAGTGCAGCTATCTCCTTTTTGTTACTGTTCACACTACTGTCACGGCTTTCATCAGGACCATTGTGATGGATTTGTTTTTGGAACAAGTAATTCTGATAGCTCACATTGAGTTAAAATAGCTCATGTCAGGTTTTTAATGAGGGTTACAATGTTTTTTGACTATTTCTGGTCTCACGTTGATGTTCTCCTCCAAGGTAGGAAACAGGCTTCATTCTCTTAGTTGTGCATCTCGCTAAGCAGTTATTTTTATTCATTTTTCTGATCGTTGGGGGTCTTGGGACTGAACCCACTCCAATAAAATCTTCAAACATATTGCAATTAAATATGTCAATTCTCTTAAAGGCTACTTTACATGCTGCGACATCGCTAGCGATCTCATTAGCGATGTGAGATTCTAGATCGCAAGTGCGATCTAGAATCTCACATCGCTAATGAGATCGCTAGCGATGTCGCAGCATGTAAAGTAGCCTTAAGTGAATTCCTCGAAAAGTTTGTTTGAAAAAAACAAAAACACCTAATCTATTCATAGCTTTTGTCTGCTATTGTAGCTCAGCTACATTCACTTCCTTGAAGCTGAGCTACAATACAAGACACAAGGTATGGAGAGATGTGTTTGGAGAAAAGTAAACTTTTTTTCTACTCATGGATAATCTTTTAATGCTGTTTAGTCTTGACTCTAATTTTAGTCCAAAACATTTTATCAAAGATTAAGGAATTAACTTGGGCGTCTTTACCTTGTTAAGGAATAAGTTAATTTCAGCTGTAAAAATTCTAGATGAAGAAATCAGGAAACCCAATATTTTATCTGTTATTCCTATTTTTATGTATTGATACGATAATTTATGACTATATCTACTTATTTTCCACTCCTTGTCATCACAGTCCATCTTGTCAGAGCGTCAGTGAGGGATACCCTGGTGTTACCGTGCTCATACTCCACCGATAGTGGCACAAACCCAGTCTGCTGGGGTCACGGCCATTGTGGACTTCTTACTTGTCACAATACAGTCCTTGAAAGTGATGGTGATGAAGTGACCTGGACAAAGTCAAACAGATACGAATTAAAAGGAAAATTGGCCAAGGGCAACGTGTCCCTGACCATCAACTCGGCCAATGCGGATGACGGTGGAGTCTATTGCTGCAGAGTGAAGGTCCAAGGAGCCTTCAACGATATCAAGAAAGAAATCCGTGTAGAGATAAGAGATGGTAAAGTATTTCCATTCTGATATACTAACGTGCATGGGGCAGAGAACATTTGTGGAAGAGTTATAGGGGACCTTTGGCACATTCTTAGTCATATTATATTGTAGCTCTGATTTTCCGAAGACCTTCTGGAAAACCTATAATGTTAACCTAACCCACCTTGGCCACATTTGCTTTTATATACGTACATGCTTTTAGAAAAAAAAATACAAACATATTGATGTGTGTTTAATTATATGTAAATGAGTTGACCATGGTAAGGTAGGTGTGGCCTAATTGGTAGACATAGTCTAAGGTGCTTAAAGAGGACCTGATATTTGCTAAAAAGTTGAGTTAAATACCTTGTAAAAATCTCTAAGCTCTCCTGATTCTCCCGCTTTTTTCCGTTTTGCTCAGCATCAGTCCATTGAAGAGACACTCACATTTGTTGCTTTTTGAGTGCACTATGTAAACTCTCTGCTTGTACTTCAATAGGGCATTTCTTCACAGTTTTCTCTAAGCTCTCCTGATTCTAGTACTCCTTTCCATTTTGCTCTGCGGCGCTCTATTGCAGAGATATTCATATTTATTGCTTATGAAGCACAATATGTGAAATCTCTGCTTATAGGTCAACAGGGCATTTCTTCACAGTCTTCTCTGAGCTCTCCTGATTCTACCGCTCTTTTCCATTTTGTTCTGCTATGCTCCATTACAGAGATATTCAAATTTATTGATTATGAAGCACAGTATGTGAAATCTCTGCTTATAGTTCAACAGGGCTTTTCTTCAGTCTTTTCTGAGCTCTCCTGATTCTACCACTCTTTTTCATTTTGTTTTGTGCTGCTCCATTACAGAGATATTCACATTTATTGCTTATGAAGCATGGTATGTGAAATCTCTGCTTGTAGTTTAACAGGGCTATATATAATATAAAAAAGCAAAAAAGAATATCATTACTTACAGCATCTTGTTGTAAGTAATGATATTCTTTTTTGCTTTTTTATATTATATATAGTGTAGGGACCTACAAGCATGAGGTTCCCGTGACGAGGGTTGTAGGCTTACGTCTTATGGCCATAACGCTAACAAAAAACCTCATATATTTTTTTTTGTACAGGATACAGCCAGGCCCCTTTTTGTTAGGCCTTGCTATTAGAGTTTCTGTCCCTACGTAGCGCGCAGTGGGGGTACGGCTTGGCAGCCCACCTGATCTAATAGTATGGGCGTCACCTAATAGGCTGCGGGTTTGTGACTGTGCGTCTGCTAGTGTGAACAGTGCTCTATGCAAGCCACTAGTGTGCAGTTTTACCATCCAGCCATCACCTCCTCCATATTTGTGAATGGCTCCACCTGCACCTGTATTGCCTCCACCTAGTGGGGGTTTAGCTGTATCCTGCTGGAGTAGTAGTAGTCTTTTGGCCTGAGCAATATACAGCTGCAATTCCATCTTGCTGTAAGTAATAATAGTTTAACAGGGCATTTCTTCACAGTCTTCTCTGAGCTCTCCTGATTTTACCGCTCTTTTCCATTTTGTTCTGCGGCTCTCCATTGCAGAGATATTCACATTTAATGAAGCATATTATGTGAAATCTCTGCATAAAGTACAACTGGGTATTTCTTCAGCTTTCCCTGGTAGTGAGTGAAACTAGATCATCCTATGCTGTGATTGGCGGCATTCAGGAGGGGGCACGAAAGCATACGCTCTCAGAGAAAGCTCTGAAGAAACGTCTAATTGGTCTACAAGCAGAGATTTCACATGGTGCGCTCTAAAGCAACAAATGTGAATATCTCTATAATGGAGCGGCGCATCGCAAAACAGAAAGGTATGTCTAAATCAGGAGAGCTCCGTAAATTTTGCAAGGCATATAACTCAATTGTTTGGAGAAAGTGACAGGTTCTCTTTAAAGGCTCCTTAGATGTAAACCCTTTACTGTTCATCTTTACAACTATTCACATTTACTGCCTTTGGAGCACAGTATGTAAAATCTCTGCTTGTAGCACAACTGGGCATTTCTTAAACTTTCTATGGGAGCCTGTGTGCTTTCCCCCCTCTCTCGTAGACACTGCCAATTATATCTCAGCAGCATTGGAAACAAATTGACTGCTACAACAGCTGCTGAGCTGTTATTGCCAATATCCATGAGGAAGAGGTAAAAGCATACGCTCCCAGAGAAGACACTGAAGAAACATTCAGTTGGTCTACAAGCAGAGATTTCACATACTGCGCTGTAAAAGCAACAAATGTGAATATCTCTGCAAAGGAGCGACGCAGCACAAAATAGAAAAGTACGATGGAATCAGGGGAGCTTAAGGAATTTTACAAGGTATTTAGCTCCTTTTTTTGAGCAAGTGCAAGGTCTTCTTTAAGGCTCCTCAGATGTAAACCCTCTTGAATCTGTCATTGTATTTCTTAAGGTCCTTCTGCTCTCCATTCCTGAGATATGGACCCCTTATCCCCCTGTCTAACGCTAATATTTTTATCCATGTGGGTGTGGTTCTCAACTGTAGATATTTTTCAGACCCACACCCACTTGACATACAAGACTATACTGTATTTATATATATAGTGACATTACGTATTCATAGCTAATGACAGGTCCTTCTTAATTTTTGTGTTCCATTTTCACAGCTGATCACTTGTCTGGACTTGTTGGTGACACCATCACATTACCTTGCAAATACAATGTCAGCGATGGCACATCCCCAATGTGCTGGGGACGAGGCACCTGCCCAACATTTAAATGCACCGACACCATCGTCTCGACTGATGGCGATGACGTGTCCTTTGTCGAGTCAGGAAAATACGTGCTGAAGGGAAAATTAGGAACTGGAGAAGTGTCCTTGACGATCAAGAGCGTCACAAAGGAGGACGAAGGAATGTACTGCTGCCGCGCGGAGGTCCCAGGACTCTTCAATGACTACATGAAAGAAATCTCTTTGGAAGTCATAGATGGTAATTTCTTTGTTTATCATGGGACATTTTTAGATTAAATTTGTAATTTATATACTTTACAAGAACATTTAAAGGGTAAGATCAAGGTATGTACCATAGAGACAGCCCCTGGTAGCTCTTATAGAGCAGTCTTACTGCAGGTGGTTACGAGTGTGGTGATGTCAAGCTATCTAATATTTATCATTGCAATAAGTAAACTAAGTATATATGTAGAAAATAAAAAAAACACATTAATACATTCATGGTCAGATTTCAGGTTATGTCTGAACAGGTTAAGTGATGGCCATGGCTAGCAAAAACATCTACAATAGGTTGGCTTTGGTGGGGTCCAAGAAGATGGTCATGGCTCATCTGAATCTCGGGCCTCGGGACCTCTTCTCAACTTTTGTTTTGGGGATTTGCTACAGTTAGGTCCAGAAATATTTGGACAGTGACACAATTTTGGCGAGTTGGGCTCTGCATGCCACCACATTGGATTTGAAATGAAACTTCTACAACAGAATTCAAGTGCAGATTGTAACGTTTAATTTGAAGATTTGAACCAAACTATCTGATAGAAATTGTAGGAATTGTACACATTTCTTTACAAACACTCCACATTTTAGGAGGTCAAAAGTAATTGGACAAATAAACCAAACCCAAACAAAATATTTTTATTTTCAATATTTTGTTGCGAATCCTTTGGAGGCAATCACTGCCTTAAGTCTGGAACCCATGGACATCACCAAACGCTGGGTTTCCTCCTTCTTAATGCTTTGTCAGGCCTTTACAGCCGCAGCCTTCAGGTCTTGCTTGTTTGTGGGTCTTTTCGTCTTAAGTCTGGATTTGAGCAAGTGAAATGCATGCTCAATTGGGTTAAGATCTGGTGATTGACTTGGCCATTGCAGAATGTTCCACTTTTTTGCACTCATGAACTCCTGGGTAGCTTTGGCTGTATGCTTGGGGTCATTGTCCATCTGTACTATGAAGCGCCGTCCGATCAACTTTGCGGCATTTGGCTGAATCTGGGTTGAAAGTATATCCCGGTACACTTCAGAATTCATCCGGCTACTCTTGTCTGCTGTTATGTCATCAATAAACACAAGTGACCCAGTGCCATTGAAAGCCATGCATGCCCATGCCATCACGTTGCCTCCACCATGTTTTACAGAGGATGTGGTGTGCCTTGGATCATGTGCCGTTCCCTTTCTTCTCCAAACTTTTTTCTTCCCATCATTCTGGTACAGGTTGATCTTTGTCTCATCTGTCCATAGAATACTTTTCCAGAACTGACCTGGCTTCATGAGGTGTTTTTCAGCAAATTTAACTCTGGCCTGTGTATTTTTGGAATTGATGAATGGTTTGCATCTAGATGTGAACCCTTTGTATTTACTTTCATGGAGTCTTCTCTTTACTGTTGACTTAGAGACAGATACACCTACTTCACTGAGAGTGTTCTGGACTTCAGTTGATGTTGTTAACGGGTTCTTCTTCACCAAAGAAAGTATGCGGCGATCATCCACCACTGTTGTCATCCGTGGACGCCCAGGCCTTTTTGAGTTCCCAAGCTCACCAGTCAATTCCTTTTTTCTCAGAATGTACCCGACTGTTGATTTTGCTACTCCAAGCATGTCTGCTATCTCTCTGATGGATTTTTTCTTTTTTTTCAGCCTCAGGATGTTCTGATTCACCTCAATTGAGAGTTCCTTAGACCGCATGTTGTCTGGTCACAGCAACAGCTTCCAAATGCAAAACCACACACCTGTAATCAACCCCAGACCTCTTAACTACTTCATTGATTACAGGTTAACGAGGGAGACGCCTTCAGAGTTAATTGCAGCCCTTAGAGTCCCTTGTCCAATTACTTTTGGTCCCTTGAAAAAGAGGAGGCTATGCATTACAGAGCTATGATTCCTAAACCCTTTCTCCGATTTGGATGTGAAAACTCTCATATTGCAGCTGGGAGTGTGCACTTTCAGCCCATATTATATATATAATTGTATTTCTGAACATGTTTTTGTAAACAGCTAAAATAACAAAACTTGTGTCACTGTCCAAATATTTCTGGACCTAACTGTATACGTTGAAAACTTTGCAAGTGAAAAATACAAAAATGCTAATATTAGATTTTCTTCTTTTATTTTTTTCCCAGATGGACTCCAAGGACACAAACACAAATTTGGGAAGGTAATCAACCTACTCAGTATGAAACAAACTTAGAAAACCATTGACAATTTTATGTTTACTGTGTAGAAATCTAGAACGCACATAAGTATCCTTTATACCCTAAAGAATTGGAAAGAGTTTGGGCAGGACCATGTGGCCATCAAATGTGTGTTGGCAACCAAGTTACCAATACTTCCTCCATCAGATGTTAGGAGAGAAGATTGGACAGTGAGATAAGTCACCACTTCTCACTTAATCCTTCACTCTTTTGAAACACATGCACGCGTGCTCGGCCGAGCGTGCATGTGTATGAAGGGTTCAGGAGAGAGAGCAGGTAGACAAATGAATAACTACTGGCTTTATTTTCCATAGCATACAGCTCACCAGGTGGACGTTTCTGCTACGGCAAGATGACTTCCAGCCAGTGACAAGCTAAAGTACCTTTTTAGCATGTATTTTTGACATTGGACTTTAAAGGCAACTAGTGAGAAGCTTTCCCCTCTGCCAAAACCAATAATATGATTGAGTAGCCCTTTAAAAGCTAATCCAGTTGATCCCTTTATGACCCCTATGCATTGCACCATCAGCGAGAAATCATGTTTTAAAATTGTGTCTGGAAATGCATTGGGGCGTGACGGTGAACTTACAGCTTCTCAGCCTCACTCGGTATGTCCTACCTAGCACCATTCACTGGCTGATTGACAGGTTGTGTCATTAATAGGATTGATTAGCCCTTTAAAAGATAAGCTTGTCAATTCCTTCATGACCCCAAATGCATTGCACCACCAGCAAGAAATCATGTTTTAAAACTGTGTCCGGAAATGCATTGGGGCGTGACGGTGCACTTGCAGCTTCTCAGCCTCCATTGGTATGTTCTACCTAGGACGATTCCCTGGCTGGTTGACAGGTTGTGTCATTATTAGGATTGATTATCCCTTTAAAAGATAAGCCAGTCGATCCCTTTATGACAATCAATGCATTGCACCACCAGCGAGAAATCATGTTTTAAAATTGTGTCCAGAATTGCATTGGGGCATGACGGTGCACTTACAGTTTCTCAGCCTCCATTGGTATGTCCTACCTAGCACCATTCCCTGACTGATTGACAGGTTGTATCATTAATAGGATTGATTAGCCCTTTAAAAGATAAGCCAGTCAATCCCTTCATGACCCCCAATGCATTGCACCACCAGCGAGAAATCATGTTTTAAAAGTGTGTCTGGAAATGCATTGGGGCTTGACGGTGCACTTACAGCTTCTCAAACTCCATTGGTATGTTCTACCTAGGACGATTCCCTGGCTGATTGACAGGTTGTGTCATTATTAGGATTGATGATCCCTTTAAAAGATAAGCCAGTCGATCTCTTTATGACCTCAATGCATTGCACCACCATCGAGAAATCATGTTTTAACAGTAACAGTGCACTTACAGCTTCTCAGCTTCACTCAGTATATCCTACTTCGCACCATTTCCAGGCTGATTGACAGGTTATTTGCTCTTTTACATGGTTACTTTCTCATCAAACCAATCGGGAAAGGGTCCTGCTATGTAGGAAATATAAGTGTATAAGACAGTTTTCTACACATCCGAGAAAAACGGTCCAACTTTGATCAGAGCTTGATTAGAGTCTGATCATAGTGGCATCATTTTTTCTCAAATGGGGACAGGAAAAAAATATCTTCACTTAACCCATTATGTCAGTCCTTCAATATTGGACCGCACTTGGACTGATTTTTTTCATGGAGCCATAGACTTGCACTGCCGATTTTTAACCAACAATCGTTCCGATGAAAAAAATTGGATGTGTGCACAGCACCATAGAAAATAATAGGTCCGAGTGTTATCTGTGAAAACCATAGATAGCACTCAGATGCGAAAATCCAGTCGTGCGCATGAGCCTTTCAGAAGCTGTAAGTGCATCATGTTATTTTCCCCACATCTGAGAAAAACAGTCTGACTTTGATCAGTGTTTGAGCATAGTGGTATCATTTTTTTCTCAAATGGGGAGAGGAATAAAAAAAATATCTTCACTTAATCCATTGTCAGTCCTTCAAAATCGGACCACACTCAGACCGATTAAGCCTTAAGGTTCAGAAGCTGTAAGTGCATCTTCACACGCCAATGCACTTACAGACACAACTTCTAAAAGGGATTTCTCATGGCTGGAACAGCACTTTGGGGTCATAATTGGATTAAATACCATCTTTTAAAAGGCAGCACAGTCATAGAACCGATTTAGGGGTGTTAACATCTCTGACAGGTTCACTTTAAGGCTTGTACACAATAGATTATTGTGATAGACCGGCGTCACACGCTACGATATATCGAGCGATATGTTGTCGGGGTCACGGATTCCGGCATCGTTAGAGATATCGTAGCGTGTGACAGCTACGAACGACTGTGAACGAGTAAAAATACTCACCTTATCGTTGCTCGTTGACACGTCGTTCATTTTCATAAAGTCGCTCCTCCTTCTGCGCGCTGGTTGTTCGTCGTTCCCGTGGCACCACACATCGCTCCGTGTGACACCCCAGGAACGACGAACACAGCTTACCTGCGGCCGCCGGCAATGCGGAAGGAAGGAGGTGGATGGGATGTTTACGTCTCGCTCATCTCCGCCCCTCCGCTTCTATTGGGCGGCCGCTGTGTGACGTCGCTGTGACGCCGAACGTCCCTCCCCCTTCAGGAAGATGATGTTCGCCGCCCACAGCGAGGTCGTTCAGGAGGTATGTGTGACGGGGGTAAACAACTTTGTGCTCCACGGGCAACGAATTGCCCGAAACGCACAAACGACGGGGGCGGGTGCGATCGCACGATAGATCGTCCCGTGTGACGCCGGCCTTAGTGAACCCGCCAATTTCAGTGGGATCAAATAACCATTAATGCGTAAGGACCTTCTGACTTTTCCCCAACAGATGATGCCAAAGAAGATAGGCATAGTCTCGACCAACCGGAACACTTGCACGCTAAGCCAAGCATTCCTATGCATAGCGGTCAGGCAAGCGGATGACTAGCTAATTTTTATGGCCAACTTTAAGGCCTCCAAACACTATGACCCAGCTGATATTGGTGGGATTGGCTAACAGTCTAATATATGAGGGCCCCCTGACTGGAAGGGTCCAACATGTTCCATTTGGAATTCTTTTTTCCTCTGGAAGTTAATCTGTAGCCTGAGGAGTCTGGCTGTGCCCTCACATAGAAAGCATAGGCATGCTCAGACCGAGCACTCCTGTGTATAGAGATGGCTTATTTTATTCCTCATTTTGAGCCAGATGTTCAAAATTGATTAACCAAGTATATGTTATATCCACAGCTTTAGACGAGACACGCGGAGAACTGGAGAAGCTTATGACTCTGCAGAGTAAGGATGGCCATGTTGTACTCAATGTACAGAAGTCTACATAGCAGTGTACACAATGATTAGCCTTACTATGTCTATCAATCAGTTCTGCATCAATTGTACTATTCCATATTTCTGCTATATTCTTACTTTTCGTATGGTTCTGTTGACTGTACAGTTCTATGGGCCATATGGACTGGTCAGTCTGGTTCGCTTTCCATTACATGCTCTTACATCAAGGTTTCTTTTCATAACAACGTTGTGGTTTTTATGTAGCTACAATAAAAAATACCGCCAAACCCAGTGTCTACTCTGGAAAGAGACGACTCATTTCTTTTGAATACTTTCTATAAACCAGATTACTTCTAAACTAAAAGAAAAAAACTCTTTTTAGAAAACGCAATAGTGAAATTCCCTTAAGTAACGAGCACTCGAGCATCATAGTGTTCACTCATTAATTAATACCAACCATAGGTGATGTTCTCACCTGATGATGTTGTGCACTCCAAAACGCATGTACTGAATCCAGTAGGTGCAGCCTACCTGGTGTACTGTAGGAAAATCCTTCCGAGGGCATTCCGGCAATAAATAGTTAGGGTGGAGACAGTAGGTAAATGACGCTCCTGTGGTAGTGAAACTATAGATAAAAAGTAGTACCAAATGTATAAAATCAATTAAAATTCATTTATTAAAAGCACAAAAAAACACAACGCGTTTCGACTGTATCCAGCATTCCTCAGGTGCTTTTGACACCTGAGGAAGGCTGGATGGAGGCGAAACATGGTGTTTTTTGTGCTTTTACTAAATTTATTTCAGTTCATTTTATACCATTCAAATTACTTTTTATCTGAAACTTCTCTACTACGGGAGTGCCAATGACCTTTTTAGAGTTATTTTTGGGAACTGGTTGGCAATACTTCACCAGTGAGGAGTCAAGAAACTCAATGTCTAACACAACTTCCCCCTGTTGTTATGTTAATGCACTTATGGACTTGTCACATGTGCTTTCCCGTACATATGAACGCGTCCATGAGCATGATCAGGGTGTGTTTGATCTGTGGTCATCTGTGTGATGAGCGGATTGTATTTTCTATATTGTGAGCATGCATATGTGTGCATGCATGTATGCAGTGACTGTGATGTGAGGCTTGCTATGGAATATTCGGTTTACACACCATGCTTAAAAAAAAAAAGGTAATGAGAAATATGTGTGCAGCGGAGCACATCACAGTCACGCAGATAAAAGTGTGGGAAGTAGACAGTTCCTCTTTTGTATTTTCCATCATTTCTAAGGGGCAGGCTCCTTTTTTAAGAATGAAGCAAAACTGTACTTTATGACAGAGGAATAATAAATCTGGAGTGATCCTTCTCCATGGGCCAAGACCGTGAAATTATCGAATGGGTCAACAAAATGACGTGATTGTCAGAGTTGGTAAATCTCCGAAACATCACCAAAGCCTCACTTCAAGGTTTAGCTGGCAAGGTATAGTGATAACCCAGCCCCAGACCCCAGGTGCTAGGGTGTTGCCCTTAATTTTTTGACATCATGGTGTTGACAAATCCTCTTTTCTGTGTCAAAATTTGGATCCTCGTCCAATTGGATTCTTTGCACACGACCAGAAGGATAAGAACGAATGATGAATTTTACGAGAAGTCAACTATTGGTCAACAACAGGATTGAGGTCTGTAAATGACAACCACTGACCGGCATCAGAAACCAGATTCAAAGAGATATCAGGAAATCTTTTAACCATCTTAAGGCCGCTTTACACGCAACAACACGTCGTTGTGTGTTTAACGCACGAACGACCATTAACGATCAAAATTACTTACCTAATCGTTGATCGTTGACGCGTCGTTCCTTTCCCGATTATCGTTGCTGCTGCAGGTACGATGTTGTTCGTCGTTCCTGCGGCAGCACACATCGCTATGTGTGACACCGCAGGAACGAGAAACATCACTTTACCTGCGGCCGCCCGCAATGAGGAAGGAAGAAGGTGGGCGGGATGTTCGTCCCACTCATCTCCGCCCCTCCGCTTCTATTGGGCGGCTGCTTAGTGACGCCGCTGTAACGCCGCACGAACCGCCCCCTTAGAAAGGAGGCGGTTTGCTGGCCACAGCGACGTCGTTAGGCAGGTACGGGTCCTAGCGATGTTGTGCGCCACGGGCAGCGATTTGCCCGTGACGCACAACCGACGGGGGCGGGTACGATCGCTAGCGATATCGATAGCAATATCGCTGCGTGTCAAGTGCCCTTTAGTCGTTAAAAATGTTCACAAGATCACATGGACTCCACTGTTGACAGGTTTGGAGACAATTCATCTCTTGTGTCTTGAGCAGCTGAATGTGTAGCCTGGCCCTAAAGTTGTCCATTCCCACTAGGTGGCTTTTGGCCAAACGATGAGTAGGCTGATCGTTTGGCGTATAGCTACCTAAGCCGACTATCCCATATACAGGAGCGTTCGCTCTGCCCCTATGAGAAAGACGACAACTCACACATTGGTCAGTAGCTTATCTCAGAGAAATGGGATCGATATTTCGAAATTGGACATGCGGATCGTCATCTTTCCCAAGCATCAGTCAGCCAGTGCCCGCATACACTTTGGACCATTATCCGAACCAATCGATATCGATGGGCTCAGCTGACATATTGTCACTCTAGGGTGTATGTGAGCCTTTAGCCTCAGTGCAGTCCATCTTTGATTATTTGCTAACAATACTCTCTTTTTTTCCAAGTCTTTACTGACCCAGCAATGTTTGCCAAACTTTAATAGCCTCTGACTCATTCCTCACCAGTTTTGTTTGCCAATACTTAGGCCTACACTCAACATTCTATATTAATGCCAAACACTGCCTCACTGGAAGTCTCAATAGTCCATATTCTGCTCACTCAATGGGTAGGCTTCTCTGGCTCCTCACCTAGTCTCTCTGCACCATTCTCTTTTTCAGCCTCATGCCAATATCATGTTGAGTACCTCTTACAACATCGCTCACCAAAATATCAGCTCCTGGTGCTGCATTAGACGGATGCTGATGTTTTACACTTGCTTATCCTGTGGCTCGCAGCAAAAAAATCCATATCACCTGATACCCAAGGTTTAGTGGTGGTGCTGAGCACAGAGGTCTGCTGACAGTCCATACACAAGGGCATCACAGGTGCACAAAATTGAGGTGATTGTGTTCTATGAGTTAAATTGTATACCTTTTATTTTCGGACAAGGAGCTAAAAGTGAAAAAGTGAACTTAGCTCACTTAGTACAAAGAGGTGAAAGTCCAGCTGCTGAGCACAGAAGTCTGCTGACTGTGCATACACAAGGGCATCACAGGTGCCCAAAATTATGGTGCTTACGTTATATCGGTTATATCGTATACCTTTTGTTTTCGGTCAAGGAACTACAAGTGCAAAAGTGAACTTAGCTCACCTAGTACACAGTGGTGGAAGTCTAGGCGCTGAACACAGAGGTCTGATGACTATCCATACACAAGGTTATCACAGGTGCCCAAAATTATGGTGCTTGCGTTATACAGGTTACATTGTCAAGGAGTTACAAGTGAAAAAGGGAACTTAGCTCACCTAGTACAAAGGGGTGAAAATGCAGGAGTTACAAGTGAAAAAGGGAACTTAGCTCACCTAGTACAAAGGGGTGAAAGTGCAGGTTCTGGGCACAGAGGTGTGCTGACTGTCCATACACAAGGGCATCAGAGGTGCACAAAATTGTGGTGTTTGTGTCATGTAGGCTACGCCATATGCTTTTTGTCAAGGATTCTAAAAGAACAAAGGTGAACTTAGCTCACCTAGTACACAGGGGTAAAAGTCCAGGTGCTGAGCAGAGAGTTCTGCTGACCGTCCATACACAAGGGCATCACAGGTGCACAAAATTGTGGTGATTGTGTTATATAGGTTATGTCATATACCTTTTGTCAAGGATTCTAAAAGAACAAAAGTGAACTTAGCTCACCTAGTAAACAAGGGTGAAAATCCATATTTGCATTTTTCCATATTAAACCCTTGGTTTTTCGGATCTGCATATTCCAAAAGACCGCACAGAATGGCTGTGTACCCGGGCTGGATTATTTGCATTGTCCCCTCCATTACAGGTAGGTTATGTCATTGATAGTGGGTTTTTTTATTTTTATTTTTTTTATTCTTTTTCATTTTATATCACATTCCATGTGTGCAGTATAAACTATGTACACTATACGGTGTCATTATGGCAATATTTATTTGTACAGTATGATAACATAAATTATGAGTATGATGGAATTACTCATGTGTGCAGTATGGCAGTATAAACTATGTACACTATATGGCGTCATTATCTCCTCCCTTAATAATAAGGGCACTTATCTATTAAATATGTAGTTGTAAGCATTGCATATCAATGAACACAGTAACAAAGCACCTACCAACAAATGAAACACGTCGATAAGTTGCCCTTAAGCATTTTCTAGACTTTTGCTATCTTATAATACATCACAAAAGTGAGTACACCCCTCACATTTTTGTAAACATTTTATTATATCTTTTCATGGGACAACATTGAAGATCTGACCCTGTGATGCATTTGGTGTCCTCTAAATAACTCAGCACACAGCCATTAATGTCTAAATTGCTGGTAACAAAATTGAATACACCCTTATGTGAAAATGGTTAAATTGTGCCCAATTAGCCATTTTCCCTCCTCTGTGTCATGTGACTCATTAGTGTTACAAGGCTTCAGGTGTGAATGGGGAACAGGGGTGTTACATTTGGTGTTATCTCTCACACACTCTCTCATACTGGTCACTGGAAGGTTAACATGGTTCCTCATGGCAAAGAATTCTCTGAGAATATGAAAAAACAAGAATTGTTGCTCTACATAAAAATGGATGGATAAAGAAGATTGTCAGCAACCTGACACTGAGCTGCAGCACGGTGGCCAAGACCATGCAGCGGTTTAACAAGACAGGTTGCACTGAGCACAGCCCTCGCCATGGTCAACCAAAGAACTTGACTGCATGTGTTCAGCGTCATATCCAGAGGTCGTTTTTACAGAATAGACATATGAGTGCTGCCAGCATTGTTGCAGGGGTGGGGGTCCGCCAGTCAGTGCTCAGACCATACGCCGCACACTGCAGCGGTTACAGAGGTAGGGCGTCCGCCTGTCAGTGCTCAGACCATACGCCGCACACTGCAGAGGTTACAGAGGTAGGGCGTCCGCCTGTCAGTGCTCAGACCATACACCGCACACTGCATCACATTGATCTGCATGGCTGTCGTCCCAGAAGGAATCCTCTTCTAAAGATGATGCACAAGAAATCCGCAAACAGTTTGATGAAGACAAGCAAACTAAGGACATGGATTACTGCGACCATCCTGTGATCTGATGAGATCAAGATAAACTTATTTAGTTCAGATGTTGTCCAGCATGTGCAGCAGCAACCAAGTGAGGAGGACAAAGACAAGTGTGTCCTGCCTACAGTCAGGTATGGTGGTGGAGTGAAATGGTTTGGGGCTGCATGAGTGCTGTCATCTGTGGGGAGTTAAAATTTATTGAGGGAACCATGAATACCAACATCTCCTGTGACATGCTGCAGCAGAGCATGATCCCCTCCCTTCATATTCCAACATGATAATGACCCCAAACACACCACTGCATCGCTAAAGACAATGACGGTAAAGGTCAACTACTGGCCAAGTGTCTCCAGAACTAAACCCTATGGAGCATCTGTGGGGTCTCTCCAATGGAAGGTGCAGGAGCACAAGGTCTCTAACATCCATCGACTCTTCGATGTCGTCATGGAGGATGGAAGAGGATACAGTGGCTGTTGTGAAGCTGTAGCCACCATGCCCAAGAGAGGTAAGGCAGTGCTGGAAAATAATGGCAACCACACAAAATACTCACACTTTCTGCACAACTTGGCCATTTTCACTTAGGGGTGTACTCACTTTTGTTGCCAGTGGTCTAGACATTAATGGCTGTGTGCTGAGTTATTTAGAGGACACCAAATTTACCGTGTTATACAAGCTGCACACTGACACTGCACATTGTATCACAGGATCAGATACTCAGTATTGTCCCATGAAAATATCTAATAAAATATTTGCAAAAATGTTAGGGGTGTACTCACTTTTGTGATATACTGTAAGACGCCAATGGATTATCCCTGACAGTGTTTGAGAATATGTAGACAGCTCCTCCTAAGTACAGTAATTCCCGGAGTGAAAACCATGTTATTGTAGTTTTTCCATACATTGTACAGGAGAAAGTGCCGGGGAGACAAAGCTTGTGTTCCCTGTCTAATAAAATTTAAGGAATTACCATAATGTCTACATTTTTAATCAATACATTAATATATATTCTCAAAATCTCTTTTTTCCCCAATAGCTTTGCCTGCAGCAGCTGAAATTGTGAAAGGATCAGTGAATGACATATTAAACCTACCCTGCAGGTACATCTTTGAAGGCAATCCATATGCCATGTGTTGGGGTCGAGGCGACTGCCCAACTGTTGGCTGTAATTCTGAGATCATCAAGACGGATGGCCATAATGTGATTCTAAGGAAATATGACAAATATCAGCTATTGGGGAAGATAGACCAGGGGGGCGTATCTCTGACCATCATTGGGGTCACTAAAGAAGATGAAGGAACGTACTGCTGCCGTGTGGAGATACCCGGACTAAATAATGATCAGAAGAAAAAGCTGGTGGTGAAAATTCAAGGAGGTGAGATAGTAAATGCCTTTATAGTCTTTATGACCTTAGGAAAATCATCACAATGACCTTGGAATAACAGTGAACCGACGGCTATTAAGCTGTCCCTCAGGGGATAGCTAGGGGACCTTATGCTATCCCTAATCTCAGGGATACTCTTGATGGTGGAGAGGCCTGAGTCTCCTTCCTGGCCCTGCTCCTGATCAGTTCTGATCTAATTCCCCCTCCCCCTAGGGAGAGATGGGACAGGAGTGTGTTGAAAACCACAGATAAAGACAGGCAAGGGAAAAACCAAAACTCTGTCACACAGCACACACACAAAGGTAAAGACAATAAGAGATTCAGGAGGAAAAACAAGAACAGGAAGGAATCTACAAAACAACAGGGGTAAACACCACAACCGCACCAAACAATAGGCACAACTTATTGTTCACCAGAGAGTATGGGACACCGCACCTCACTGACCAACTTAGAATAAACTATAGCTGGCATGGGTAGAAGGATTTCACCAGTATAAATAGGAGGGGAGCAGATATGATAGGTCTCCCCACAACATGTGATTAAAGGATCAAGCAAACTAGCAAAGATTAACTCTTGCTAGCCTGCCTATGAATCAGCACACAGCAGGTCGACGCCCGAGTCTGCCTGTGTTGATCCCAGACACCAGAGCAACCATCGAGCCGAGTGTCAGAATCTGCAATCTGAACAGAGTCCAATGCCGCTATGACAAAAGACGAAGTTTGTGCAAAACTCTGTGTGATAAAAATATTTAGAGTTGGTCACTTGGAAGTCCAAGTGAAGGGGGATTCATCAGAGACAATAACTTTCCACCAGTCCTCTGCAGTCCCATCCTTGCGCTTTCTGCAAAGTTACTTTCTCTGGTGAAGCCCCCTTCAGACTGTTTGGGACATCTGGAAGAATGATTGTCCAGAGAAGAAAAGGTGAGTGTTTTTACATGTGTCCTGAATCCTGCCAACAGTTAAGCTGACTAAGACCTTTCATGTGTGGGGGGCTTTCATCCATGGAGGAGGCTAGAAATAAAGAATGCGAACCAATCATCCTGGAAATGCAACGTCTCCCAACGATCCAGGAGCATTTGGTGATGAACATGGCTTTGTCCCAGCTTGAAGGAAACCATGGCACAAGGCAAAAGTCATAACTAAGTGTCTCAATGAACAAAACAATTAAAATTTTGGGTTCATGACCGGGAAATGCCCCAGATCTCAATGTTATTAGGAACCTGTGGTCTATCCTCAAAAATACATACATGCAGACATACAAAAACACAAATTGTGATAAACCCAAGACAAGAGACAATATACAAGAGTAATCATGGTTTTGCCTACTTCATGATCAGTCCTGAAGAAGGTCCGCTGGTAGACCGAAACATAAATTTAATGGATAGTATTTTTGGCTGTGCACGCCCCTATAAATACACCATCTATTTACAACTTCTAGTTATTGCTTTTTTGCAACAGCAAACTCAGTAACTTCTACAACTACCGATCACCATCCCGCATCTACAGCGCAACATCCCACAACCACAAAGGAAGACATGTTCAGCTTACGTAAGGCATTTTGGGGGATATTCTGTGAATTTGTCTTTAACCTCAATGAAAAATCTGTAATTAGGCCCTTACCAAGCTTGTACCATTCATTAATACCAATGTTCTCTTGTGGATGTAGAAGGACTCTTAAGCACCAGAGCCAGGATTTGGCGGCTGTGCGCTTACAACAACTGCACTTCTTATACTATTACATTATTGTATTAGAAAAAAAACCAGTAACTATTACAAGTACAGGTCATCATCCTATAACTCAAAATGGTAACTGAATTTTTGACATGTTGTAAACGCCGCTGTTCTCCTGAATCCGGCGTTGTTTTTCTTTTGTTCCTGCGCCTCTCTGTTCCTGAGATATGGCCACTTCTTTCTTGGATATAAATCTAGTCATTCTAGC
Organism: Anomaloglossus baeobatrachus; assembly: GCF_048569485.1. NCBI lineage: Eukaryota > Metazoa > Chordata > Amphibia > Anura > Aromobatidae > Anomaloglossus > Anomaloglossus baeobatrachus. The sequence continues at coordinate 34,818,581 of NC_134356.1, read as the reverse complement.
CAATTGGGTGTGTTGTTCAAGAAAACTCCCAGAAAGATAAGTTGATGACCACGCCTCTAAAGACTAGATTTACATAGAGGGAAGAAGTGGCCATATCTTAGGAAAGGAGAGGAGCAGGAAAAAAAGTAAAACAACATCAGATTCAGGAGAAAAGTAGCATTTACACCAAGTAAAAAAATTAAAAATTTAAAGAAAGTGACAGATCCCCTTTAAGTCCTAGAAACGTCTAGACTTCACACTTCTACTTTCTCTATCTATAATAGATAATGTTTCCAGTAGTGTGTATGCCCCCCAGGTATCTGTATGTACTCCTGACATCTCATAATGTGATCAGTTGTGTGTATGGCTCCCACGTATGTGCTCATGATATCCAATAATTTGATCAGTAGTGTGTATGGGCCACACATATCTATATTCTTCTGCCACCCCATAATGTGATCAGTAGTGTGTATGGTCCCCACATATCTGTATGTGCTCCTGACATCCCATAATGTGTTCAGTAGTGTGTATGGTCCCCACATATCTGTATGTGCTCCTGACATCCCATAATGTGATCAGTAGTGTGTATGGCCCACACGTGTCTATGTTCTCCTGCCACCCCATAATGTGATCAGTAATATGTATGGCACCCAAGTGTCTGTATGTTTCCAGACATCCCATAATGTGATCAGTAATATGTCTGGCACCCAAGTGTCTGTATGTTTCCAGACATCCCATAATGTGATCAGTAGTGTGTATGGCCCACATGTGTCTATATGTATCTAGACATCCCATAATGTGACCCGTAGTGTATGGCCCATATATGTCTGTATGTGCTCCTGACATCCCATAATCTCATCAGACGTGTGTATGGACACATGTGTTTGTATGTGCTCCTGCCATCCCATAATGTGATCAGTAGTGTGTATGGTCCCACGTATCTGTATGTTCTCCTGACATCACATAATATGATCAGCAGCGTGTATGGCCCCCACATATCTGTATGTGCTCCTGACATCCCATAATGGTATCAGCAGTCTGTATGCCCCCCACGTATTGTATGTGGTCTTGATATTCCATAATGTGATCAGCAGTGTGTTTGGCCCCCACGTATCTGTATGTTCTCCTGACATCCCATAATGTGATCAGCAGTGTGTTTGGCCCCCACGTATCTGTATGTGCTCCTAACATCCCATAATGTGCTCAGTAGTGTTTATGGCCCACATGTGTCTATGTTCTCCTGCCACCCCATAATGTGATCAGTAATATGTATGGCACCCAAGTGTCTGTATGTTTCCAGACATCCCATAATGTGATCAGTAATATGTATAGCGCCCAGGTATTTGTATGTTTCCAGACATCTCATAATGTGCTCAGTAATGTGTCTGGCCCTCACATGTCTGTGTGTTCTCCTGTCACCCCATAATGTGATCGGTAGATAGTGTGTATGGTCCCCCCATATCTGTATGTGCTCCTTGACATCCCATAATGTGATCAGTAGTGTATATGGCCCCCAAGTGTCTGTATGTTACAGCAAAGGAGGACCTGGTAATTTTGGAGCTTTTTGGCAATGCCATTCATTCTGCACAGGTCACACTCTGCAGGACGTCGGGTCACTTTATTTTTTCAGCAATTTATTTAATCTCCTTCCGTTGCGAAGAAATGTTGCAGCAATTCCGCCACCCAGATACCGTCACATTTCACAGTCTCTATTAGTTCCCCTTCTCTTCGTATATATCTGAATTTTTTACCATGTTTGGCCCAGAATATTTCTAAAAGATCTGCATCCTCCTGGTCACTGCACAGAATGGACGTGTCCCCAGGTTGGATTACTTGCCTTGTCCTGTCCTTTACAGGTGACTCTTGATCGGTCGTGTATTGCCGGTTTATTTCCATTTTTTATGTTGCTTTTATATCACATGTAGCTTAATAAAATTTAGGCAAATGTGAGTGTTAGTGTTCCTATGTGTATTGACGGCCACTTAAAACAAGTCACGTGTTGGTTCCATCAAGACTCATTGTTTGATAATGTGATGCAAATAATAGGGAAATTCTGATATCCATGTAATTTCACCCTGAAAGTGGAAAAGTTTGTCTATATAACAGCATTATTTATGTGCACTCGAGAGCAACATTGCTGATGAGAACACTATGGCAGTATAATTTACCTAGACTGTATGGCATTGTTATTTATTAGTCAACTATATTCATCGGATATGCAGAAACACATACAAATATATATTTTTTAGATATATATATATATATACACAGTATATATATATATATACAGTATATATATATATATATACGTCTTTCATCCCACCCTATAGAAAATGAAAGAGATCCATAGGACATTAATGTGTGTTGCCTGCACGATTTCTCCAACACTGACAATTTCAGAAGCAGTATGGCCGGCTGCGATACGTAGATGATTTTCTTCTGATTTTCATCCATGAGTCTGCCTTTTTCCATTCAATTTTTTAAAGTCTTCATTAAAAAGTGAAAAAGTTGTACATGATCGTATATACTATGCTTGGTTAATAATAGAAATGTATTCACAAAAAATCAAATGCCATTGTGTCCGATTTTTTTTTTTCCTGCACGCATGGGCATGAATGGGCGAGTGTTATGATCCGGAACCATGGAAGACCACCACAAATCATTGGCAAAAGGTGACAAGAGCATTGGCAACTAATCTGGCCGCCATCCCCTTACTAACCATCACAACTAGAAGTAGCCGAGGGGTGAACTAACATCCTGTGCACCGCGAACCCAGCCGGAGAACTAACTATCCTAAAGGTAGGAAAGATGAATAACTCTCTGCCTCAGAAAATAGACAAGAATAGCAAGCCCCCCCACATTCAAAGACCGGTGATATAGGAAAAACACAATACACAGGTAGATGACATGATTAGCAAAAGGTGAGGCCCCCGCTGACTAAAATAGGAAAGGAGAGGAAAGGGACTGATGGTGGCCAGAGAAAAACCCTGCAAAATACCAACTTCCTGATAGTACAAAAAGGCCCTCAGATCGCTCGATCTGAACTCCGTCCTATACCAGGTGCCCTTGTCATACCAATGAACAGAAAACAAGAATCATAACAAAGTCAACAAGCCACAAACACATGGACTCAAAGGAGCTATACTCCACACAGAACTGCAGGGAGTTCCCCAACAATCCACTGAGGGGGAAAATCCCTGCAAGCAAAAAAACTGAAACCAACCACAGCAAATGACAAACCCAGATAAACAAAAGAACCAGACAATAAATAAAGAGCAAGCACTTATCTGGGAAAGATGTGGTGTAGAGCAGGATTAAGCCGGCTGGAGATACAAAGTACAACTGAAATCCGGCAACAGCCTGCAATCAGACCAGGATTTAAATAAGCAGAGAGTTAGCAAAGGAAACACCCACTGCACAACACACCTGGTCCAAGTCCAAACCATTCCTGGCCACCAGAGGGAGCCTCCCACCAGCCAAAACATAACTAACATTCACAACAGGCGAGTCTCATCCAAAATTCGGAAGGAACTAGTACATGGTGTGATTTTCTTTATTCTCATGGATAGTCACACCAAGAGAAAAATTGTTCATCTGAACAGCCCTATTTCATAATGTGGGACCATGTGCTGTCTCGTCCTTTACATGAGGAATGAGTAAGTAGCACCTTAGAATAAAGGCTCAGTGATTTTTCTCGTATGCAATATAAGTGCAGATCGAAGAAAGGGTTAAACTCTGTGCTGCTGTTGAAGAAGATCCAAGACCAAATGGATAGGAATCATGATTATTATTCGTCTGTGCGTTTCAGAGATTATTCTCCTTCTTCAGGACCAAAATCACAAAATCAGCTGAACAACACATTGAGGTATTAAGAAATGTGAGAACAGGTTGTAATTTGTACACACAAAAAGCTACTGGATAAGGGATACAAAATCGTGAAGTAGTGATAGCTCATACTAATGGTGAGATTATTCCTTGTTTATTCCCTATGCAACATTTGTTATGTGGGATTGTTTGCTACTATATAATGACTGTCTCTCTGTGAATGACTGTCTCCTATTACAGTTCAGGTAGGACAACACAGATAGTGACGTCTTTTTAGCGCTAATGCGCATGTATGTTTGTTGGTCCTTTTAACCGTACCCCATTAAAAGTTATATTTTAGAGGTTGAAATTTGTAGTATACAGGAAGAAAAAGATTTTTCCACCTCCAGGAGCAAAACAGTAACAATGCGGTGACATTACAAGAATCTGTATGCAGCAGTAGGAGAATGAAGAGAACTGACCAAGCACAGGACTCACCCCCATCCTACTCCACCTCACTGCATAATAAGGTCTATCACAAGCGGAGGACATGCAACATAAGTCATATATAAGAACAAGAGAGGCGATCTGCGGTTCAATACATATTTTTATTTTGTATAAATATTCATAAAAGTGTGGACAAGTGAGGGGAGGAAAACAACGGTATACATCACCGCAAACATTTAGGTACAGAATAAAGTATGCCAAGTATCTTCAGTAATACAAGATATAAGGTCATATCCAACAAACTCTGTATTCTATCCTGCATGATACACCCATTGACTTCTATGGAAGATACTCCATTGACTTCCATGTGGATTTCAGTGTGTGTGTATGCATTTGTATGCGTATAATTATATGTAGGGTATTTCCATATTGCTGCTTATGCCGCTGTTTATCACATGTGTTGATCCTTTATAAAATTTGTTCTATATGCATGCAAACTACCTTTGAATTTCCCATATATGGTGTCTGTATGCTGTGACCTCTTCATTAGAGCTCGCAGAGATTAGGTTTTTTATGGATCAGCACATGGGTAACTTTGGTTGTGATGCATGGGCATACGGATGAGTATTAATACATTGGTATGCCTTATTGTGAGGTAATTTTTGTATGTACTCTATCCTGCATGACGCACACATTGACTTCCATGGAAGATACTCCATTGACTTCCATGTGGACTCCAATGTACGTGCATGCATTTGCATGCGTATAATCATATGTGGGGTATTTCCATATTGCTGCTTATGCCGCTGTTCTCATGTGTATTGATCCTTTATGAAATTTGGATTATATACATACAAACTACCTCTGGAATTTTCATACACAGAGTTTGTATGTTGTGACCTCTTTAACAGAGCTCGCAGAATATACAGTTTCTTATGGATCGGCACATGGGTAACTTTGGTTGTGATGCATAGGCATATGGATGTGGATTAATACACTGGTATGCCTATGAGGTAATTTTATGCTTCTGCTTGTGCCGCAGTTTCCCCATATGCATTGAATTGTGTGTAAATTACATCTATACACATATAAATCATCTGTTGATGCTTTATTTTTGGGGTTTCTATGTTGTGGCCTTAGAGCAGAACCTATATAGAATGCAATCCCCATGGATTACTATGGTAAATCCTCTTTTGATGCGTGAATACGGATGTGCATCTAATACGCAATTGTTATTATAACAAACGGATAACATTTGGAGTCTTTTCCACATCTGAGGTCCCGTCTCAATCCCTCCTGCCTGGATATTCATATGAATTGTTATGGATATGGCTTATTTTGCCTTCAATTAATGTTCTAGCGGGAGTGGATTGATGCGTCTACCTGATGTGGTCTTTCTCCTAACTATAGGACCTCCATCCTTGTTGGATATGACCTTATATCTTGTATTACTGAAGATACTTGGCATACTTTATTCTGTACCTAAATGTTTGCGGTGATGTATACCGTTGTTTTCCTCCCCTCACTTGTCCACACTTTTATGAATATTTATACAAAATAAAAATATGTATTGAACCGCAGATCGCCTCTCTTGTTCTTGTTTTGGTTTCTCCCTTAGCGATTTGGTTCATGTATTTTAGTCCTTCTGCGTTATATATATGATCTATATTGGTCTATGTATACTATTTCATTGAAACTATAATATGCAGATCTTCATACCCATTTCTACTCTTATAAGTCATATATAGTAGTATTCATTAATTTCTGGTATAAAAAGGCTGATATGTTGGATGCAACCAAAACTCAATTGACCCTAAATATTTTCAAGGCTTCTTTCTCCTTAAGGGTATGTTCATACTAAGTTTTTCGAGCAGTTCTCAGAGAAGACACTGAGAGTAAACTCCAGGGCACTATTTCAATGGAGCAATTTTGCCAAAATTTTGGCAAAAATTGTGTTCAAAATTCACAAAAGTTTTGTTCTCACTCCAGTTCCTCCCAGCTCTGTCAAAATGGATGAACCTGGAGGTTTTGCGGGGACAGAACGGGACAGCCCAGTCAGTTTTATTCATAAAGAGCTGTGGTGTTCCTTGTGCCTGAAATCTTACGCCAGTCCCTCTAGTGGAGCAAGATCTCTGCCAAGGCACCTCTTAAAGAATCAGGAGTCTGACTCCAGCACCTCTGCACCATCAAGGCCGGAAAGATCATTGACTGTCTTAATGAATCTGACCCAAGTGTTTGAGGAGTTTTGAGTTTTCGAGCCGAATTTTGGAGAGTTTCCATTCTCCAAAAATGGTGTGAATGTAGCCAAAAGGGGCATGGTGCCTTTGAGCATTTTGGAGTAAAAATATGTGAGTAATTTCACATGTGAAAGTTATGTTCTATTACTGTCAGTACAATGTATAGCAGAGGGTGCAGGAGACACAAACCCTGCTTCCCTGCCTTGTAAATACTGGTCCAAAGGTTTTTAAGGAGTTTTTTAGTGAATCCTCTCCAAAATGCTCCTCACAAATGACTTTGAAAAAGCTCATCAAATCCTTCCAACTTTGTATGGGAAATCCACTTTTCTGTGCTTGGAGTTGTTGTGGAATCCTCCCATTGTCTTGTTGTTGCCTCCCTGCTCTTATTTTCCTCCTTACCTCTTGTTATCTTATACGTTTGTGTGAGCGTGCTGTGATATACAGTTTTGGTTTCCCCTGTTTGTCTATCTCTGTCCGGTTAATAACACTCCCGTCCCGGCCTTCCCCTGGGGTTGGAGGAGAGGGGGTATAAGATCAGGGCTAGTCAGAAGCAGGGTCAGGAAAGCGGCTCAGACATCCTCACCTTCAGAGGTATCTCTGAGATAAGGGATAGCTAGGGCCCCCCTACTTTGAGGGCCAGTCTAGGAGCCTCTGTCCCCTGCTCTCCCTATTCACTGTAAAAGTAAAAACTCCTTACAATATGGCCATAAGGGTCTTCAACTCTGGAGTATATAGTATATTTGTGAAGTCCCTGAGGCATGAAATTAATTACTAATTTCAACATTTCTTGGCTATATATTAATATACTGAATAGTCTTACATTTTCATTTTTTCCCTCTCACAGCTTTTGCAGCACCATTTGAAACTTTGACTGGTTTAGTGAATGACACCTTAAACATACCCTGCCGGTACACCGTTCAAGGTGGCAATGGATACCGCATGTGCTGGGGACAAAGCCACTGTCCATTTTCGTTATGTAATAATGAGATCATCAGGACTGATGACCAAAAAGTGACCTGGAGAAAATCTGATAGATATCAACTACGGGGGATCATGAGTCAGGGGGACGTGTCCCTGACCATCACTGGGGTCACCAAAGACGATGAAGGAACGTACTGCTGCCGGGTGCAGGTCCCTGGATTATTCAATGACCTGAAGACAGAGGTGGAAGTGAAGATACAAGAAGGTGAGAGCGTTCACATCTGAATGCATCTATGAATCCATGTAGGTGCACACATAGTCGGGGAAAAATTTAGAGTGGGTCAGTTGAAAAAACTCGTAAGAGAAGAAAAAAATCCATAGTATTCAGACACCTATAAAATATGACTCCTCCAGATGGGAATAGATGTCTAGTTTCCGATTATGAAGTGTCAAAATATCATTCTCTAGAACCACCAAAGTCACTTGCCTTGAAACAAGTTTGGTTCGTGAACCAGTTAGTAGGACAATAGAGTCCAAAAACATCATATATATGAAATATGATGAGCTATTGGACAATAATGGGCCCATATACTGTTCTTGGAGTTATGGGGCCTTTGTCACGCTCGTCACCGGGTGATTGTATTGTAGAGAGCTGAAGTGGACCCACTGGACCACAGGGCAACCCCGGGCCTACCGTTCCGTGGGATAGAGAACAGAGACTGTGACATCTGACCGCCAGGACAGAAGTGGACACAGAAATAGACAGGACAGAGTCTCATGAGACAGGGACAACCAGGATGGCTCAAGGAAAGTAGCACAGAGGCAGAGTCTCTATCCCCAGCAAGGGAGGACAGACAATAAACAGTTACGGGCAGAACAGGATTGGAACCAGGTGCCCACCAGGCTGGTAGCCAGGTACGGGCAGGACAGGCTGGACGCAGGTGCCAAGAGGCAGGACGGGCTGGAAGCCAGGTTCGGGCAGGAGGGGACAGGACCAGGTACAGGCAGCAACAGGACAGGACCAGAAAAAGACGGACAGAGTGACTTGACACCTGACTAGACAGAATCAACTGACTAACAGAAGGTGTTGAACAGGCCACTCCCCTAGTGGGAATTTGCCTTAGATACCCAGTGCCTCTCAGCGAAAGGCACTTCCTAGGAGTGGCTCACTAGTCCTTTAAGAGGGATGGGCGGCATGTGCGCACTCCCTAGGAGCACTCCCGGAGGTCCTGTAATGCACACACAGACTCCGGGAGGTGGGGGAACCCATGTGGAGAAGCGAGTACGGACGCCGGGCAGTGTAGGAGGAGCTGGCCACATCGGTGAGAGACAGCATGTCCCTGCAAGAGGGGAGAGTGTTATGATCAGTAGACTGCAAAACATCTTGCAAAAATCCCATAATAAATGGTAGAAGATAATGCACAAAAGTAGTTGGAAACTTAGCTGGCTGCAATCTGCTAATTACACAAACACAACTAGAAGTAGCGGTGGAGCGTTCCTAACAAACCTAGATGCCTCATCACCACCGGAGAACTAACTAACCTTAAAGATGAAATGAGGAATCCTGACTTGCCTCAGAGCAGCACCAAAGGAAAGTCAAAAGCCCCCAACATAGAAGGACAGTGATGTAAGAAAAAACAACACACAGATGGTAGATATAGAATTAAGCAAAGTGAGGCCCTGCTGGCTAGATACAAAAGTATAGGATAGATTGCTGGTTGCAGCCAGTGAAAACCCTGAAAAAATGCCAACACCTGATAATCAAAAATTCCCTGAAAGATCACATGGTCTTCCACCCACTATATCAGGAACTCTTGTGTAAATACATTTAAATAGAAAAATCAAATATAATGGGAAAGATCTTAACTACAAAAACACAGGAGATACAAAAATACAAAAACTCCTGAACAAAACAGGGAGTAATAACTCCCTTTCTTACTAGGAATAAATCACCCTCTAAAAATAGTGCAGAAAGAGTATTTATTCACTTGCAAGAAACAAAAGGGAATATTCTCAAACATTGATTTAGAAAAAGACAAAGATTAAGCAGAAATGCTCTTCAGTGCAAATACAGACCCAACCAAGCCCACACAAAGAGAGCAAAATACTTATCAGGCATAGCTGCAGACTGAGAATGACATGGAAACAAAACTGATGCAAAAGAAATGAAAAAGCTTCTGTTCCTGGAGAATCCAAAAAGGAGCAGAAAAAAAGCAAAACCAGAACCTACAGGGAATGGCAAAAGCCTAAAGGCTGGAGGACAAACTTCAGGACATCTTCACATGGAGCAGAAACAATTATTACCGGCAAAGGTTAGACAAAAACTGCCTTCCTATATCCCCCCAGGCTGGACTTCATAGGCTCCCTGAAGCAGCAATCATCTCCTACACCTGTCTGAGCGACAGATGTAGAATCAGACTCACTACCAACACTAGCCAACAGAGGGAGTCCAGAAACATTGCCGGGAATAGCACCATCTCTGATGATATTCAAAACAGGAGAAGTAGTGACGCAGCGTAACAGCCTTCTTCTGTCTGTGTCCACCAGTGGTCCACTTTTAGACCGAAGCGTCACTGGTGAACTCTCTATGGATTACTACAAATATAATAAAACATTATAATACATATACTTAGTAATATTTTAGAATCTAGAGACACTATATATTTGGGGACATGTTAACATTTGTAAAATCAGAGGGGTAATATGTTGCTCTTTTGCTCCAATGCAAAATTTGTAGCCTACCATGAGCCATTCATAATACTTAGGTTTTTCTTAGGTCGTGGTGGACCTCTTTCAGTAACTACTGCAACTACAGATCATCATCCCATGACTACAGAGGAGAACATGTTCAGTACGAGTAAGTCAGGTATCATCATTGGTGTTCTATGACCTCCTATGTCATGCTTTGGTCTCCGCACCTCAGATCTGAGCATCGGTCACCATTGTCAGCTTTTTTCCATTGTGATCTGGTCCTTTAAGCACCAGGAAAGTCTATGGGGGGACGTTTCTTACTCCTTCTTCCCCTATATGTAATGGATGAATTTTGCATTGTGATGTCCTTATTTGATATCCTATTTCAGTTGAACAATGTCCTGATGATGAAGATTAAGAATCTGATCGGGAAGAATATTCCAACAGTAAAAGGATCATAAACCAGGTATCACATTCATTACAGTAGATCAGTTGGGCTGAATATCGCGTCCTATCTCTTTGCAGCATGTTACAGAGTAGATTGGTATATAGTTTTGTAGTGAGAGATTTAGTAGAATTTGTGATATCAGAGACTGACACCTGATGGCTTTTCCGGTGTCTGGGATCATCACAGGCAGACACGGTCGCCGACCTGCTGTGTGCTGATTCATAGGCAGGCTAGCAACAGTTAATCTCCGCTAGTCTGCTTGCATTTTTAATCACATGTTGTGAGGAGGCCAATCACATCTGCTCCCTTCTTATTTATGCTGGTGGAATCCTTCTACCCATGCGAGCTAAAGTTTATTTTATGTTGGTCTCTGAGATGTGGTGTTCCAGACTCACTGATGAAAGTTGTGCTTAGTTGTGCTTTTTGCTTGGAGCAGTTGTGGAGTTTTGCACTTGTTTTCCTCTTGAATCTTTTATTGTCTTATTCTGTGTGTGTGCGTACTGTGTGACAGAGTTTTGGTTTTCCCTTGTCTGTCTTTGTCTGTGCGTTTCTACACACTCCTGTCCTGTTCCTCCCTGGGAGCAGAGGGAGGGAGAATCAGATCAGGACTGATCGGGAGCAGGGCCAAGAAGGAGACTCAGGCCTCTCCACCATCAGGAGTATCCCTGAGATTAGTTTGAGGGACAGCTTAGAAGCCCCAGTTCCCCGCTATCCCAAAGTCATCATGACATTTAGTAACGTATTTCCTTCTCTCTCTGCAGCATCAAATGAACAGAATTAATGCAAGATGTGAAAAAAAGGAAATATTACAGTACAATAAACACATTTCATAAAATCTTGTGAGTGATGTTTTAATTAGAAAAAGCAGTGCACCATACTTGGCTTTTTCCACCTTTTAAAATAGAGAATGAATGGAGCACATCTGGCCATCTCTCCATTCAGTTCTCGTAATCAGGCAAGGCCGATTTCTCAGCAACGTATTGTTGAGGAGAGCCATAAGATGAAATACTTAATTAACCTCTGGACATAAAGCACTGTGAGAAGTGTGTTCAATAAAATCAATTTTCTATACATAAGCCAGTCAGTCTTCAGAGGAACCCAAGATGACCCCGATGACATCACAGACCCTACCATCAGCATGGATCCACCAGATGACGTCCCTCCCATCACCATGGATTCATCCACTGAAGTCAGACCCGTCCATCAACAGCAACACAGATCTCCCCATTGGCTAGCCCATGAACTGTCCCACTAAATGGGCATATCTGAACTTGTGTACACCCCTAGCCTATATCAAGAGGACGCATGCTCTGTACTCTTTCTGTTTGGTGCCATCTTTACTGTGATCAAGAAGAGAGTTCACATCCGACTGTGTCTGGTGTGATTTCCAATTTAAAGTTTTATTGAGTTTTAAAGAATACATTAAAAGAATATGGATCCATGTTATAACTGACAATGCGAAACCAAAGTCTATGCGACACAACTCATTTGCAAACGTCATGACAGTATGTAAATGATTGGTATGATACATGGATAGTCGTTTTGAACCAAAAAGAATAATAAGCCATTTGAGGAAAGGTTAAGAAGCAGTATGATCACGAAAAATAGCAAAGGAAGGATAAGTCAGGGCAGGAGGGGAAGAGATGGAGAGTAGAGCGCATCGGCCGGGTCTGATACTTTGTCCGGTGGGCCAAGACATGTTGGAAGGGTGGTGAATATTATCTGAAGTAAGTGGGGCCAAGGTGCCTATCTTCCGGAGGTTAGATTAATTCAGGAAATATTTTGCCAGAGAGGAATGACTCCCATTAAAACCATTTAGTGGCTGTCGCCACCATCTGTCCACGCGACTGGGCCATCACCATTTCCATGCGGTGGATCACATTCACCTCCATTACCCACTCGTCTATCGTAGGGGGGGCAGGATCTTTCCAGCGCCGTGGGACCACTGTCTTGGCTGCCTGGAGAAGATGGCCCAAGAGGGCCTTTCTAAGGGCCTTTTCCGAGACATTAAAAATGTATAGTAGGACTGCCTCTAGGCGGCTGGGGACTATGATCCCTGTGACCTCCTGTATAGCTGCTAGTACTTTTTTCCAAAAGACCCCCAAGCCTGGGCAATACCACCAGATGTGGGACATGGTGCCTCCCTGTGCTCCACAACGCCAACAGGTATCAGGTACCTCGGGACACCACGCATGAAGAGACGCTGGGACCCTGTACCACCTGGAGAGTATTTTATAGCTGGTTTCTTGCATTTTGGTGGCCACGACGGACTTGTGGGTCAGTCGGAAGCAACGTGCCCACTGGTTCCCGAGGAACGTCTGGTTGACCTCTGCTTCCCATGCCGCACCAAAGCGAGGAAGGGACGCCTCTGCCATGTTGGTTATGATCTTATATATTTTTGATATCGCATGACGTGTATCTAAGGACCCAGTGCAAAGGTTTTCAAATGGGATTTGGGGTGGAAGATGCGCCATAACAATGTTTTGAGAGATTATGAAGTGTTTGAGTTGTGCATATTCAAAATGAAACCGCATCCTGAAATTACGATTTTCCACAATCTCCAGAAGCGGTAGAAGGGAACCCCCAGGGGCCACCTGGTTCAGTCTTAAGGGGCTCTGTTTCGTACTGCCCAGGAAGTTGTTGGGTGATGCCCCCGGTAGAAACTCAGGGTTATTAGTTAATGGCATAAGGGGTCCTCCCGGCTGAATCAGGCGATTGCGTAATGATGTAGAGTGTACAGTTTTCAATATTTGTTTAGTGCTATAAGACATTTCGATCTTATGTTTGGTAAGGAGTGGCCACGGCAGGGTCAGCACTGACAAGGGCCATAGATCCTGCGCTAGGCAGACCCAAAGCTTAGACCTAGAGCTATGCAAGAGGTCCAAAACTCTGGCATGGGCGGCCGCCATGTAATAACGCCTGCAGTTGGGCAGCCCCACACCTCCTGCGTTCTTGGTCCTAGTTAGAATGCTGCTCCTGAGACGGGCGCGCTTCTTTGACCAAACGAATTGATTAAATAAGTGCTGTATCCTGGCCCAATAGGCTGCCGGAACGTAAACCGGAACAGTCTGTATCAAGTACAGCAATCTAGGCAGGGCTGTCATTCTAAGGGCGCCAATCCTGCCGAACCATGAAAGAGTACCACTCTGCCACAAGGTCAGGTCTCCTTCAAGCTTTAACAGGAAGCTTTGATAGTTTAGTTGAAAAAGTCTTGTCAAATCGGATGGGATATTGATGCCCAAGTATCCAATACTGCCGTGGGGCGACTGTGGCGCCCCTGAGGCTTCCGTCCCCACAGAGACATTGCACCCCACCCAGAGGTGTGATGTCCCATCCTGGGTAAGGAAAGGGGTACATGCCAGTTCCCAGGTAAACCTGCACTACACCCATTGCTAGGCACACACTGGGACCAGGGACAGTGGCAGTAACCCTCCCATGCTGCATGCTGGGAGGGGCCGTAAGTCCCATCCCTGCACCCATAGGGTGATAGCTTAGCAACTGGGGAGGTGGGAGAAGCCAGCCGAGAGCAGATAGAGTAAGGAAGGTCAGGTTTAGTTTCAGTTTTACCTCAGAGAGTGAGAGAGTGAGGAGCCAGCATGTAGCTGTGAAAGAGAAAGGAGCTCTGTGAGTTCAGAGTGTCCGCAATAGAGAAATAAAGCAACAGAGAAGGAGAGAAACAGAGAGTAGAAAAAGAGCTCTAGTCAGGCAGGAGCTAAAGAGAGAAGAAAGTGACGCTTTCTGGTGAAGACCCTGGGACTCAGAGGGTCCAGGTGACACCAAGCAGGGAACGAAGGGATTCCAGGGCCACGGATAGCTTTTGAGCTGTGGTGGCCTGTTCCACAAGAACATCGGTGGAGGGATCAAGCTGCAACAGGGGACTGTCCCTAGTCACTGGAGGAGGAGAAGCCATCTCCAAAGGTTAAAAGACCGAGGTCCAGGGAAAGCTGCATGCTCCCCGGACCAAAGCCCACAGCAAGAATCTCTGGAAAAGGGGCGAATACCGACAGGCGAGCTCCCAGCCCGGAGGCTGCAGTGGACGCCGAGCCAGGTTCAGCCAACAAGGGCAAGGCTAGTGAAGTCAGCTGAGAAAGGACACAATTAGAAGGGTGCACTGGCATTTACCCCCAGATCTACCCGGGATCGGCGGAGGTTCCTGACGGTGGTCCCAGCAGTCTAAAGGCTCCTGCAGGCCTTGACAAGAACTGTGAGTAAAGACCTTGAAACTGCACCCCTGGTGTTGCCTCAGTTATTTATCTGCATAGACACTTACGAGCACCAACAGTGTCCCCGGGGCACCGCTCCGCCTGTGGGGAGCAGTACCACCATTGCTGCCATTCCATCACCCCGGAGGCCTCACACAGCAGCGGCGGCTTAATAGCCGCAAACCACAGGTGGCGTCACGACAACCATAAACTTTATTCACCAGCCATATTTAATTGACACCCAACAGGGCCACGGAGTCGGGCCCCGCTACCACTGACGACCCCTGGACTAGTCCGGCCCGGCACCGGGTGTCCCATAGCCCTGGGGTGGGCGAGTCACGACCATCTGAAGGGGAAGTTAGGTTTTATTGTATTTATTGTCGTTTGTGGCAAAGTAATATTTAGGGCCTCTGATTTATCAAAATTCATTTTAAAGTTGGACCATTTACTAAAGCGGTTTAGTTCTAGCATTAGGGGTGGGAGTGATGTGAGGGGGTTACAGAGGTAAATAAGAAGATCGTCGGCAAAGGCGGCGCATTTATGTTCCCGATTGGCGATCCTAATTCCCTGTATATCCGGGTTGGTCTTAATGGCCGACAACAAGTGCTCCATGACCAGGATATATAGCAGAGGTGACAAGGGACACCCCTGCCGGGTCCCGTTATGGATGGAGAAGGGCCTCGACAGAGTGCCATTAATTTTAAGGTGTGCAGTCGGAGAATGATATAAGGCCATAATCCTGGACGAAAAAACTGGCCCCAGTCCCATATGGTCCAGTGTTTGTGAAAGCAACTGCCAGGAGACTCTGTCGAAGGCCTTCTCAGCATCCAGAGATAGCAACATCAAAGAGAGTTTTTTTGTGTGTGCATGTTGAATCAGGTCCAAGGTCTTTATTGTATTGTCCCTCGCCTCCCTACCCGGGACAAATCCGACCTGGTCCAGGTGTATCAGGTCAGGGAGTAAAGGGCCAAGTCTATTTGCCAAAAGCTTGGCATAGAATTTTAAATCGACATTAAGGAGATTGGTCTAAAACTGCTACACGCTGTGGGGTCTTTTCCAGCCTTGCGGAGCAAGGAGATGTGGGCCATAGTGGAATGGGGCGGGAAAGGGACAGAGTCAGAAATTGAATTGAAGGAGAGAAGCATTAGGGGAGCCAATTGTTCAGAAAAGGATTTGTAGAATTTGGCGGGGAACCAGTCTGGTCCATGACTCTTATTACCAGGTGAGTCGCTAATCACCGCCAACAATTCCTCCAGTGAAAATGGGCTTTCCAAGTTTTCAATTATAGAGCTATTAAGACGTCGGAAAGGTAAGGGCATTAAAGGACCGCCTACCCTCGGCTCCGGGGGCTCGACAGGTAGGTTATATAACTTGGAATAAAAGTCATGAAAGGTGTTTGAAATGTCGGGGGTAGCATAGAGCAGTTCGTCGCGTGAGTTTTTGATGCAAGGAATGAGGGTATGGGCTCTCCCTTCTCTCAACGCACTAGCCAACAATCTTCCTGGCTTGTCCCCAAACTCGTAAAACTTCCCTTTCCCCACCTGTAGTAGGCGCTTGTAAGAGGAATCTAACAGTTTTTTAACCTCAATCCTGGCTTGCAAAGAGCTTGTAAATTTGTGGCCGATAAGGATCGTTTATGGATGAGCTCCAGTTCAGAGACCCTATGGAGAGCGTTTACTATGTCTTGGGCCCTTTCTTTTTTAATTTGGGACCCATGCTTGATAAAAATACCTCGTAGGACACACTTCAATGCTTCCCACTTGTAAGTGGGGGCTGTGTCGTCCACCGACTGGTCCTCCATGAACCTTGTGATAGAGGTCTGAACGTCTGTGACGCAGAGCTCATCCAGCAGCAACGACTCATTCAGCCGCCACGACCCTGAAAGGTCCGAGAGAGAGGGAATTGCAATTGTACAATAGACCGGTGTGTGGTCTGACCACAAAATGTTATCCATCCTAGAATGTTGGATCCATGGAAGAGCATTGTGCTGTAGTAGTATATAGTCTATATGACTGTATGAGTCTTGTTTATGGGAGTAGAAGCTATAGTCTCTGTCCGACGGGTGTTTCAGTCTCCATGTGTCGAACAGTTGAATACGCAATAAAGCTTTTTTTTATGCGTTTAATGGTAGTGTATGAAATGCTGGATTTCCCCCTGGATTTGTCCAATGGGGGGGTCTAGGGTGACATTGAGGTCGCCACACAGAATTGCCGTGCCCTGTATCAGCGGGATCGCCTCGTCGACCAAGCGGGTAATAAAGCTGTCCTGCCTTTGGTTTGGGGCATAGGCATTGATTATTGTGAGAGTTTGGTCCCCCACTCTTAGAGAGAGGATGATGTATCTGCCAAAACTATCAGTCGAGCATTTTAAGAATTGATGCGGGAGGGATTTATGGATGGCGTCTGGTGTGATTTCTTTACACATGCACTTGGTCTACACCAATTAGGCCAGGAATAAAAGTGCTACTCTGTGTTACTGAAGGTAATCGGATCCATATGTAAGGGAAATCTTGTTAAAGGCCTCCTGGTGATAGATTATGGATCCGAGACAAGAAGAGATCCATTAGTATTGTGATACAATAAGGTGTATTCAGGTAGAAAAGTCTCGAAGATGCGGACAGCACTCAGATGTTGACTGAGAATCAGTCTTTTCAGAAAGAGTAATGCTTAAAGCTGCAGCATAATGGTAAGAAGCTTATTCTTACAATTGCCTTACTATTTCTAATCGATTAATCTCAAAATTTGGGTGAGCTCTTCAGCATTAAATAGTCTGTACTAAGGACTGGGACATTACCTATGCCTCTGTGAACTGTGTGTGCGGGATGTGATCAACTCTCTGATCAACAGTCTGTACCAGTGGGGGCAAAGGCTTAGCATTGCTTGTATAGCGGATAGCAAAACGAAAAAAAACTTGCAGTTAAAGTATTAGAGCTGATGTGTTAGAGGACCACGGAAGGGTCAGAAGGTTAATAAACTATTTAGGGGGGACTGTTGAGGAGAGCCATAAGATGAAATACTTAATTAACCTCTGGACATAGAGCACTGTGAGAAGTGTGTTCAATTAAATCAATTTTCTATACATAAGCGAGTCAGTCTTCAGAGGAACCCAAGATGGCCCCCGATGACATCACAGACCCTACCATCCTGTGAGGAGGGCAACACTACTGTGGCAACCAGACCACTGCGGTGCCAAACCCCTCTATAGTTATGTCCGGCACACTTCGTGTAATGGTCAATACTTTGGTATCTGCTGCATGCTCAAAACTTTCCTAGCCGATACAACAAACCTAGCTTACTACAGAATGTATGGAGGTTCCTTGTGGACGAGTAGAAGAAGAATAGGGAAAGAAGGATTGTCTTGGTGTATCCTATTCTGCTGTCACTTTTACTTGCTCCAAAGTCGGTGACAATGAATCACAATCTCTTCTGGACAAACTGATAACCCCTAAGTTCCTATGACTTAGCGGTTATACTGCGACGCACGCTCACATGTTCCCTTCATTTTTTCAGCAGTGTACCTTATCTCCTCTGTTGTAAAGAAATGTTGCAGCAATACTGCCACCAAGATACCGTCACATTTCACAGCCTTCGTCTGTTACTTCCTCTCTTCTATATATACCTATATACCTCCCACATTCACCCAGAGTTCTTCTGGTCTGTATCTTCCCGTTCATCTGCACAGAATGGACGTGTGCCCAGGATGGATTATTTGTCTTATCCTTTCCATTACCGGTGAGTACAATTTGTTGGTTAGGGATATTCCTTTTTGGATAAATTGGCCAAATCGGACCTTTTATTAACAAACATGACATTAATAAATAATTATTTACACGCAAGAGAGGTTTTTGGAGCCCCAAGTGCCTGACGGACAACTAAATAATATTTATCCCCCATCCAGCGTTTTACCCCCAGCCGTGACTACAAGCTTGGGGGCACCTCTGTTGCCGGAAAACCTTATCCCTACCACCGACTCTCAGGGAACTCCATCGTGGAGAGCCCAAAAGTCTCCCAGGCAATTGTACCGCCCCCACGCCAGCGGCCGAGCCGCTCGGATCTGGAGCCGCGGTGGCTCGAGGGGTCTCCGGATCCGGGGGGGTCCACGCGAACACCCGGATTAAAAGAAGAGGGGGAATATGTACAAAAGGGATTAGAAAGTTCGTGACGCCACACACGGTGTGTGGTAATGTGAGGGACCACCGCTGCCATTGGGGAGCCCGGTGACGATGGTGGGGGCAGCCTGATGTTTAACCCCTCCGTGGGTAGGGGGTTTTGTGTCCCGGGGCCCGTTGGATGGTTGGTGTTCTGATGCTGTAGGGGATAGGAACAGGGGGTTTTCAGCGTACTCACTCAGTCCAGAAATAACAACACTGACAGCTTGTAAACCAGAATACTGGGCACCACTGCAGCTTGTAGGGAACACGCTTGGGTCCGTGCCCTTGGTGTTGCTGTTAGCCTGTGACCCTGTCCTTGGCCCCTTTGTCTCTGTTTGGACCCTTGGGTATAAAACTCTTCGGGTCCCGCTCACCCGTATGGCTAACGGAGTGAGCTTGCTCTCAGGGTTCACGCGTAGGATTTCTTTGGACTGTATTGGGAAAGTCCTATCCCATCGGTGCGCTAGTACCCCGATTTTTGAGCGGGTTGGGGATGAATCGTGAAGTCTTCACCCCAGTCGGGTAAATTACCAGAACCCGTGAAGCTACTTTCCAGCCTGGGGTCCACGTACCCCGTCGTGCCCTGGCCCCTGCCCGGTGATAGCTCAAGGCCGCCGGCTGCCCTCCTCGGCAGTCCGTGCCCCTTGACACTACCTCCTTGCGACCGGGGCTCCAGCTCCTACCAGGCCCAGACCAACATCTGCCACCTAGTACTACAGGAGCCCTGCTCCAAGCCGGTGACCTCTCCATCTCAGAGAGTCACCTCAGCCTCCTCTCCTCTCCTCCACACTCCAACTCCACTTCTCCTCAACTTCTGCTCAACTGTCACTTACTTCACTCTCCCCTTACCCACCCCCCATATGGGTGGCCCTATTCCCTTCAGGCCCCCCAATGATATGTCTGGTGGGTAAAGTGCAAAATGTTCCTAGGATTTTGATTGGCTAAGCTTTTAGCAACACCAAAGGACCAGGATCCGTAGCCAAGGAGGAGTGGATACTGTGCAGAAGGGCAGATTGCACGAAACCTTGCGACGACCTGATAGGCCAGGGCGTCACACAATTACCAGTCCAAATAACCGGGGAGTGTGGTCACCATCCACCCGATGTACCACTCCCCCACCCCAACTTTTCCACCAACTCCAAGAACCCATCTCACCACCAAATTGACACAAGCAAACCAATTCCAGAAACCATTACTCTTGCTACTCCCCCAAGAGATTAACTATAGGGTGGGGGGACGGGACCTTCTCTGCTGGTGCCACACACCGTTATGATGGCCCCCTCCTCCCCTGAACCTATATATACACATTCCCACCCCTTCTAACCCATGCCCCCCCCACATTGGACAGTAGAACCCACCCCTTAAACTATTGAACCCACAAAAGCCCACTCTGCACCCTGCAACTATATTAACCCCATGTAGTCCTGCAAAGGAGAGTCATGGGTCACTAAGCCCATGGCTCTGATTTGGCTCCGTTCTGCCTTTATTTGTTTGCACTGTTTGGCGGCATAATCTATGTACACTGTATGGTACCATTTATTTGCACTGTTTGGTGGCATTACTTATGTACACAGTTTGGCAGCCTAATCTATGTACACTGTATGACATCATAATTAGAGATAGGCGAGCTCAGAAGGCCTCTAGTAACAAGTATAATGGAAGTTAATGATAGGCCAGTTCGGTACATCCAGCCAGCCATAAACAGAGCATTTCCATGGAAGGGAGTTTTTTTTTTCTTGTTTGGATGCACTATATCCGAAAATGTAGTTTTTAGCCCCAGTGAGAGCCATTCAAAGACTGCAAGTAGCTCTCACTGGGGGCCCGCCTGCCATCATTCAGTGAAGCAAGCCTGTGCTGTGCATCCGATATTGCATAAATGATTCATCCGACCACCCATGAGTACCAGAGCCCCCGATGTTCGATCGAGTACCGAGCAGTGCAAGCATAATTTGTGTACTGATGTCGGCATTACTTATGTGCACAATTTGGCAGCATAATCTATGTAAACTATATAGTATTATCATTTATTTGTACCAAATGATGGCATTACTTATGTGCACAGCTTGGCAGTATAATCTATGTACACTGTATTATATCATAATTTAACTGCACTGATGTCGGCATTAGTTATGTGCACAATTTGGCAATATAATTATGTACACTCTATGGTATCATAAGTTATATACACTGTATGGCGACATTACTTATTTGCACAGTTTGGCAGTATGATCTCTGTTCATTGTATTGTATCATCATTATTTTGTAGTATATGGTGGCATTACTTCTGTGCACAGCTTGACAGTATAATCCATTTACACTGTATGGTATCATAATTTATCTGTACTGATGTTGGCATTAGTTATGTGCACAATTTGGCAGTACAATCTATGTACACTCTTTGGTATTCTAATTTATGTGTAGTGTACGGTGGCATTGCTTATGCTCACAGTTTAGCAGTATAATCTATGTACACTGCGTGGCATCATTATTTATTGACTTTATGATAAGGGCATTATTGGTATCTATTAAGGCTGGATTCATTACATATACATACCAATAAACTGTCTTTCACCCTATTCTCTTACTAGACAAATATGTAAAAGGTCCACACCAGGGGTGGACATACCGCATGTCCATCCACCTCAGCTGCACAGGGGCCCTGTAGGAGAGGGGGTGCCAGTTGCATTGCATTTATCTCAGTCAGGATTAATGCCAGAAACTGACCTTGAACAGCTCCATGCAGGGCTCGTGTCTGGGCCCCACCTCCATATACACGCACATGTACATTAGGCACGTATACATAAAATACACATATACACAGAACACATACATATATGTAGCGCCCCTGAGACTGGTCACTACAGGGTATATCATTATATCCTTCCCTGGCAGGTCAAGATGCTAATCTAGTAAGTTCTATACACACCTCCCACTAGCATACAGCAGGGAGAAGCAGTCACTGGGAAAGGGTTAATAATGTTTCTACAGACACAGGAAGTGACTCAGCCAGTTCTTAGCAGACCCAGGTTGCCATAGCAACTTGCAAAAGTGGGGGCATGAGCAGTTAGGAGTAGAAAACAGTTTCACTTTACCTCAGAATAAGCTTGGACACGAGACAGAGCAGACGCACAGTGTGTAGCTCCCTGAAGGGGAGGCTGTCGGGCCTTCAGGGGGGTAGAACAGAGCTGTCTGGATGTAACACCAAACAGACAGCTCCACCAAGCTGGGGCCCCTAACATCTAGAGAGACGGGACCCGACACCTGTAATCGTGGACTGAAAGGGAGTAGTCGCCAGAGAGACGGGACTGGGCACAAGAGAGGTACAGAGCCCTAGTTCACGTGGCCGAGGTGCGGCAGCAGAGATGGAGCCTGAGAGAGGGGGATAGAGGTCCGACCCATGAGAGGCCCAGGCTGCTGGCCGTGCGGACCGAGACCGGGGAAGAGTACAGAGTTGTGCATGGAGGAGAAAGGCCACAGATTACCAAACCAGATCCATCCTCTGACCTGCCCGGGAAGCGACCGGAGTCTCTGATGGCGAGGACCAGCACCCGGGGTGCGATACCACCTGAGCCAGTAAATAAAGTGACTGGAACCCGCACCTGGTGACTCTGTGAGTAACTGCTGCCGCCCTGCGCTTCGGCGCACCCGTGGACTGCCGCCCCCGTTCTCACTAACCTCCCGGAGTACCCCGCTCTGCCCGTGGGGAGTGATACCATCCTGGCTGAACATAACACCTGCCCCGGAGAGAGACTTTGCAGCGGCGGCTAGTTCCTGGCTGCATACCGCGGGTGGCGCTGTGAAGCATCCCCACTCCCCATCCAGTACTGCCCTTGGGAGAGGACTAGTTGCAGGAAGGGTTGACGGCGGAAGAGGCCGAGACCCCAGTCACCGCTGCAACCAGTGACACGCTTCCCAGGGACCCGTCACCCTCCTTCCATCCCCATCTGTATTGGACACTTGTCCGTTTGCTTTTCTTATTTAACATGTAGCCGACGGGGTTACGGAACCGGGTCAGGTCAGTCACAGCTACCCCAAGGAACCACTGGCCCAGTGACGAGTACTGTAAGGCCCCATGGACACTACATCTACACCATTACATTTTTGTGATTGTTCAGATAACCAGATGATATATTTCGTTCATTCATTCATGGTTGTAACAGCCATAACTTTTTTATTCTTACATACACTTCACTACGTAAGGTCTAGATTGTTTTAGGAGACAAGCTGTAGTTTTCAGAGACCATTTTGCCAAATACTTGATGTAACTCCCCTTTAAGCCTGTCTGTGTGGACGGTGTCCAGTAGTTCTCATTTTGCTTTGGCGCAGTGCCTCCACCCGAATCTAGCTGGGCGCTCTATATGTTCCAGACGGGTTGTCCTCTTCTGCCGGGGGTCGACTTGGGAAACCCCTGTCCCAACTCCATACACACTCCCAAGAGATGCGTTCAAAACAACTTAACAGGGATTTAATTATGAAAATGGCCCTTGAAATGAACGAGGAATATGACGCCCAGACAAAATCAGGGTGTCACAGATGACTGAACCCCTCTTTTAGGTGCAGGATTCCCTCCTCCTTGAGTCACCATCACAACTCCACATCTAGGTACATAACACCAGCCAGCAAACCCTAGTCACCCACCATGACAATAGGGACACACCAGTGGGCGGGGCCAAGTGGATGGCAACGCCCACCTAGGAGTTCTGAGGTGTTATGGGAGGGGCGAGCTACAGTCAGTCAGAAACGGTCGGTGAGAAACAGTCAGAATGAGTGAGGAGACAGTGAGAGAGATGGAGTGAGGAGTGTGAAGTGACAGGGTAGTCAGGGGTTGGAGCTCCTGGACTACCGGACTACTGACAAACGGACTAGGTGGCAGTCGTCAGACAGGGCCACAGGCGACAGATCCGATCGCGGGAGACCTTAAGTGGAGCGGGGCAGGGTTGTAGCCCGCCAGTACCGACAACGGGAATACGGTCTGGAGCCGTGCACGACAGGGTACCTGGACCCTAGGGCAAGGACAGCTTCATGCACCTTACTAATTGACCATCCGGGGACAAGATTTCAGGTCTTGTCCCACAGGAAGCCCAGAAAGAGCGAGATGGAAGCCCAACGAGGGGGATAGGGCTCCGCAATTGCCTGCTAAGATCCCACAGGTCAGTTCTCGAGGGCCACAGCTCCCAACACACAGTATCACCGGGAGTGGACTTCCCCGTTTCATGCGGAGTAGTTAATAAAAAGGACACAAACACTAAGTGCAGGAGGACGGGACCCCTATCTGCTGTACCAGGGTGCAGGATCCGAACACACCCACTGGAGGTCACCGGTCACTGGCAATTTGGTTTACCATCTGAATTCTGTGTGAATTTGTACTGCCCCAGCGCCAGCAGTCAGGCTGATGCTCGGATCCGGATCTGCGGTGGCTCAAGGGATCTCCGGACCTGGGAGGGGCCGTGGGGACACCCAAAATAAAAGGGGGGGAATTTACAAGGGGTTTTGTTGTTAGAGTTCGTGACGCCACCCACGGTGTGTGGTAAGGTGTACTACCGCTGCTGTGGAGAGTGCCCGGTGGCGATGGTGTGGCAGCTAGGTATTTAACCCCTCCCTGGGTGGTGGGAGAGTGCCCCGGGACTTGGTGAGGGTGAGAGGGAAGCACCATTGGGAAGGAAAGGGGTCACTGTGTACTCACTCAGTCCAATAACGCTGACACCGACAACTTGTAAACCGGAATTCTTAGCACCGCAGTAACAGGGAGGTAGTACTCTGGGATCCCATGCTCGATGGTGTTGCTTGTTAGCCTGTGACCTTCTCCTTGGCACTTTCTTTACTGGTTGGCCCCTGTAGTGTAAAACTAGTCGGGTTCTGCTCACCCGTATGGCTAACGGAGTGAGCTTGCTCTCAGGGTTCACGCTTGGGATTTTCTGGACTGTGTATTGGGAAATTCCTATCCCCATCGTTGCGCTAGTACCCTGATTTTAGAGCGGGTGGAGGACGAATCATGAAGTCTTCGCCCCCGTCGGGTAAATTACCAGGACACTTGAAGCTACTTCACAGCCTAGGGTCCCCGTACCCCGCCATGCCCTAGCCCCTGCCCGGAGATGGCTCAAGGCCGCCAGCTGCCCTCCTCGGCATTTCTGTGCCCCTTGACACGATCCCCTGCGACTGGGGTTCCAGCTCCTACCAAGCCCAGACCAACATCTGCCACCTAGTAACTGAGGAGCCCAACTCCTAACCTCCTCCAACAGCTTGTGACCTCTCCTCTCGAGAGTCACCACTTGAGTCACCTGCTCCCGACACTCCTGACCTTCCCTTACCAATTCCCTTCAGGCTACCCATTGGGGTGTCTGGTGGGTGTTGTTGTGTCCCATGAATGGGAACAACCTGTTGTATATAATTCTTGCATTGCATATTTTTCCTCCTATCAGGAAATTCCTTACTGTTACTAGGTAGATTAGACTGTATGAAGTTTGTCCCTATTTTCCTCCCTTAGTTGGCTTCTGTATAGAAAGCCCCTCCCTTCTCCTTCAGTTTTAGTCTAGAGGAACCATTGCTGAAGAGACATGTCTGCAACCCTGTACAGATTATTCCTTTTCACCTGCCTTTACTTTGTACTTAATACAAGATTCTAGAAGAAAACTACAGCGTTTCTCCTTGTCTTTCTACAAGTCATGGTTGGGCTGAGTTAACACTATCTGTGGAAGCCGGTAGTGTGAGTACAATCATACAGTTATCTAAGGGACTGATAATTAGAGCGGTTGGATTCATTGCTACCAGGAAGAGACAGAAGAGTGAAAAGGACTAGCTGTGACCGGGATTAGTATACATATATCAGTAAAGAACCTGTGTCCAGGAGTGCTATACTGCATACAATCCAGAGAAAGGATAACCCCAAGGGGCTGATAACAAGCCACAGCATAAAACTTTATAGCAGCTTCAGACAAAGTGCCCTGTAAAGTATTAACCTGTTATCAGATCTGTGTGCAGCTATAAACCAAGAATCCCCCATAAGCTAATTGTAAATTGCAGCCAGAGACTCTGCAAATACATCCTGCAAACACAGACTGCCGGCTGCAGAGATTGCAACATTGTATTGTTTCCCTGACAACCAGTGCAGAGCAGCATTCACCCTTCCTGATGGAGTCAAAGAGATCTCTCTCACTACCTGCTTTAAAGCAACAAGAGGAAGACAGAGACTCACACTTACATTACAGTGAAAGATCTAAGCGGTTGATCAGACCAACATGGAAGGTTAAAGAGAACCTAGAAACAGCCAGAAGTGAACTGCACACCCAGACAGCATTATTGTGGCAAATAGTGCAAAAACAAGTGACTGTTTTATCTGCGCCTGGTGCTCATGACCTACCACCAGAGGGAGCCCTTGAACAACTGTACTCAGCATACCGGTCTTACAAAGAGATTTGTAAAAAATATTCCTCTACCCTGCTGAGAGCAAATACGTCTGAGTCTCAAAAAGAACTACAGGACTTCCAACAGCTTAATGCTGAACGAGACCAAACTGTGCGCGACATTGTGAGCGAGACTGAAGCAAAAATGGCGCAAATGTCAGGAGCGGCATCTTACAAATCCAGGTCCGTTAAGAGCTCAAGGCACTCACTCAAATCAGGCTCATCAAGGTACTCAACCCTCAGCGAGCAGCTCATAAAGGCGCGCGCCGAAGCAGAAACAACAAAAGTACACGCCATTTTCGCCCAGAGAGAAGCAGAGATGAAAGCAGAATCTGCACGCAAAGAAGCAGAGATGAAAGCAGAATCTGCACGCAAAGAAGCAGAGATTAAAGCAGAATCTGCACGGAAGGAAGCAGAGATGAAAGCAGAATCTGCTCGCAAGGAAGCAGAAATTGAAGCCCTACAGAAGGAATGTGAACATGTGGCGGCCATGGCAAGGCTAAAAGTCTTTGAGCAAGCTCTGGGTGGGAGCCAAGAAGGCAGCGCCAGTTTGTGTGATCTCGACACAGAAGACTCACTTAAGCGTCCAAGAGATTACGTGCTGAGCCAAGCCGACGAACTGCCAACGACCATCAACATTCCCGTCAGTGCTAACACTTCTCCAGAGCCTCAAGACACTGATCCACCTATAGCTTCCAGCCTTCCAGGTCAGTCCAATGCACCTCAGACTTTCAAGCCTGAACCAGCTTCATATTTCAATGCACAGCCACACCCTGCCCATCAGCAACCTCCGTATGCCCATGTCTACATGCAACCTAACATGACGGCAAGGCGCTACACTCCCAACAACTATGTAGTTCCAGCCCCGTATACAACAGAGATTGTACACACCAAACCGATCACTGGTCTAAACGCCTACGCCACTCCATACTTTCCCATGTTCCCGAACCAAGAAGCTATGAATCATGCAACCAGCACCACGCAGCCAGCAAATGTGCCCCCAACGTCGGAAAGATCAGCCATGTCCGACTTTGCGAGGTACATGATCCGCCGAGAACTCACCAACACCGGTCTCACAAAGTATGACGACCAGCCTGAAAACTACAGAGGGTGGAAGTGTGCCTTCAAAACCGCAACGCGTGACCTTGGCATTACAGCTGCTGAAGAGCTGGACTTGCTAATCAGGTGGCTAGGGCCACGGTCTACTGAGAGAATCAAGAGACTCAGATCCGTCTACATCAGCGACCCAACAACTGGTCTCGCAACTGCATGGGTCAGACTAGAGAAAGGATTCGGCAGTCCTGAAGCAATTGAAGATGCATTGCTGAAACAACTATATGACCTTCCCAAAATATCTGGCAAGGATGCTTCAAAGTACCAGGAACTCAGCGACCTGCTGTCTGAGCTCCAGCTGGCCAAAACAGACACACACCTACCTGGCCTCAGCTACCTGGACACCGCTCGTGGGGGGAAACCCATAGTCGCCAAGTTACCTTACAACGTGCAGGAATGGTGGACCACGGTAGGAACAAACTATAAAAAAGAGCACCAAGTGTCCTTCCCTCCATTCTCCTACTTCTGCGAGTTCATCAATGGCATCGCGGAACGTAAGGCAGACCCCAGCTTCACCTGTGGAGAACCCACCGGCTCCACTTCACTAGCTCCCAGATATGAGAGCCCTCATCAAAATGACAGAAAACGTAGGGGCCCATTATCAGTCAAGAAGACCGACGTTCTACCACCTACACCAACGTCAGCACCAGACAAGGACAATGAAGGCGGGAAGGCAGAAAATCCAAACCGCCAGTGTCCTATTCACAAACTGCCACATCCTCTGAAGAAGTGCATTGGCTTCAGGAAGAAACCCCTTCAAGAATGAAAGGAACTCTTGAAAAGGTTTGGGGTATGTTTCAGGTGTTGTGCCTCTACAGAACACCTTGCCAAGGACTGTAAGGCTACAATTAAGTGCATGGAGTGTGACAGCACAGATCACATACAAGTGCTCCACCCATCTCAGCCTGATCCTGCACCTACACCATCTCCTACCACAAGTCATGGCGGGGAGAGTACAACCCAAGCTACAAACCACCTCACAGTATCCTCCTCGTGCACCGAAGTCTGCGGAGAAGATCTCTGGGACAAGTCTTGTGCGAAAATATGCCTAGTAAGGATATATCCCAAAGGTCACCCAGAGAGGGCCGTGAAGGTGTACAGCATCCTGGATGACCAGAGCAACAGGTCACTTGCCAGGTCTGAACTCTTCGACTTGTTCGGCTTAAAAGGAAATGCCTACCCTTATACACTAGGTACTTGCAGCGGCATCTCAGAAGCTTGCGGAAGAAGAGCCAGTGGTCTCGTGGTAACATCTCTTGAAAATACCGTAGAGATACCTCTACCGACACTCGTCGAGTGCAACCAGATACCGGCTAACCGGGAAGAGATTCCAACACCAGAGGCAGCTCTTCACCACCCTCACCTGAGAACTATCGCCAGCAAGATCCCACCTCTTGATCATAGTGCAAAAATCCTGATTCTGATTGGAAGGGACATCCTCCGGCTACACAAAGTACGCCAACACATCAACGGGCCACACGATGTGCCATTCGCTCAGCGCTACGACTTAGGCTGGGTGATCATAGGAAACGTCTGCGTAGGCAAAGTTAAGAGTCCCGACGCGATCTCCTCCTACAAGACGCACATCCTCCCAAACGGTTGCGGCACTCACTTTCAACCATGTCCGCATCACTACGGGGTGAAAGAGAGGCTGAGCGACACCAGGTGGCGACAGCAGCTCCCGACTGCGCGGACGCATATCATCTCTGGGATGACGACTTCGGGTCAACAGCGTTCGAGTCTACAAACGAAGACAACAAATTGGCTCCGATGAGAGAAGACAAAGAATTCATAAAGATTATGGATAAAGAGTTCTCTCAAAATGACTCTTAGGCGGGCTTTGCACGCTGCGACATCAGTAACAATGTGTTACCGATGCTGCAGCGATAGTACCGCCCCCGTCGCACGTGCAATATCTAGTGAAAGCTGCCGTAGCGATTATTATCGCTACGGCAGTTTCACAAGCACTCACCTGCCGTGCGACGTCCCTCTGGCCGGCGACCTGCCTCCTTCCTAAGGGGGCGGGTCGTGCGGCGTCACAGCGACGTCACACGGCAGGCGGCCAATTGAAGTGGAGGGGCGGAGATGAGCAGGATGTAAACATCCCACCCACCTCCGTCCTTCTCATTGCAGCCGGCGGCAGGTAAGGTGAAGTTCCTCGCTCCTGCGGCTTCACACACAGCGATGTGTGCTGCCGCAGGAGCGAGGAACAACATCGCACCTGTCGCTCCACCGGCATTATGGAAATGTCGGAGGCTGCAGCGATGATACGACAACGACGCTTTTGCGCTCGTTCATCGTATCAAAAAAGTTTTACACGTTGCGATATCGACTGCGACGCCGGATGTGCGTCACTTTCGATTTGACCCCATCGACATCGCAAGTGCAATGTCGCAACGTGCAAAGCCGCCCTAACAGTTGGGTAGCCCCATTACCCTTTCGGTCTCCAAGGCCAAGGTTGCCAAACAACTCCCAGCAAGCAACCGCAAGGTCTTCCTCTCTAAAACGCACTTTGGAAAGACAACCAGAGATGGAGAAATGCTTTGTTGAGATTACGCAAAATATCCTCAGCAGAGATCATGCTGAACAGTGGCACCACATTCCCACCGAACAAAACCCAGCTGACCAAGGAACGAGACTCACTGCTGCGTCCAAACTCGGCGACAAAATGTGGCTGACACCTCCAAGTATCTTATACGAGGAGACCTGCGATAACTACGTCGGCAACATGTACGAGCTGGTGGAACCAGAATCCGACAAGGAAATTAGACCGGTCGTCTCCGCTCGCTAAACTTCAGTGACATCAGAACAGAAGTTGAGACCTCATCGCTTCGAGCGCTTCTCAAGTTGGTCATCTGAGGTACGAGCCGTAGCTTGTCTTGTTCACACTGCTCACTGTTTCACCGACTACAAGTCTTCAACATGCCACAGCTGGCACATGTGTGTGATTCGTCCAGTCACCGAACTCGTGCTACTTTTACCAAAGGAGGACGTTACATGAACTAACTTTGTCGTTGGACACTGCCACGGCGGGGAGCGTACCTTTCCTTACCCCTGCTGTACAGAGACACAACTGTCCGTGTCCAATTGAACCTTGAACTTTTCCTTTGGATTAAAACCTTACCGTTGGATTATTGGGTTGGAGAAAGAGTTGGCATGTTTGCGGCTTCCCCAATCTGAAGATGGGTTTGTTGAACTTGGATTCATTTTTTACATTTTTCTACTTTTACATATTTTACGCAAGGACAATGCGTCATCAACAAAGCATGGACTTGAATTCAGTGCATTACGGTTGCATTTTTTGTGTTTGTCTCTTTTCTCGTTACAGGTTTCGTGAGATCGAGGGACAGGATCGACTCCTTACGTCGTAGAAGGACTTGTGAAATCATATGATTTCAGACGGGGAGTGTTGTGTCCCATGAATGGGAACAACCTGTTGTATGTAATTCTTGCATTGCATATTTTTCCTCCTATCAGGAAATTCCTTACTGTTACTAGGTAGATTAGACTGTATGAAGTTTGTCCCTATGTACCTCCCTTAGTTGGCTTCTGTATAGAAAGCCCCTCCCTTCTCCTTCAGTTTAGTCTAGAGGAACCATTGCTGAAGACACATGTCTGCAACCCTGTACAGATTATTCCTTTTCACCTGCCTTTACTTTGTACTTAATACAAGATTCTAGAAGAAAACTACAGCGTTTCTCCTTGTCTTCCTACAAGTCATCGTTGGGCTGAGTTAACACTAACTGTGGAAGCCGGTAGAGTGAGTAAAATCATACAGTTATCTAAGGGACTGATAATTAGAGCGGTTGGATTCATTGCTACCAGGAATCTCTTCCTGGTAGCAATGAATCCAACCGCTCTAATGTAGTAGTTAGTTGTAGTAGTTAACGCTGTAGTTATTCAGGAACTGTCAGTACACCAGCACCATCCGGTCCGACCCTGCAAGTTGAGCTCTGCAGCACCAATCCCACCTGTATTGGGGCCCCGGGACAACACCTCCCCAACCCATGGAGGGGATAACATCCAGCTGCACCACTCCATCGGTCCCGGGCATCACCTCCAGCGGCAGCGGCGGTGTCACCAACAATCACCGCACACCACGGGTGGCGTCACTGACAAACCTCCCCTATATATATAAACCCCCCTTCTTTCACTTGAACAGACAGGTGCTTGGGCCCGGATCCGGCTTCCCCTCGAGCCACCGCAACAGCCCCGGATCCGAGCATCTCGAGCAGCCCAGCCCCCCTGCTGCAGTCTGTCCCCCTGCCCGCAACAAGGAATATCAAATCAAGTAATACAACACAAGTGTAACAGGCAAAGGCCATACACCTGGAGGTAAGGTACAGGCATCATACCAGGCCTGGTGGGGGGACAACATGGAATAGTCCTTGGGGTCCAGAGGTGTAGCTAGGAGTTCAGCAAAATATCAGAGTGGGCCCCTAACCGGTAACCCTGATAACAACTATGGTGGTGCAGCCTAATCATGGGTACATCATCATCAGCAGATGACCAAGTCCTCTCCATGTGAAAATCCATGGATTTGCCAATGATCATTTATGACAAATTGCTCCTATTTTAGCCTTCATTTTATGTATATGTCACGGGTGGGGAGGGGACGCTGCGCTTACCCACTGCTCGGGTCCGGCGCTTGCTACTGCTTGCTTGCTGGCTGCTCGTGGGGGGGTTGGTTGTCCCGGGGCCCGGTGAGGGAGGGATGCGTGGCAGGTGGGTTACGGGACCTGGTGAGGTGCAGGGTCGCAGGGGCAGTGCGGTGCCGCACGGGACGGTAGTACTCACTCAGCCAATGATGAATGCAAAGTCCTTGGTAAAACACACGGCTGGATGGACGGGGCCCACTGACGGCTGCAGTGGTTTCTGCTCCCAGTAGGTTGATGGTACCCGTCTTTCCCTGCACCTTTAGAACGTTGTTGGTACTGATGGCTTCCCACCGGTAACCCACTCCCCAGCTTGGATGTGTGCTGAGGGAGCCCCTTTTGCCCGCGGGGTCTGGCCCTGGGAACTGTAGCCTTGGCGGTGACTGTGTTTCCCTTCACGGTTTGAGCTGTTGCCTTCTATCGGGTCTTGACTGCTGGGAAACCCCGGAGGTTCCCTTCGCTAACGGATTTGACCTTTCTATCGGCGACTCCTAGCCTGGTCGGGGTCCGTAGGCCATGCCAAACAGTGCTGGCTTCTCTTTGTTTCCCGATCCGGTACCGGCGGGCCACCGCCCGTCCCCGGTCCTTACGGTCCACTCCAATCGGCCTCTCCTGCAGACGGTCACCACCGTCCGCCAACCTTGCTGTCGGTGCCCGGGCCACGCACCTGGACACGGTCAGTCAGTTGCTCCTTTTCCACTTCTCCAAACTACACTCCTCTCACTTTCCCTTACGGAACAAATCTCACTCCTCTCCAAACTACACTGACTTCCTTTTCCCGCCTCCAGGACTGTGTACTCCTTGGCGGGCGGAGACCAACCACCTGGCTCCACCCCCTGGTGTGGACATCAGCCCCTGGAGGAAGGCAACAAGGATTTTGTCTGGCTTTGATGTGCCTAGCTGGGGTGTGGGGTGCGATGTTGTTGTTACTGTGACGACCTGGCTTGTCCAGGGTGCCACATTCCCCCTTAGAAAAATGCAGACCGTCCATCACCGGTTTTATTTTTGTTTTAACTGTAAAAAGATAAAAAACGGTAAACATGTAAGCATTTTTCAATTTTCCCATAACGGGAGGTACATTTCTTTTAACGTTACAAACATTTTAATACACAACGGTTACGGCTTCTGCTCTCTCCCGCCCACACAACCTGGGCCTGATGCTGCCCCTAAGCAAATGGGCAGCACCCCTTGACCCCAGTCCAGAACCAAGTTGCCCGAGCGGTTACGGTCTCTTTCAGGGGACCCGCGTCCATGGGGACCCCTGAACCCCTGGAGGATCGCCACCGGTTGTGGTAGTGGCGGGCCTAGGCCATCCGTTCCCTCCAGGCCCATCCTCCAAACCTGCCTCTCCGGAGGCGGTTACGGTTAAAGCCAACATTTTTATTTACAGGCCACAAGTTTGTGGTTGCCCTGCCAGTTCTAGGGCTTGTCCGTAGCGGTTTCTACGCATCGGTTGCAAGGGGTCCCAACGGGGACCAGTTGCCGGCAGCGGCCGGTTCAATCAAAGTTGCAAATCAGATAAACTTCGGTTGATTCACTTATCACTCTTCTTATCATTCAAAACTTTTAAACTTTCTTAACGCTATACTTAACACACAAAGCCCCCTTTAAAGAGTAGTTTCCCTGTACCTAAGTGGGGGTCTACCTAGGTTGGGACGGGTGGACCTTCGGGGCCCAGTGTCAGTGGTAGGCAATGGGGCAGGGGGAACAACTAGTTCCTCCTCCCTGCTATCGTGTGGGGCAGGCGGAGGCGTAGGGGAGCTGGGTACAGGTGCATCCCTGGGCACTGGCTCATGGTCAATCACTTCCATCACTTCCTCATCCACGGGTTGTGGGAACAGTATCACTGGAAGGATCACCGCGCCGTTCTGCGTAGGCCAATCTGCTGGGAAAT
The DNA here is from genome assembly GCF_048569485.1 of Anomaloglossus baeobatrachus. Taxonomy (NCBI): domain Eukaryota; kingdom Metazoa; phylum Chordata; class Amphibia; order Anura; family Aromobatidae; genus Anomaloglossus; species Anomaloglossus baeobatrachus. Next base: position 34,784,640 of record NC_134356.1, on the reverse strand, counting down.
CACCCATCACGGTATGGATTACCTCTTTTTCTTTCTCTGCCGGCCTGGGAACTGGTGCTTCAGCCGCTCCCCTCAATACTGGTGGGCATCTCTTTAGATGGTCTCGGAAAACCGTGGCCAGAGTCCCCCCTTGGTCACGGCTGATCTGGTAGGCCTTCCCATTCTCCCATCCCGTGGGCTGTACCATGTACAGGGTTTTCTCCCATTGATCATCCAGCTTATGGGTCCTTCTTTTACGCTTCAGCACTACATCCCCAGGCTGGAAGGGACCGGCTGGCGCCTTCTTGTTGAAGCACTGCTCTTGTTGTTCCCGACTCCGGCACAAGTTCTTTTCAACATATTCTTGGACCTGGCGGTACTGTGTCCTCCGCCGAGTGTCCCATTCAGCCGTCGAAGGGAGTGCTTCTGGGGCTTCCAAGCCCATTTCTAAATCCACTGGTAGCCAGCCGGGACGAGCCCTCATCAGGTAGGCTGGAGTGCATTTCGTAAAGCTGGAAGGAATCTTGTTATACATATCGACCAGGTCAGGTAGCTTCTCCGGCCACAGGTTCCGCTCTTCCAGCGGTAGTGTCTTGAGGAGGCCCAGGACCAAGCGGTTCATCTTTTCACACATACCATTAGTTTGAGCATGGTAAGGCGTGGTCCGGATTTTTTTGCAGCCGTACAACTGGCAGAATTCCTGAAATACCTCTGCTTCGAAGGCCGGGCCCTGGTCAGTGAGTACCCTCTCGGGGTACCCATGCGGTCGACAAAAATAAGCCTGGAATGCCTTAGCGGCGGTACGGCCGGTTAGGTCCTTAACTGGAACTACCACCATGAACCTTGAGTAGTGGTCTACAATGGTTAGAGCGTAGGTGTACCCACTTCGGCTGGGGGTGAGCTTTACGTGGTCGAGGGCAACCAGCTCCAGCTGGCTGGCCTCGTCCTTCATTCTCAATGCGCAGGGGCCACATTCTCGGCACCAGGCCTCCACAGATTCCCGTATCCCACTCCAATAAAACCGCTCTCTCAGCAACATCTCCAGCTTCTTCCACCCGAAGTGCCCAGCCCCATCATGATATGCTTGCAGGACGGTGGGCACGTTAGCCTGGGGAATCACCAGCTGGCGAATCTTTTCGTGGGTCTTTGGATTAATCAGCTCACGATACAACTTCCCCTGGTGTAGGTACAGCCGGGTCCGTTCTCGCCATAGACGTTGGGCTTCGGCAGGGGCGGCAGGGTCTATTCCAGCAGAACCCTGTTCCACCAGGGTCTTGACCAGGCGGACAGCCGGTGCCTGGTCCTGAGCTTCTTGCCACTCCTGGCTGGGCAGCGGGTCCAGGTTCACCCGTTGTTGATGGACATGCACCTTCTCAGTCAGCGAGCGGTGAAACGCAGGTAACTCGATTTCTTCGAGGTCGTCATCCTCAGGCCCCTCTTCTGACAGGTGGGGCATCCGGGAGAGTGCATCGGCATTGACGTTGGTACGGCCGGCCCGGTACTTGATGGTGAAATCGGAGTTGGCCAACCTGGACACCCATCGCTGCTCTAACGCGCCCAGCTTGGCCGTATCTAGATGGGTTAGTGGGTTATTGTCTGTGTAGGCGGTGAACTTGGCCGCTGCCAGGTAATGGCGGAACCGCTCGGTGATAGCCCACACCAGCGCTAAGACCTCAAGCTTGAAAGAGCTGTAATTCTCAGGGTTCCTCTCAGTCGGTCGGAGTTTTCGGCTCGCATAAGCAATCACCTTCTCTCTTCCGTCTTGGACCTGGGATAAAACATCCCCCAAGCCCACATTGCTGGCATCGGTGTAGAGGATGAATGGGCGGCTGTAATCGGGGTACGCTAGGATTTCCTCTCCGGTCAGAGCTGTTTTCAACTGGCGGAAGGATTCTTCATGCTTCTCTTCCCACACCAACGGGGCTCCTAGGGGTTTACCACCCTTGGTCTGTCCCTCGAGGAGGTCTTGCATGGGGGCAGCCATTTTCGTGTACCCCTTGATGAAGCGGCGGTGATATCCCACCAGACCCAGAAACTGCCTCACTTCCCTCACTGTGGTAGGTCTCGCCCAGTCTTGGATGGCAGTGATCTTCTCGGGGTCGGGGGCGATACCTTCCGCACCCACCACATGTCCAAGGTACTGCACTCTGGGCTTCAGCAGATGACACTTCGAGGGCATCAACTTCATTCCATACTTGGCAAGGGACGCAAACACCTCAGCCAGGTGCTCCAGGTGGGCCTCATATGGCTGTGAGTACACAATCACATCATCTAAGTACAGCAAGACGGTCTCGAAATTTAGGTGTCCCAGACAACATTCCATCAGACGCTGGAAGGTTCCGGGGGCGTTGCACAGCCCGAACGGCATGCTGTTGAATTCGCAGAGCCCCATAGGAGTGGCGAAGGCAGTCTTCTCTCGGTCTTCAGGTGCCACGGCCACCTGCCAGTACCCGCTGGTGAGGTCAAGGGTAGAGAAGTAGTTAGCGGTTCTCAACGCGGCCAGGGACTCTTCGATACGAGGCAGAGGGTAAGCATCCTTATGCGTTATCTGGTTAATCTTCCGGTAGTCCACACACATCCGCATGGTGCCGTCCTTCTTCTTAACCAGCACCAACTGGGCAGCCCAGGGACTACAGCTGTCCCTAATAACCCCCGCCTCTTTCATGTTCCTCAACATGTCTTTGGCGCATTGGTAGTGTGCGGGGGGAATAGGCCTGTACCTCTCTTTAATAGGGGGGTGTTCACCGGTGGGGATGTGGTGTTGGACCCCTTTAATCTGCCCAAAATCTAGAGGATGTTTGCTAAAAACTCGCTCATACTCCCGTACCACCCTGTATACCCCTTCTTTGTGATGTTTAGGGGTATCGTCAGTGCCTACGTGTAGCTCTCGACACCACTCGTCTAACTCCCCCAAGGATGGGTGAGGACTGGCAGTAGGCGGTGAGATCGGGGGAACGGCCTCGTGGATAGTGTGGGGATCTAGAGTGAGCAACTTGGCAAGGGTAGCGTACCGGGGAAGCCTAACCTCTTCCTCCCCACAGTTCAGCACCCTCATGGGCACTCTCCTCTCGGGCGGCCATTACTGTGGGCCAGTGTTCGGAGGGCATGGGCTCTATCATCGTGGGGTAGTCTCGCCCTTGGGGCCCTACCGCTGCCCTGCACCAAATCATCATCTCGCTCCTGGGAGGCACAATCAAGGGGGCTACATCCATCACTCTCACTCCCCCAATCTCTCCTCCTGTCGAGTTCACATGCTGGCGATACATCAGGGCCCGGATCTCACGCTGCACAGCTCTCTGTTGGCTCCCCGCTGCTGTGGCGGCCAGCTGCTGCAGTAGGGTCAGCACGTCACTCATGCAGTGCTCCATCACATTAGTCCCTAGTACCACTTTCGGGTCATGATCACAATCCTTCCCTGGTGCTGCAGTTCAGCTCGTCCCACAGTCATCGCCACTTGTTTGTACCCCACTTGGGTCAATAGGAGTCCATCATCGGCAATCAGTGTCATGCTGCCATCTGGGGGGGCAAGTTTGTCCTTCCCCCAATACCATTGGTACAGTGTGTATGGTATTGTGGTTACCTGAGATCCAGTGTCCAGGAGAGCCATCAGCGGGATGCCGTCCACGGCCAGGGGGGTGATGGGTCGGGCTCCGATGTACCGGTCCCGCCAGTCTGGGGGGCCACGGGGTTCTACTCCTGAGGATTGGCCCGTGGCCCCAGGGGTTGCTCATTTAACGGACACCGTCGGGAGTAGTGGCGGGGATTGCTGCACCTGTAACAAATCGGAGGTCCATACCGTGAGTCATTGGCCCTTCTACGCTGCATCCAGGGGACGTCTTCGGGGCTGTCGGCGAGCTGCATCTTCGCCGGGGGCTGGGATCTGGTCGGAGGCTGGAGTGCAGCGAGGATCTTGGCGAGGTCCCCATCCATGCGGCGGATGTGGGCAGCCAGTTCCTCCATCGTTCCGCTTGGGGCTGTAGGTACCGGAGGCGTTGGGAGGGCAGTGGCTACCACAACGGGAGCCATCTCAGCTGGCCATGGGGCTGTCTCAGGGACTTCTGATGCTGGGGGTTGCAGAGCTTTAATGGCCCGTTCCTTTAACACGGCAAAGTCCACATCAGGGTGTTCTAGGGCCCACAGCCGAAGTTGTTTGCGGTCTTCTGGGGACCTCATCCCCTGCACGAACTGTTCAACTAACATTTTGTTGCTGTCCGCACCGTTAATGGCGTCCACCCGCTTCAATGTGCGGAGGGCGGTTTGTAGGTGCAAAGCATAGTCCCGAATACTATCCGCGGGCCGTTGCCGGAATTGATAAAACTGCATCCGCAGCCCAGCTCCGGTACGGGTCTCAAAGGCAGTCTGCAGCTTCTCAAAGATGGTGGCTACAGAGGACCGGTCCCCCTCGGCCCAGGTCTCCGCCTCCTGCTCAGCCGCGCCGGTTAGCTGCCCCAGCACTAGCACTGCACGTTGCTTATCAGTCAGTGGGTACAGTTCTATTAGCGGACTAAGCTTCTTCCAGAAGACCTGCAACGCGTCAGGTTTCCCATCGTACTGCGGCAGCCAGGCAGCTCCGGGCACATAGGGCAAGGAGAACGGCATCACCTGAGCGAGAGCTGGGGCCGCGGCGCCCCCCGCCAGTGCGGCCGGGACCTGGGCAGGCCCATTTCCATCTACGGGTGCCGCTGCGGCCGCGACCGCCGCTCCTCCAGCGGCTCCGTCGGGCGCAGACATCTTGTTTCCGTCCCCCTTAGTCTTTTTCCGGCTCCTCCTCTACAGGGGTGGGGTTTCGGCTTTCGCGCCTCCACTGCTCGGGAAGACGCTCGAGCGGGGATTTTTCGCGCCCAAGATGGCGGCTTCTCAAAATTTTCGGCCGGACACCTCCGGCGGTCACAAGGCGCACCTCTACCAGACGGCAGAGCGGTAAGATCCTGTTCGTGACGCCAAGTTGTCGCGGGCGGGGAGGGGACGCTGCGCTCACCCACTGCTCGGGTCCGGCGCTTGCTACTGCTTGCTTGCTGGCTGCTCGGTGGCTCGAGCGGCGGGCCGGATCCCGGGGACTCGAGCGGCGCTCCTCGCCTGTGAGTGAAAAGGGGATTGGTTTTGGGGATTTATTGTCCGTGACGCCACCCACGGTTGTGGTGAGGTTGTGACACCACCGCTGCTCTGGACGGGGATCCCGGGAGCGATGGCAGGGAGCAGCTTGGATGTTGGTTTCTTCCCCTCTGTGGGTAGGGGGGGTTGGTTGTACCGGAGCCCGGTGAGGGAGGGATGCATGGCAGGTGGGTTACGGGACCTGGTGAGGTGCAGGGTCGTGGGGGCAGCGCGGTGCCGCACAGCACGGTAGTACTCACTCAGCCAATGATGAATGCAAAGTCCTTGGTAAAACACACGGCTGGATGGACGGAGCCCACTGACGGCTGCAGTGGTTTCTGCTCCCAGTAGGTTGATGGTACCCGTCTTTCCCTGCACCTTTAGAACGTTGTTGGTACTGATGGCTTCCCACCGGTAACCCGCTCCCCAGCTTGGATGTGTGCTGAGGGAGCCCCTTTTGCCCGCAGGCTCTGGCCCTGGGAACTGTAGCCTTGGCGGTGACTGTGTTTCCCTTCACGGTTTGAGCTGTTGCCTTCTATCGGGTCTTCACTGCTGGGAAACCCCAGAGGTTCCCTTCGCTAATGGATTTGACCTTTCTATCGGCGACTCCTAGCCTGGTCGGGGTCCATAGGCCCTGCCAAACGGTGCTGGCTTCTCTTTGTTTCCCGATCTGGTACCGGCGGGCCACCGCCCGTCCCCGGTCCTTACGGTCCACTCCAATTGGCCTCTCCTGCAGATGGTCACCACCGTCCGCCAACCTTGCTGTCGGTGCCCGGGCCACGCACCTGGACACGGTCAGTCAGTTGCTCCTTTTCCACTTCTCCAAACTACACTCCTCTCACTTTCCCTTACGGAACAAATCTCACTCCTCTCCAAACTACACTGACTTCCTTTTCCCGCCTCCAGGACTGTGTACTCCTTGGCGGGTGGAGACCAACCGCCTGGCTCCACCCCCTGGTGTGGACATCAGCCCCTGGAGGAAGGCAACAAGGATTTTGTCTGGCTTTGATGTGCCTAGCCGGGGTGTGGGGTGCGATGTTGTTGTTACTGTGACGACCTGGCTTGTCCAGGGCGCCACATATACATTTTTATATTGTCTTCTCGATTTGCAGGTCTGGTGGCTCCAGTGGCGCAGGTGACTGTATCATTGAATGGCACCGTTGTATTACCCTGCAAATATACCGCCGAGACAACCACAATGTGCTGGGGACGAGGCGCATGTCCAAAATCTAAGTGTAGTGATGAGATCATCTCGACTGATGGCCAAAGAGTGACCAAGAGGAAATCTGACCGATATCATATACTGGGGAACATTAGTCAGGGAGACGTGTCCCTGACCATCACCAGGGTCACCAAAGAAGATGAAGGAACGTACTGCTGCCGGGTGGAGATCCATGGACCATTCAATGATGAGAAGACGGAGGTGGAATTGAGGATACAAGATGGTGAGATATGTCACATCATCACTCATATGAATCTAGGTGTATATATACTGTAGAAGTCAACATTGGAGTAGGTCAGCTGCAGGTTTCCTAAGAAAAGACAAACTTCATTGGAATTAGGCCAATTACAAACTGTGAGGCTCTTCTAGTTAGGAATATAAGATGTCTAGTTGTGGAAGTTGAAATGTCACAATTGTCATCCTCTACAACCACCAATGCCATTTGCCTTGGAGCAAGGTTGGGTCATTAATCAGTTGGCTTTTCCTTTCCTTACTAGTAATAATTTAGAACAACTACACTCCTCAACAATGAAATATTTTCAAACATGGAAATATGGGACTCAAAGGAGGCCTTCATGAGGCAACGTAATTTGGTGGTAGAACCAGTGATGTGGCCATTTCTTCAAAGTCTCTAAGGAGCTATTTTTTAGCAGGACAATGCCAGGCCGCATGTTGCTTCTGCTACTGTGAGCAGCTTGTGTGGTACTAAATGGACTACCATGACCTTCAGCATCTCCAGATTTGTCTCCCATTTAGCACATCTGGGACGTCATTGGTTGGTGATTACACAGGAGCTGCCAGCAGTGGATTTTGAAGAATTCCATGGCAGAAGGTTCTTCAAGCGGCCATTAATAACCTCAATTTTTCCACGTTTTTCAGCATTTTCAAATCATTAACGTGTCTATCCATCCTGCGATTTCCATAATTCCATGCCTTTTTCTTCTTGGTGTTGCAGTTTCAATTTTGGTGTATGATTAGGATCCCAATCTAAAAACCAGGGGACAACAACATTTGGCAATTCAGTCAATATGAAACTACTAATGATGAGCGAGCACAAAAGTGCTCTAGTGCCCTTTACTCGAGTCGAGCTGGTCGGACGCTCTGACGGGCTCGACTTGAGTAACGAGTATAATGGAAGTCAATTATTGGGCAGTTTGGCTCTCTGCCCCCATACAGCCGGCCATAAACAGAGCATTTCCGGGGAAGGGTGGGCTTTTTTTAATTATTTTTTTCACACAGCATCAGAATACATTGACTTTACCCCCAGTGAAAGCCATTCAGAGACTGCAAGCGGCTCTCACTGGGGTGCCGGCTCCCGTCATTTACTGAAGGGAGCCGACTCTTTGTATCGGATTGTGCATTAATGACACATCTAAGCACCCATGATACTTGGCCAAGTACCGAGCGTACCCAAGCACCCCAATGCTCAATCAAGTATCGAACAGTGGCAAGCACGCTCACCCACCACTAGATACTCCAACTCCAAGCCTTTCCTGACTTCTAGAGGCCCAGAGGTTGCAGAATACTACCATAAACTAAAATCAATATGGTACCTCAATCAAAGAAGTATAATGTGTGGCAGAGGTGAATGCAAACAAATGACTTCATTGGATATATCAGCAATAAAAATAATAACTCGGTAATAATGTGAGTTCCCGGACCATCCCTTTATCCATGTAACATGTCTGTAAAAGAAAATACAAAAAGAATAAAGAGGGCAAAGCAATAGTAGAAGAATAATCATAGTTTTGTTCCAATTGTGGTCCTACTCCTGGAGAAGGGCTGCTGTTAGGCCAAAACGTACGTTGTGTAATCTTTATAAATTGCTGAAAATGTAATAAAACATTACGGTATATCTACTGAGTGCTGAGTGATATTGCTACTGTATTAGTAATGTTTTAGAGTCTAAAGATATGTGTGCTATTTATAATAATTCTTAGGTTTTCTTAGGTGGCGGTGGACCTTTTTCAGTAACTACAGCATCTACAGATCATCATTCTGTGACTACGGAGGATAACATGTTCAGCACAAGTAGGTCATGTGTGACAGGGGATAACAGACGACCGGGGCTCCTAAACTGGCCCTCAGGGTAGGGAAGCCCTAGCTGTCCCTGATCCCAGAGATACCTCTGAAGGTGACAATGTATGGGACACCTTCCTACCCCTGCTCCTGACCAACCCTGATCTAGTATCCCCTCCCTTCCTACCCCGGGGGGAGGCCAGGACAGGAGAGTGTAAATGTAGGATACAGGAAAGAAGTCCAGCGCAGTCCTCAGAATAATAGCGGTCAGCAAAAAATACAGGGGATACAGATATTTTTTGCTGACCGCTTTATACTCTATGGCTTTTATTGGATTCTACAAATAAATATTGATGATTTTAAAGTCTATATTCTGAGGACTGCGCTGGACTTCTTTCCTGTATCGTATATTTGGCTGCCAAGCTTTCCCTGCGCTAGGTCCACAAAGACAGCGGTGAACAGCAACTCGGTGAGCTGAACTTTTTTCTTTATTTCAGTGTAAATGTAGCACCCAGGGATATGGGGTACTCAGTTCCGGGCAGTGTACGTCTTGGGAATGTTACGATGGTGGCCATTACCCAGTTCCATGCCCTGGGCCCTTTTTGTAATGGGGATAATTACAGGGGATTGGTGAATAAAGTTTATTCCTGACGCCACTTGAGGTGTTGCGGCTAAGTGTAGGGAGCCGCCACTGCAGAATGTCTCTACTGGGGCTGGTGGTATTAGCAGCTAGTATGGTAGTGCCTCCGCAAGCAGGGTTTTGCCCCAGCGGGTGTATGGTGCAATGGGCGTCAGGAGAAGAAGTCCAGACAGGTATTCAGTGCAACTGGTTTACTCACTTGGGATGTTAACTGGTTGCCCGAGGCCGGCTGGTTTCGCCTCCAGGTCCCCTTCGTCCCAGTGCCAGTCTAGTTCTCTGGTACCTTCCTCCCCTGCACCTGTCTCTGGTAAGTGGGTCCCCGTGGTATAGAACACTGGGGGTCCCCAGTCTGTGGTATTTCCACTTCTGTCCGCCTGATGGTAGCGTGAACCCTGTGGGGTTGGAGTCTCTGGTTCTGTCCCCGGTTCTCTCTTTGCTACTGAGTCTTCAGATTCTTTAGGGTCAACAAGGTCCTTGATGGTCCCCTTTGCTCTGCAGGTGTTAACAGGTTGGATTGGAACTCTTTCCTGTCCTAAGGTCCTGTACCCTCTCGGAGCATAGTTCCAGGAGTACTCCACCGGCAACCACTTCTCCTGGGTACCAGGTCACCGTCAACCCGAGTCAGGCGTTGCTCAGTCACACACTCACACTTCACTGTCAACTCTAGTCTGACCACGTCTGCTCCCTTTCACTGCAGACTTCTTTCTGCGCCTACTGTCTTCCTGTGTCTTGACTCTCCACAGTCTGCATCTTCCACCTGGTCAACTAGTGGACTGGAGTGGCTCCACCTCTAGGCGGCCATCCATTGGTCCCACCCTAGCGAAGTACCATTGTATGGGGGATTGTTGGGGAAAACTGGGATTACCTGGGTTTTTGTTGGTACCGGCACAGGGCTTCTGGGTCCCTAAGGGGGTAGGCTCTGCATCCTTGTGGGGAACCTTGTAGCACCCTAATGGTGTCAGGGGTGCAACATAAACACCAACATTGATAGACAAACAGTGAAAACCAAAACTCTTTCACACATCACACTAATACAAAGTAATCAGACAAGTGATAAGGAGGAAAACAAAGAGAAGGGAGGAAATAACCAGATGACAGGAGGTAATCCACAGCACACCAAGCAGCACACAATAAATAAACAGACTGGAAAATAGCTGCACACAGACCAATGTAGCAGAAAGCTATAGTTGGCCTAGGAAGACAAATTCCACCTTCTTAAAAAGGAATGGAGTAACTATTATAGGTCTCCCATAACATGTGATCCAAAAGGTAACGAGCAGGCTAGTGGAAATTAATTCCTGCTAGTCCGATCACTAATGAGCACACAGCTGGTCGACGCCTGAATGTTGTGAATACATAGTTACATAGTTACTTAGGTTGAAAAAAGACCTAGGTCCATCTAGTTCAACCTTCCTCCACCAGTTCTACATTTGGTCACTTAATCATTTATAACCAACAATGTTGTGTGTACTGAGGAAATCATCCAGCCCTTTTTTAAAAGCTGTTATAGTATCTCACATTACTACCTCTTGTAGTAGGGCATTCCACAGTCTGACCGCTCTAACTGTAAAGAACCCTTTCCTGTTTTCCTGTCGGAATCTCTTTTCTTCCACTCGCAGTGAGTGCCCCCTGGTCCTTAGTATTGTCTTTGAAAGAAATAAGTCATGTGCCAGTCCTTTATATTGACCACACATGTATTTATACATATAAATGAGATCTCCTCTGAGACGTCTTTTTTCTAAGCTAAGCATATCTAACTTTTTCAACCTGTCATCATATGGGAGGCCTCCATTCCTTGTAATAGTCTAGTTGCCGCCTTTGAACTGACTCTAACTTCTGAATGTCCTTTTTAAAATGTGGAGCCCAAAACTGGATCCCATATTCCAGATGTGGCCTTACAAGTGATTTATAGAGGGGTAACAATACGTTGGGATCACGGGATCTAATCTCTCTTTTTATACACCCTAGAATCTTGTTTGCTTTTGCAGCTGCTGCCTGACATTGAGTGCTGCTGCTCAGCTTATTTGTAATGAGAATACCCAAGTCCTTCTCCTGTTCTGTAGTCCCGAGTTTACTTCCATTTAATGTATACGCAGCTATAGGATTACTCCGTCCTAGGTGCATTACTTTACATTTAGCAACAATAAATCTCATTTGCCAAGTATCTGCCCATTCTGACATCTTATCCAGATCTTATTGTAATATTGTACTATCAAGGTCAGTTTTTAATATCCTACATAGTTTGGTGTCATCAGCAAAGACTGACACTTTACTATCAATTCCATCCACAAGGTCATTAATAAAGAGATTAAAAAGAATCAGACCCAGCACAGATCCCTACAGTCCCCACTGCTGACTATGGCCCATTTAGAGAATGTACCATTTATGAATACTCTTTGTTTCCTATCTTTTAGTCAATTCCTTACCCAGTTGCATATAGTTTCCCCCAGTCCTTGCTTCTGGAGCTTTAGTATAAGGCTATTATGTGGTACAGTATCAAATGCCTTTGCAAAGTCCAAATAAATCACATCAGCTGCATTATCAATATCCAGGATTGCATTTACCCCCTCATAGAACCCCAACAGGTTAGTTAGACACGACTTATCTTTCATGAATCCATGCTGTCTGTCAGTTATTATATTATTTTCTGTAACATATTTTTGCATGTCATCCCTTAAAATGCCCTCAAAAACTTTGCATACTACTGATGTCAGGCTTACTGGACGGTAGTTGCCTGGATCTATCCTCTTACCTTTCTTAAATATCGGTACCACATCAGCAATCCTCCAATCCTGAGGCACCAACCCTGTTACAAGTGAGTCTAAAAAGATGAGATACAGCGGTCTGTCGATTACGGAGCTCAATTCCCTCAATATTCGTAGATGAATGCCATCTGGCCCTGGGGATTTGTCAATGTTTAATTTAATACGTTTTCCAGTTCGGAGCTCCCTCTTGTGGTCAGTGCTGGCAGTGCAGTTGATGTGTGGAATAGAAGCGACACACCTGCAGAGGACTGGCAATCAGGGTCTGACTGGGCTATTTAACTTAGTAGCTTTCTCTTGTTACTTGCTGGTGGTCAATTGCTCCTGTGTTTCCAGGACATTCTGCAACTCTACTCACTTCCAGAACTTCCCTCAGATAAGTGGTCATGTACCTCTGTTATTTGTTTACCACCTATTGTTGTTCTGCTTTGATACTATGCATGATTCCTATTTTGTCTGTGTGGAGTTGTGGTGGAATGGATCATTCCCTGCTGGGAGTGTCTGTATACTTAGCTCCATGATTCTGCAAGATTTGTGTTTTGTCATGCTTGGTATTTTTCAGTCCCTCATCTGTATTAGTGTTTTTTGGATTCCAGTAACATCTGACTGCTGGTACAGTGGAGGAGACGTTTAGTAACCTCAGGATTATTACATATCAGTAGTGCTGGTATTTATTAGGGTTTTTTACGGCTGCAGACAGTTGCTCTTTCCTATCCTTTTCTATAAAGATAGTTTGGGCCTCACCTTTGCTGAAATCTGTCCTTTCTGGCTTTGTATTGTGTTTTTCTATATCACCAAAGCCTTTACATGTGGGGGGCTATCTATCTATCTTTGGGGACTACTCTGAGGCAGATTAGCTTTCTTATATTTTTATCTGTGAGATTATTTAGTTCTCCGGCTTTGACGAGGCGTCCAGGTCATCGTAGGCACGCCCCACGGCTACTGTTAGTTGTGTGTCAGGATTAGGTCTGCAGTCTGTTAAGTTTCCAGCCACTCTGTTACCGTTTGGGATTCCGCATTATTTGATCCTCCCCGATCCCTGAATCATAACAGTACCACCGGCCATTAACAAGAGAAAGCTACTAAGTTAAATAACCCAGTCAGACCCCGATTGCCAGTCCTCTGCAGGTGTGTCGCTCCATTCCACACATCAACTGCACCGCCAACACTGACCACAAGAGGGAGCTCCGAATTGAAAAATGTATTCACAACACCTGAACCTGTCTGTGCAACTTAGAAGCACTAGAGAAAGTATAGTAAGGAGTGTCAGAGTCTGTGCTCTGAATAATGTCTGATGCCGTCATGACAGTCGGTGAGTTTAGAGCAACACCCTGTGTGACAATATCCTGCTTTGTTTTTTCCAGCCCTGAGCTGGGCATAGGTCGGCGTTGTCAACTTTATCCAGAGTGATCTAGTCCTTTAACCACGAGTAAAGTCTATGGGGAAGGGTTCTGACTTCTGCTTCCCCTATATGTAATGGATGGGCACAGGTCTGTTTTATCAACTTTATCCGGAGTGATCCCAATCCTTAAACCACCACTAAAGTCTATGGGGAAGGGTTATGACTTCTGCTTCCCCTACATGTAATGGATATATTTTGCATTGTGATGTCATTATTTTGTATCCTCTTCCAGTTGAAGAATGTCCTGATGATGAAGATTAAGACCCCGATCACGAAGAATCTTTCACAGTAAAACGTTAATAAACCAGGTATCACAATCATTTTAGTAGATCTGTCAGGTTCAATATGGCCTCCTATCTCCTTGCAGCATGTTACAGAACAAGAGGAGCTAAGTAGATTGATATATAGTTTTATGGGGGAAAAATTAGTTAAACTTGTGATATTAGAGATTTATGTCTCAACCCATGTCATGATAATGAGCGATAGCAACCACTCTGCTGTCCCTCACGCTACAGGGCCTTATGCTATCCCTTAACTCAAGGGTACTCCTAATGGTGGAGACGCCTGAGTCCCATTCCTGGCCCTGCTCCTGATCAGACCTAGTCTGATTTCCCCCCTCCCCCTCTCACCAGGGAAGGATGGGGTTGGAGTGTGATATTAAACACAGATATAGATGGACAAGGGAAAACCAAACCTCAGACACACACACACACACACACACACACACAAACACACACAGGGTAGGACAAAAAGATATTCAGGAGGAAAACAAGAGCAGGAAGGAATCTACAAAATACAACTGGGCTAAACTCCACAACTGCACAAAGCAGCAAGAACTACAAGCACCACAGAGTCTGGGACACCACACCAACTAAGGCAAGCTATAGCTGGCATAGGAGGAAGGTCCCAGCCAGTATATATAGGCGGAGAGCAGATGTAATAGGCTTCCTCACAAGAGGTGATCAAAAGGACAAACAAGCAGACTAGCAGAGATTAACTCTTGCTAGCCTGCCTATGAATTAGCACACAGCAGGTTGATGCCTGAGTCTGCCTGCATTGCTCCCAGACACTAGAGAATCTCTCAGGGGAGTGTCAGAATCAGCAATCTGATCAAGACCTGACACCGCCATGACACTGGGTGAAGTTAGAGAAAATCTTCCTGTGTTAACTAAGGGGCACTTTGCACGCTGCGACATCACAGGCCGATGCTGCGATGCCGAGTGCGATAGTGCCCGCCCCCGTCGCAACTGCGATATCCTTGTGATAGCTGCCGTAGCGAACATTATCGCTACGGCAGCTTCACATGGACTCACCTGTCCTGCGACCGTCGCTCTGGCCGGCGACCCGCCTCCTTATTAAGGGGGCGGGTCGTGCAGCGTCACTGCGACGTCACACGGCAGGCGGCCAATAGGAGCGGAGGGGCGGAGATGACCGGGATGTAAACATCCCGCCCACCTCCTTCCTTCCGCATATCCTACGGAAGCCGCAGTGACGCCGGTAGGAGATGTTCCTCGCTCCTGCGGCTTCACACACAGCGATGTGTGCTGCCGCAGGAGCGAGGAACAACATCGGACTGTCGCGTCAGCGTAATCATGGATTACGCCGACGCTGCACCGATGATGCGACTACGGCGCTTTTGCGCTTGTTAATCGTATCATCGAGCCTTTACACACTACGATGTCGCATGCGATGCCGGAAGTACGTCATTTTCAATTTGACCCCACCAACATCGCACCTGCGATGTCGTAGTGTGCAAAGCCCGCCTTACTGTGGGGTTCTAAGTCCAGTGGGAAGTCCTATGTATGAGCATGTGACTTAGTGACTCCGCCTCCTGGACTGACCAGGAATTTAAACCACCTTATTTATTAGTAAATCACATAAGTAACAATCCCCTAACATTGTATGATGTCATATCTCCCTCTCTCAACAGCATGAAGTGACCAGAAATAACGTGAGATGTGAAAAACCGAAATACCTCCATGTAATAAAAGATATGTGATAAAATCTGCTTTGTAATTTATTTAGTAGGGAAGCTGAAGAGAAGGGGAGATCAAACCAAATTATAATCAGATTATTATTATTTTTTTTATTATACCTGTCTATACTAATAGTCTTCAACTAGTTCCCAGCACGTCCAGACAGTCACAGGCTCTCGAGGGCCACAATTGGCAAAGCCGTGGTGTAGGATAAAGGTTATGGCTAGACTTAGGGCGGCTTTGCACGTTGCAACATCGCACGTGCGATGTCGGTGGGGTCAAATCGAAAGTGACGCACATCCGGCGTCACTTTCGACATCGTACTGTGTAAATCCTAGATGATTCGATTAACGAGCGCAAAAGCGTCGTTATCGTATCATCCTTGCATGCTCCGACTTTTTCATAATTACGCTGCAGCGACAGGTACGATGTAGTTCCTCGTTCCTGCGGCAGCATACATCGCTGTGTGTGAAGCCGCAGGAGCGAGGAACATCTCCTACCTGCTGCCGCCAGCTATATGGAAGGAAGGAGGTGGGCGGGATGTTTACATCTTGCTCATCTTCGCCCCTCCGCTTTGATTGGCCGCCTGCCGTGTGACGTCGCTGTGACGTTGTACGACCCGCCCCCTTAGGAAGGAGGCGGGACGCCAGCCAGAGCGACGGTCGCAGGGCAGGTGAGTGCATGTGAAGCTGACATAGCGATAATTTTCGCTACGCCAGCATTCACAAGATATCGTACCTGCGACGGGGGCGGGGACTATCGAATGCGACATCGCAGCATCGGCTTGCGATGTCGCAACGTGCAAAGCCCGACTTAAAGTTAAAATTAGAGCCTACAGAATGGTTTCCCTAAGCCAAAATGGTAATTAACTGTCATGCTAGTGTGTCACCAAGGGCTATGGGGTACTCGGTCCCAGGCCGTATATGTATGGGGATGCTGTGTCACGGTTGTATTATGGCCGATGCCCGGTGCCGTGACCCTGGGGACGTTTTTTAAAAGGGATTATGTACAGGGGAGATGAAAGAGTTTGTATTGTGACGCTACTTGCGGGTTGCGGTTATGGTGGTGGAACTGCCGCTGCACAGTCTGGGGCTGATGGTAATGGAAGCCTGGATGATAGGCCCTCCGCAAGTAGGGTTGGGCCCCAGGAAGTGAATGGTGGGATCCAGCGCAGAAAGAAGGGAGACCACACGGTGGGGATGCAGTACAACTTCTGTGTTACTCACGGTGGTGTGGTGCTTTACCACTGAGGACAGCTGGTTCAGACCCCTGGTCCCTTTTGTCCCAGTGCCGGTATGGTGACCTGGTAGTCTCTTTCCCTGGCACCTCTCACTGGTTGGTGGGACCACGTAGCCTGGAGTGTTTGTGGGTCCCTTACTGTCTGTCTGCAGTCTCTCTTCTGTACGGCGGGCAGTGCGAACCCTGTAGGGTCAGTGTTCTGTTCCAGTCCCTGGCTCAATCTTTACTGCAGGTGTCCCCAGATTCTTAGGTCAGTGAGATCCGTGATGGTCCCCTCACTGTTCAGGTGTTTGTCAGGTTGCCTGAAGCTGTCGCCTGACCTAGGGCCCTGTGCCCCGTCGGTGCTCTGGTTCCAGAGGTACCTGGCTGTACCCTCTCTGGCAACCACTCTCCTTTGCCACCTAGGTCACTGTTTCACGACCTCGTCTGGAGACACGTCCGTCCCCTTCAACTTTCAACTACTGGACTTTCTTGTCTGAGTGTCTGTCTGTGTCTACTTGTCCCCTCCCACCGGGCTGTCGGCTAGTGGTCTGGACTGGCTCCACCTCTGGGCGGCCATCTCATCCCGACTAGTCAGTCATTCTTAATGGGGAGTGGAAACTGGGGCTGTTATGTGTTTTGGTGGTACCAGCACTGGTCTTCCAGGTCCCTTGGGGTAGGCCCTGCATCTTAGACAGGATGCAGTACCTAGTAGTGCCCTGATGGGTTCGGGGCGCTACATTAGGCGTGACCGGTAGGGAGAGAGACTGGACGGGGGGGGCCCCTGCGCTTACCCTCAAGCTAAAGGAGTGTCCTGAGCCTACCATCAACCTGGAATTACGCTTGAAGATAGCAACATCTGAGCCCCGAGCCTCTCCCTATCTCCTGTTCTAGCATGGATATAATAATGTCTCCTCTACAACCCACCACCCAAGGGGATAGACCGGGACGGAGAGCCCAAAAACCCACCAACTAAGAACAACAGACGGCGGTATGAACTGTAACTCACGCACATCAAAGACTCACACAAGGGAACTACAAAAAGGTGCACAGGGTGGTATAATCAAAGTAAAGGGTAAATGTAACACAAGATTGTTGAACACACAAGGTAGTTGCACACAACTCAGCAACAAATACTAGCAGCAACAGCAACGTCCAACTTCTCAAGACACCAGGCCTAGCTCCAGACTGAATTGAGTAACCAGCACCATCTGCAGGAGGCAGGGGTCTTATATCCAGGCCGGAAGTAATCAACCACAGACAGCTGAGCAGAACTGAGAAGTCTGCTGCTACAACAGAAGAGGGAGTTAACCCCTCATATGCCCAAAGGAAAAAAAAACGTAATGTGCATGGTCTAAGATGGTAAAAAAAAAGCTGGCCCTGAGCCTGTCCCTAGTCATCATCAGGACATTAATATTTTAAGGTAGTAGAATTTTTGTTTCTATTTTCTGATGGGGCGCCTTTTATAGTACGCTGCATCGTAGCATCTAAAATACATTAAATAGTAGTATACAAGACTATATGTATGATATGGGCAGTACAGGTACAAAAAAAGCGTGGGACAGGATCTACATGTATAGAAGGTGAAGAAGTGTTCCTTTGTGTTACAAAACTTCACATGGTCAGAAAAAAAAGAACTTACTTCAGAGCTCAGAAATAAAGCACGAACCACCATAAAAAGGCATAAACATGACACGTCTACGGACAAGGGGCTCAGCCACTGCGGACAACTTCTTAATAACACAACTATACAACCTGTTAGCTCTGGTGGTCCTTTGGATATTTCTAGGCAGTACATGTGCTTTTATCCTTCCTAAGGAGTATTGGGACTAGAACTCTGGAGGACCTCCACAATGCCTGCACTATTGGTGCCGGGACTACCTCACAGAGCTCCTCCAAGATGTGGTAATCCACTGTCCAAACTGGATAAACTCAGCCTCGGCCCTAGATTCCTCATGGACATCCTCTACCGGCAATAACGCTAGTGAGTTAACTAACAAATCACCACGAGCCCAACTTGACCTTATAAAGAAGGGTCATTCTGTATAGCCAATCTATCACGGATTCACAATCCTGCCTAGTTATGGTCCCACATGACACAAGACAAAACAGTGCCATACCAATCGTGAAGCCAACTTTCTCCTTGTGGTTTGGAGACCCTTGTGTCTTACCATAAAACACAAGACTTCAAATTTAAAGACACAATATAATAACCTGAGATAACTAAGATAGGAGATTAACACACACTGAGCAGTGCTGGCTTGGGCCAGCGATATGGAGGAGGGTGGAGGAAGAGAACGTCAGGACCCAGAAGCAGGTAGATGGGTAATAGTTAAAAGAAGTGGTGAGGAGAAAAGTGTCAGGGAGCCCAGTTCTCATTTGGCACAACCTAGTAAATATGCCTGCTTGGCTGATATTGGGGCTGCAGGCCTAGGACTAGGATCACTACAGCAGGACGTTGCTCCTAGCAACCAGGAAAATAACTGCTGTAGATAGGAGGGAAATAGGAGAACAGCAAAGGCCGGACAGATATTGGTGGTCGGGGACTCTATAATTAGGGGCCAGACAGATACTAGTGGTAGGGGACTCTATAATTAGGGGCCAGACAGATGTTGGTGATCGAGGGACTCTATAATTAGGGACCAGACAGTTGTTGGTGATTGGGGGACTCTATAATTAGGGACGAGACATATGGTGGTGGTCACGGGGACTCTATCATTAGGAGCCATACAGATGTTAGTGGTTGAGAATTCTATAAGTAGAGGCCAAATAAATATTGGTGGTAAGGGACTCTCTAATTAGGGGTCAGACAGGTGTTGGTGGTAGGGACTCTATAATTAGGGGCCAGACAGATGTTGCGATGGGCCGGATCCCGGGGACTCGAGTGACGCTCCTCGCCCGTGAGTGAAAAGGGGACTGATTTTTGGGATAGTTTATTGTCCGTGACGCCACCCACGGTCGTGGCGATTGTGTGGACACCACCGCTGCTCTGTATGGGGATCCCGGGAGCGGTGACAGGGAGCAGCAAAGTTGTTAGTTCTCCCCTCCGTGGGTAGGGGGTGGTTGTCCCGGGTCCCAGTGATGAGGTGGGGGATGAGGGATGGCAGGGCCGGTGCAGGGCCCGGTGAGGTGCAGGGTCGCGGGGGCAGCGCTGTGCCTCACGGCACGGTCGTACTCACTCAGCCTGAGACGGTGACACAGTTCTTGGTAAAACACATGGCTGGAAAGACGGTTCCCACGGACGGTTGCTGTTGCTTTTCCCCGGTAGTTGACGGTGACGGTCTCTGTCCCTGCACCTAATGAAATGTTGGTAGCGATGGGTTCCAACCGGTAACCCGCTCCCCGGCTTGGATATGGGCCGGAGGAGCCCCTCTTTGCCCGCAGGTGCTGGCCCTGAGAAACTGGTGCCCTGGCAGTGGCGGTGTCTCTATCCTACGGTTGGACCGTTGCCCTCAATCGGGACTTAGCTGTTGGGAGACCCAGGAGGTCCCCTTCACTGACGGATTTGGCAAATTCACGGCGACTCCCAGCCCTGCCGGGATCCGAAAGGCCCCTGCCAATGGTGCTGGCTTCTCTTCATATACCGTTCCGGTACCGCCGGGCCACCACCCATCCACGGTCCTTTTGGCAACCTCCGATCAGCCTCTCCTGCAGACGGTCACCGCCGTCTGCTGACCTTGCTGTCTCAGTCCGGGGCACACACCCGGACCAACTTCAGGCTTCCTCAACTCTCACTTTCTCTGTCACTACTCTCACTGTCCTCCTTCTCCTTCCTCTCACTTTGAACTCCCTAAACTGAACTGCCTGGTTTTCCCGCCTCCAGGACTGTGAACTCCTCGGTGGGCGGAGCCAACCGCCTGGCCCACCCCCTGGTGTGGACATCAGCCCCTGGAGGAAGGCAACAAGGATTTTTAGTGTAGCTTCGGTGTACCTATCCGGTGTGTAGGGTGTGGGGGTGTCATGACCTGTGACCCCTGGCTTGCCCAGGGCGTCACATTGGTAGTCGGTGACTCTATAATTAGGGGCCAGACACATTTGGTGGTCAGGGAGACTCTATCATTAGCGGCCAGACAGATGTTGGTGGTCGAGAACTCTATAATTAGGGGACAGATGTTGGTGATTGGGAGACGCTCTAATTAGGGGCAAGACAGATGCTGGTGGTAGTGGACTCTATAATTAGGGGCCAAACAGTTGGTGGTGGGGGGGATTCTATCATTAAGGGCCAGACAGATGCTGGTGGTAGGAGACTCTATAATTAGGTGGACAGACAGGGTCATCTGTCGCATAATCCATGAATGCCGAACAGTGTGTTGTTTGCCAGGTGCTTGGGTTCGGCATATTGCGTATCGGATAGACAGATTGCTGGGTGGGGCCAGGGAAAACCCAGCAGTCATGGTGCACATTGGTACCAATGACAAGGTTAGAGGGAGGTCTAAGGTCCTTAAAAACGATTACAGGAAAGTAGTAGAGAAGCTGAAATCCAGGACCTCCAAGGTGGCGTTTTCAGGAATGCTACTGGTGCCACAAGCATCACTAGAAAAACAGCAAGCGCTTAGGGAGATAATTAAGTGGCTTAGTAATTGGTGCCAGAAGGAAGAGTTTAGGGTCATGGAGAACTGGGCCAACTTCTGTGTCAGCTACAGGCTCTACAGTAGGGACAGTCTGCACCTCAATAGGGAGGGGACTGCTGCACTTGGTCAGACAGCTGGAGGTGCTTGTAACCCCTTCCTGACATTGGACATATTGGTACTTCCTATTTTCCACTGCATTCCTGCAAATAGACGTACTGGTACGTCCTGGTGATCATGCGGGTACAGGAGCTAGAACTAGGCTTAAGAGATAGGTGAGCTCCAGTTGTCACAACCAGAGCCAGTGTCCACCTCGCCTCTGGCTGTTTAACCCCCAAAATGTTGCGATCAATAGCGATCATAGCATTTAGAAGCTTGAGAGAGGAAGGGGGCTGGCTCCCTATCTACCCAGATCAAGACCCCTGTGATATGATGCCAGGGGCCCTATGGTTTAAAATTTAATTTTCATTTTCAGGGCTCAACCTTATAAAATTCTGTGAAGCACCTGTGGGTTCAAGGTGTTCACCACATTTATAAATAAAGTCCTTGAGAGGTGTAGTTTCCAAAATCGGGTCACTTGTGATGGGTTTCCGCTGTTTAGGCACATCAGGGGCTCAGAAAATGTGACATGGTGTCCATTATCAATTCCAACCAATTTTGCACTCCAAAAGTCAAATGGTGCTCCTTCCCTTCCAAGCCCTGCTGTGCGTCCGAACAGTAGTTTTCCACAACAAATGGGCTATTGGTGTAGTTAGGAGAAATTACACAAGAAATTGCATGGTCCATTTTCTCCTGTTACCCTTGTGGAAAGTAAAAATTTGGGGCAAAAGCAACATGTTTGTGGGAAAAATTTATTTTTTCATTTTCAGGGCTCAACCTTATAAAATTCTGTGAAGCACCTGTGGGTTCAAGGTGTTCACGACATTTATAAATAAAGTCCTTGAGAGGTGTAGTTTCCAAAATCGGGTCACTTGTGATGGGTTTCCGCTGTTTAGGCACATCAGGGGCTCAGAAAATGTGACATGGTGTCCATTATCAATTCCAACCAAGTTTGCACTCCAAAAGTCAAATGGTGCTCCTTCCCTTCCAAGCCCTGCTGTGCGTCCGAACAGTAGTTTTCCACCACATATGGGGTATCAGGAGATACTTAGGAGGTACTTCGGAGAAATGGCGCAACAAGTTGTACGGTCCATTTTTTCCTGTTACCTTTGTGAAGATGCAAAATTTGAGGCTAAAGCAACATTTTTGTGGGGAAAAGTAACATTTTAAATTTTTCCTTCCACATTGCTTTAATTCCTGTGCAGCACCTAAAGGGTTAATAAACTTATTGGATGTGGTTTTGAGCACTTTGAGGGGTGCAGTTTTTAAAATGGTGTTACTTTTGGGTATTATCCTTCATAAAGGCCCCTCAAAGTCACTTAAAATGGTCTAAAATGTGGGAAATATTACTTCTTAATTATTTTGTGTGATATAACTTTCTGGTTTAAGGGCAAAGATACAAATGAAAAGTTTGAAAATTGCAAAATTTTCTAAATTGTCTCCAAAATTCCGATATTTTTACAAATAAACAAAAAATGTTGACCTAAATTTACCACTAACATGAAGTACAATGTGTCACGAAATAACATTGTTAGAATCACCGGGATCAGTTGAAGCGTTCTAGAGTTATTTCTGCATAAAAGAGACATTGGTCAGAATTGTAAAATTTAGGGTAGTCAGGAAGATGAAAACAGGCTGGGGAGGAAGGAGTTAAACTAAGATTTGGGGGAGAGAGCCTAGTTGTGCATATAACAAATAGAGTGGACAGAGTGAGATAGTAGGGGTATAAAAGGATTTAGATGGGGCTGGGACTATGGTAGATGAACCAACCAGGGAAGATAATTTGCTGGATTTGGTCCTGTCAAGTAGACCAGATATAATTTCAGACCTATAGGTCCTGGAGCACTTGGGCAGCAGTGACCATAATATGGTAAGCTTCAAAGTAATATTCAATAGAATACTTGAAAGGGGAAATGCTAAAACCTGGAATTTTAGGAACGCTGATATCAACAAAGGGAAGACTTTAATCCTGTAGACAGACGCCATGTTATGGTAACTGGGGATAACGAACATAAATGGGGCAAGTTTAAGGATATACTGCTATATACCCTTTGGTATGTCCAGGAATAAAAATAAATCATTGTGGATAAATAAGACAGAACAAAAATATAACAACAAAAAAGGAAAAAGTATTCAAAACCTTGAAGGCTGAAAAATCAACATTTCAGGACTATAAAGACCTAAATAAGACATATAAAAAAGAAATCAATCAAGCAAAGTTAGCTACTGAAAAACATATCGCCAACAATATTAGAATAAGTCCCCTAAAAATGTACAAACATATTAATGCCAAAAACAATAAAAAGGAGCGCATCTGTACCTTAGGCGGGCTTTGCACGTTGCGACATCGCAAGCTGATGCTGCGATGTCGCACGCGACAGTCCCCGCCCCCGTCGCAGGTACGATATCGTGTGATAGCTGGCGTAGCGAACATTATCGCTACGCCAGCTTCACATGCACTCACCT
The DNA here is from genome assembly GCF_048569485.1 of Anomaloglossus baeobatrachus. NCBI lineage: Eukaryota > Metazoa > Chordata > Amphibia > Anura > Aromobatidae > Anomaloglossus > Anomaloglossus baeobatrachus. The sequence continues at coordinate 34,761,198 of NC_134356.1, read as the reverse complement.
GCCCTGCGACCGTCGCTGTGGCCGGCGACCCGCCTCCTTCCTAAGGGGGCGGGTCGTGCGGCGTCATAGCGACGTCACACAGCAGGCGGCCAATAGCGGCGGAGGGGCGGAGATGAGCAGGATGTAGACATCCCGCCCACCTCCTTCCTTCCATAGCCGCCGGCGACAGGTAAGGTGAAGTTCCTCGCTCCTGCGGCTTTACACACAGCGATGTGTGCAGCCGCAGGAGCGAGGAACAACATCGTACCTGTCGCGGCACCGGCATTATGGAAATGTCGGAGCCTGCAACGATGATACGATAACGACGCTTTTGCGCTCATTCATCGTATCATCTAGGATTTACACACTACGACATCGCAAGTGACGCCGGATGTGCGTCACTTTCGATTTGACCCCACCGACATCGCACCTGCGATGTCGTAGTGTGCAAAGCCGCCCTTAGACGATAACAGGATAATTATTGTGGACAAAGCCAATTCTGAGATATTAAACAGACACTTTTCATTGATGTTCATCAATAAACTGTCTGTTCCAGAGATCATTCAACAAGACAAAAATCAAAGTTTATCACCTGATATAGCTAATTTAACATAAGGAGTACGGCTGCATCTGAACAAATTTAAAACTGACAAATCCCCCAAGCAAGATGGCATTCATATTGAGGTAATTGAGCTCAGTAATTGACAGACTGCTGTATCTCATCGTCTTAAGCTGGGTTCACACTAAGCGACAGCAACAACGACGTCGCTGTTACGTCACCATTTTCGGTGACGTAACAGCGACCTTGTAAGTCGCTGTTATGATCGCTGCTTAGCTGTCAAACACAGCAGAAGCAGCAGCGATCATAACGTCGCTGTGCTACATGTGCAGAGAGCAGGGAGCCGCGCTTAGCGCTGGCTCCTTGCTCTCCTAGGTACAGTACACATCGGGTTAATTAACCCGATGTGTGCTGCAGCTACATGTCACAGTGCAGAGAGCAGGGAGCCGCGCGCACTGCTTAGCGCTGGCTCCTTGCTCTCCTAGGTACAGTACACATCGGGTTAATTAACCCGATGTGTGCTGCAGCTACATGTCACAGTGCAGAGAGCAGGGAGCCGCGCGCACTGCTTAGCGCTGGCTCCTTGCTCTCCTTGCTACAGTATACATCGGGTTAATTACCCGATGCGTACTGCAGCCACATGTGCACAGAGCAGGAGCCGGCGCTGGCAGCAAGAGCGGAGGCTGGTAACGAAGGTAAATATCGGGTAACCAGGGAAAGGTCTTCCCTTGGTTACCCGATGTTTACGCTGGTTACAGCTTACCGCAGCTGCCAGACGCCGGCTCCTGGTTCCTGCTCGCTTCATTTCGTCGCTCTCTCGCTGTCACACACAGCGATGTGTGTGTCACAGCGGGAGAGTGACGACCAAAAAATGAAGCTGGACATTCAGCAACGACCGGCGACCTCACAGCAGGGGCCAGGTCGTTGCTGGATGTCACACACAGCGACAGCGACGGGACGTCGCTGCAACGTCACAGAAAATGGTGACGTAGCAGCGACGTCGTTGTCGTTGTCGCTGTGTGTGACACCAGCTTTAGACTGTCTTGTAACAGGGTTGGTACTGCAGGATTGGACAATGGCTTACGTGGTACCAATATTTAAGAAATGTTAGAAGGTGGATTCAGGCAACTACCATCCAGTAAGCCTGATATCAATAGTGTACAAATATTTTGAGAGCATAATAAGAGATGACATGCAGAAATATATTGCAGAGAATAATATAATAACTGACAACCAGCATGAATTTATGAAATATATGTCGTGTTTAACCAACCTGTTGGGGTTCTATGAGGAGGTAAGTGCAAATCTGGATATTGGTAATGCAGCTGATGTAATTTATCTGGACTTTGATACTGTACCACCTAACAGCCTTATACTGAAGCTTCAGAAGACGGGACTAGGGGAAACTATAAGCAGATGTGTAAGGAATTGGCTAAAAGATAGGAATCAAAGCGTAGTCATAAATGGTACATTCTCTAAATGGGCTATAGTCAGCAGTGGGGTGCCGCAGGGATCTGTGCTTGGACCGATTAATTTTAATCTCTTTATTAATGACCTTGTGGATGGGATTGATAGTAAAGTGTCAGTCTTTGCTGATGACACCAAACTATGTGGGATATTAAAAACGAACCTTGAGAGGACAATATTACAAAAAGATCTGGATAAGATGTCAGAATGGGCAGATACTTGGCAAATGAGATTTAATGTTGATAAATGTAAAGTAATGCACCTAGGACAGAGTAATCCTATAGCTGCGTATACATTAAATGGAAGTAAACTCGGGACTACAGAACAGGAGAAGGACTTGGGTATTCTCATTACAAATAAGCTGAGAACAGCACTCAATGTCAGGCAGCAGCTGCTAAAGCAAACAAGATTTTAGGGTGTATAAAAAGAGTGATAAAATCCTGCAATCCCAATGTATTGTTATTTGTTACCCCTATATAAATCACTTGTAAGGACACATCTGGAATATGGGATTCACTTTTGGGCTCCACATTTTGAAAGGACATTCAGAAGTTAGAGTCAGTGCAAAGGCGGCAACTAGATTATTGCAAGGAATGGAGGCCTCCGATATGATGAGAGGATGGTAAAGTTGGACTTGTTTAGCTTAGAAAAAATGTAAGAGGAGATATTTATATGTATAAATACAAGTGTAGTCAATAAAAAGGACTGGCACATGACTTATTCCTTCCAAAGACAATACTAATAACCAGGGGGCATACACTGCGAGTGGAAGAAAAGCGATTCCGGCAGCTAAATAGGAAAGGGTTCTTTACAGTTAGAGCAGTCAGACTGTGGAATGCCGACCACAAGAGGTAGTAATGGCAGATACTATAACAGCTTTATATCAGGGCTGGATGATTTCCTCAGTACACAACATTGCTGGTTATAAATGATTTAGTGATAAATGTATAATTGGTGAAGGAAGGTTGAACTAGATGGACCAAACTCTAATTATATAAAATTAATAATAAATTTTAGACATAACTGTAGATGACATTCCACAATGGAGCAGCATTTTCCCTGGCAATACTTTTTGCGCAGAAAATAAAGCTGCAAAAAAGCACTGTGTGAACACACCCATACAGATGTAGTAGTGTTCTCAGCTACTCCTCCTCCATACACCACCTCTCCTCCGCACAGGGGTCCTTTAATCTAGGGATTGGTGGGGGTATCAGCCATCACATCTAACATTTTTGTTCGTGCTCCACATTTTGCTCTGAATAGAAAAGTTTGAGATGTTTTTTTTATCAGTTTCGCATGTATTTGGTACTAAACCAGGAAGTCCGAAATGCAGAAGAGATAACTCCGCTCTACACAACCACAGCACATTATGAAACTTATAAAGACTTAAAGTCACCAATTCGTGTAACTATGTACTGTGGTAAAGAAAAGGATATGAGCGGAGACCCCACAAGCCCCGTCATAGAAAGAGTGAAGAGAACTGGTCTCATACGTGACAGTCTATTCTATAGTGACATGTCATTGGGGAGCGAGAAGAAGACAATGAAGACCTCCGCAGCTGGCTGTCTCTGTTTCTTGCATCTTGTGGGTGAGTAACGAAACCTCAGGATCTATGTCCATCAGAAAAGAGCTCCTTAGGATATCTCCACCTTATATGGTTGAATGGTGCCATACTTCTGAGCCAAAGGAAAAGCTATGGAGCATACAAAATAGCACTGATGTCCTAGGAGATCCGAAGACCCGTCTATGACATAAGGAGACACTAGTCTTATAAATGGTACAGGGTAGTTGGATTTTGCATCAGGAGTTTTGGGTTACACCTTCAAGGTACCTGGAGATCTCAGTGTTTACAAGATCATACTGTAAGTCTGAATTTCGGGGTCTTCTTAGTTGGGACCTTACTCAATGGATGATATGAACCATTCTGTGACCGCAGAACTGACTTAAGATGGAAATATTAGGAATATCTCCAAGATTAAAAACTTTTTAACAAAAATGATTATGTAATCTAAACATAAAGCTTTCCCTCCACAGTTGTGTCTGTATCAGGAGAAGTTGTCACAGGATCGGTGAATGGCCCATTGACCTTACCGTGTACATATATGGTTTATACCCATCACCACCCCTTGTGCTGGGGACGAGGCGGATGTCCAGTTTCTAAGTGTAGTAATGGGATCATCAGGACTGATGGCCAAAGAGTGACCTGGAAGAAATCTGACCGATATAAGCTACTGGGGAACATGAGTCAGGGGGACGTGTCCCTGACCATCACCGGGGTCACCAAAGAGGATGAAGGAACGTACTGCTGCCGGGTGGAGATCCCTGGACTACTCAATGACATGATAGAACATGTGGAAGTGATAATACAAGGTGAGAACTTTTACACTTTGACAACTCCACAGCTCAGTGCATGTTCTATGTTGGCCCTTTGTGAAAAAACTAAAAACATATCCCCCACAGGAATGGATTATGGGCCTCTAGAGGAGCTCAATGTAGGTTATTTTCTTAGTAAAAAAAAATTGTATCATCCTTAAGTGTTGGCAAACTAAGGCAGAGAGGACTGAAGCCAAGAAAGAAGATGGGGCAAACAAGCCAGACTACCCTAGTTGGGTGTGAGGGCAGTGGTCGCAATCAGAATCGGGTGAGGTGTGTGGAGGGTCATTTTAATCTTTATTATGTTTCCCTTCATCTCTATGTTTGCTTCTCATATCTAGTCACTTAGAACCTAAATAAACCATTAATCAAATAGAGTTGTATATCTTTGCAAAAGTAGAAAACCCATGTACAATGATTGGTGTGAGCTAATATACTATATACCCTATATAATGTACCACACTACAATGAATAACATCTATTGCCTAATAAAGATATGTTTCATGGTATCTTTAATAGACAATATTTTATTGATTGTAGTGTGGTACATTATTTATAGGGTATAGACCATTATAAAAGTGCCGCACAATCTACATACTACCACGCAGTGACCAAATACGAGTAGCTCCTTCAAACATAAAGTAATATAATAACAGTACTATACAGGATAGCTGTGATAGAAATAATATAAAGTTTAATCTACGTCACAAGTCATGTGTGTTAGATCCAGTGTTGCATCTCACCTCCACCATTATGGGCCACAGATACCACATACCCCAAAAGACAGTCCTGGTTATAACTCTAAAGGGGGCTTTACACGCTACGATATCGTTAATGTTTTATCGTCGGGGTCACGTTGTTAGTGATGCACATCCGGCGTCATTAATGATATCGCAGCGTGTGATACTTACCAGCGACCTTAAGCGACCTCAAAAATGGTGAAAATCGTTCACCATGCAGAGGTCGTCCCAAACTCAAAAATCAGTAAGGGTTGTTTATCCATGTTGTTCATCGCTCATGCGGCAGCACACATCGCTGTGTGTGACACCGCAGGAGCGAGGAAAGTCTCCTTACCTGCCGCCGGCCACAATGCAGAAGGAAGGAGGTCAGTGGGATGTTAAGTCCCGCTCCTCTCCGCCCCTCCGCTTTCATTGGCCGGCCGCTTGGTGACGCCGAACGTCCCTCCCCCTTGAGGGAGGGATTGTTCGGCGGTCACATCGCCGCCGCCGACCAGGTAAGTGCGTGTGATGCTGCCGTAGTGATAATGTTCGCTGCGGCAGCGATCATATGATATAGCATGTGCGACGGGGGCGGGTACTTACACGCTCGATATCGCTAGAAATTGCTAGCGATATCGCTACCGTGTAAAGCCCCCTTTAGAACTGGCCATACAGTATGTGTGGTAAATGGGGGAGATCATGGTGGCAGGGAATACCCGGCACTTATGGGCAATCTGTAACACTCGCGGCTGGTGTAGGGGCAACGGGTGGGATTAGTGGACCCACTGGACAATAGGGGGGACCCGAGCTTACCCTTTAGTGGGGGGTTTAGCAGTGACCGAGATTGTGGTAGCTGACCTCCAGGACAGGTTACGGAGACGAACACAGGGATAACAGGACAGGAGCTCAGAACCTGACAACTAGCTAGGTAGCAGACTGACTGAATAACTAGAAGCATTGCACAGGCACCTCCCCTAATGGGAGGGTGCCTTAAATACACAGTGCCTCTCTGCCATAGGTTCTCTTGGGAACCCTATGCGGCATGTACACAGCCCGAGAGGGGAAGGAGGAAACAGCACACGCGGATGGCTGGGGGAGTGCAGGGCAGGATGCAACCTGGCCGGGGAGGTGAGAAAGTCAGTGTCTCACACTGGCGCTACACAATCATAGACAAACTTTACAATTAGCTTTCCCTGATATGGCTTTAATAGTATGGATTTTAGGCTTAGACATGAAACAATTCAGGAGGATACTGATTACTCTGAATATTTATCTCAGTACTCAACTCAGTAACTCAGTACTGATTATTGATTTTTGAGATGGGCAGTGACAAAATAGAAGTTGTAAAGGACTTCAACCTACTCAGATCATTGATCAGTCAATATGCACCCATGACATTGGAAGTCAACAGGAAAATAGCTATGGGCAAATCAACAATGAAGTCACTGGAAAAGATCCTCAAATCAAGGAAGATTTCACTGGTGACAAAGACACGACTCATACATAGTCTGGTCTCAGTTTGTACATAGTCTGGACTTTTCTGTGGTAACATATGGATTCGAAAACTGGACGATGACAGAAGAAGAACCAACACCTTCAAATTGTGGTGCTGGAGAAGGATGTTATCAATATCATGGATGGCAAGAAAAACGAATAAGTCAATTTTGGAACAAATCAAGCCAGACATATCACTCGAAGCAAGGATAACCAAGTAATGACTTCCCTACTTTGGACACATCATATGAAAAAGACCAATCACTGGAGAAGGACATCATGGTCAGAACAATAGAAGGAACAAGGCGAAGAGGAAAATCAGCAACCCGATGGCTTGATACTATCAAGATAATGGTGGAGAAGACCCTGGTGGACCTATCTAGGCTGCACAAGATCAATCTTCCTACAGAACATTCATCTATCAAGTTGCCATTGCTCAAGATCAAGCTGAAGTACGTTAAAAGAAAAAGTCCTAATTATTGCCTTCTTTTAAGCTCTGCTCACACCGTCAGTTAAGTACCGTAGTACAGTACTGGTCTGGTTCTTAAGATACCAACTAGGTGGAACAATTTAGTCCTTATCACTTCAATTTTCCCCTGAAATTTGCTTAAGGTGGAGGTATTCTGTTGACATTAGGACATCGATACCGTTAGCGAACCCGGTGGTTGATTCTTTTGATATCATCAGTAGAAGAGGAACCAAATTATAGGGAAGTGGGATATATGATTGCTCAGAGTAACGAGTAACCGCCACAGAACATACTAATAAAAAGCAATAAGTTCACACGTCAGGTCAGACATATTATTACATAGAAAAAACAAAAAGCCAGCACTAAATGTGCACTTCAGCACTAACAATTCCAAACTGTACTTATTATAAAAATTTTGAACATGTGAACAGTCCCCTAGAGTATACTATGTATAAGCTCTGTCCATAAAAAAATAAAAAAATGAAATAGAACTCTTATGGAAAAAAAAAAAAGCTGTCTGAGCTCTTAAAGGGAGCCTGTCACCAGTTTTAGGGCCTATAAGCTGCGGCTACCATCACCAGGCTCCTATATACAGCATTCTAACATGCTGTATATAAGAGCCCAGGCTGCGCTGTAGAACATAAAAATCACTTTATACTGTAATACTCACCTAGAAGGTCACTCCGGTGCACAACAGTCAGATGGGTGGTGCCTCCTCTTTCGGCCATCTTGGTCTTCCTTTTTCTGAAGCCTGGGTACACGACACGTCCTACCTGATACACACAGGCTGGTATTGAGGTCCTGCGCAGGCGCACTACAATACTCTGATCTGAAGAAAAACAAAAAGCCAGCACTAAATGTGCACTTCAGCACTAAAATTCCAAACTGTACTTATTATAAAAATTTTGAGATTTTTGGCAAAAAATTGCAATTTCTTGAGCTGCCTCGCCACGTCACGGCAAATCTCATTTGAGGCAGTCCTACATTAAAATATTTTTATAAAATGTGCCATACGGCCTCACATATGAATAGTAGAACTGCTCTTAGCAGCACTCACCTGGTCTATTTCAATCCCGTACCCATGACTGAGTCATGGCTGTGGGCGGAACAGGTCCAAGCAAATGCTGCATGAATATTATTACATAGGTTGAAAAAAGACTTAGGTCCTTCAAGTTCAACCTTCCTCCACCAATTATATATTTTTGTCACTAAATCATCTATAACCAACAATGTTATGTACTGAGGAAATAACCCAGCCCTTTTTTAAAATCTGTCCTAGTGTCTGCCATTACTACCTCTTGTGGTCGGCATTCCACAGTCTGACTGCTCTAACTGTAAAGAACCCTTTCCTATTTATGGCTCTGTGCGCACTGGGAAATGAAATTTCCTTGCGTAAATTCCGCATGCTCTCAAAGATTACCGCACCCGCGGTAAAAAACCGCGGGAAACCGCACCCGAAAACCGCATGTGGTTTGCTGCGGTTTTACCGCGGTATTGTTCGCGGTATTGCCGCGGTTTTGCCGCGTGCGGGTTGGGATGTGCTTTATTGCATTCAATGCAATAAAGCACATTGAAGAAAAAAAAAAAAAAATACATTTAATTCTGATAGTAGATAGACAGAAGAATAGATAGAGGGATAGATAGATAGATAGATAGATAGATAGATAGATAGAGGGATAGATAGACAGACAGAGGGATAGATAGAGGGATAGAGGACAGATCGCTGCATTTCCCACGGTCGGCAGTGAGTTCACATTACCGGCCGTGGGAAATGACCGGTAATTACCTTTGCTGTCTGCTGCTTTCATTCAGTGCTGTGTCTGTGACAGTCGCGGCTGGATGTAAGCAGCGCAGGACGTCGGACCTGTGGATTATGCCGGAGCTTTGTTTGGGGGGTTAATAAAATGGTGAACGAGGCTTGTTGGTTTTATTTAAAATAAAGGAATTTTCGGTGTCTGTGTTTTTTCACTTTACTTACGGGTTGATCATGTCAGCTGTCACATAGACGCTGCCATGATCAAGCCTGGGGTTAATGGCGGTGGTCCCCCACCAACATTAACCCCTTGTATTACCTTGCTGCCACTGCTACACGGTGGCAAGAAGAGCCGGGGACATTCCGGTACTGCCGCATATTGCATGCGACAGTGCCGGGGCAGCTGCGGCTGATATTCTCGGCTGTGGGAGGGGGAGTGAGGCGGGGGACATTACCCCTGCCCCTCTCCCTCCCCAGCCTGAGAATACCGGGCTGCCGTTGTGTGCTTACCTCGGCTGGACGGTAAATATGCAGCGGAGCCCACGTTCTTTGTTTTCTATATTTCCGTTTTCTTTCTATGTGTGTTCTATGTGTCTGTGATGTGTCTGTGTGTGTGTGATCTGTGTGTTTACTCTCTGCACGGCTTCCTCTTCCTGTAATGACATCACTTCCCTGCAAAACCGCAGACAGGCGATGCACATTACCGGAGGTAAACCGTGAAATACCGCAGGGAATAACGCAGGAAAACGCAGTGAACCGCACAGAATTTGCTGCCTGCGTTATTCCCTGCGGGATTTCATGATTAACATTGAGTCAATGGAGTGAAATACCGCAGCGATGTGCGGAAAAGAAGTGACATGCACTTGTTTTTGCTGCGGGATTCCCGCAGCAAAACATGCAGCTGTCAAATTCCGCCCAGTGCGCACAGGATTTTTTTTCTCCATAGGATTTGCTGGTGATTCACTGCAGAGATGTTATGAACATTTTCTGCAGCGAAACATGCAGCAAATCCGCGGAAAATCCGCGGCTAAATCCGGTAAGTGCGCACATAGCCTAACTGCCAGAATTGCCTTTCTTCCATTCGCAGTGCATGTCTCCTGCTCCCTAGGATTGTCTTTGGAAGGAATAAGTCATGTGCCAGTCATTTGTATTGATCACACATGTATTTATACATATAAATGAGATCTCCTCCGAGACATCTTCTTCTAAACTTTTTCAACTTCTCATCACATTGGAGGCCTTCCATCCCTCGTAATAATCTAGTTGCCATCTTTGAACTGACTCTAACTTCTGAATAACTTTTTTAAAATGTGGAGCCCAAAACTGGATCAGGCGATGCAGATTTTGGTGTCAGTGATATAGAAAGATCTGTTTTAGAGAGAAAGTAGAAAGTCCAAGAAAATGGTCAAGAAATAATCAGGTTACATCAGAAAGATAAACTTCAAGATCAAGGTACAATGGGTTTCAAATAAAGCTCCTACAAATTTGACTAACTGGGGGGGGGTCTGTGCCCTCTGTATTTGTGTTGTCCGACCCACCAGCCAATTCAGGAACGAGATTCCTAGTACTGATGACCATCACTGCTAAATATGGAGAACTGAAATATTCTGTAAATGTTCCAAAATCTCCACATTTACTATAAACCATCTAACATAAAACAATAAACAGAGGGGAGAGGAGGGGGATGCAGATGCAGTTTCTCTTTCTGATAGTCTGCATGCTGTGATAGGGGAGGAAGAGCAGAAGTTGTTGGGGCATTTATTGATTTTATTAACGGAAACTATGATCTTTCTGTATTTATCATTTCACTACCTGGAGGCTTTCTGTAAATGCTCTGAAACCTCTTAGAAGGGTGGTCTGAAACTAAAGAAGGTTTTAATCCTAAAAGTCTATTTAGTTAATGTAACAATCTATTCACTTTTCTAATATACTATAATTAAAAAGTCCCTGCCATTCCCTCTCTACTCCAAAGGCCTGTGCACACGGTGTGTTTTTTGCTGCATTTCTTTGAGAAATATGTACCAAAATCTGCATTACTGAAGTGCTGTGCGCACGTTGCTTGTTTTTCCTTGCAGATTTTGGTGTAGAAAAAATCTGCACATGACAATTGTTGGGGCATTTTTTTTCTGCATTTTTTAGCCCTTCCAGCCATTGACGTCATTACAAAAAATGCATGGAAAAAAACCTCACCATAAACACATGCGTTTTTTGGTGCGTTTTTCTGCCAAAAGATGCAGATTTGACACAGAAAACTTCTGCACCAAATCTGCAGTGTGTACACATGCCCTAACTGCTATGGTTTTTTTTCTAATTACATTTTGATGACGCTTTGTTTGGGAATCCAAAGTGTATACTGGGATACGAAAGCAGGACATCATCGAGGTCGTTGACGCAGCTGTTTTCTCCTGCCTTTAACGAAGCGTCATCAGTGGCATCCGCTTCAGGGGCTGGGCTACCCCCTGTTCTAGTGAGCATGCGTTGTCAATTCTAGCGCATGCGTACTCTGTGCTCCCTGTGCGATATGCCTTTTCAATGCGCAGTATCAGTGCACTCCCTCGCCGGCTCTAATGAAAAGTAATGAGTTGGCAAGAAAGCGCATTGTAAAGAGTAATACGTGGCAGGGTCACTGCTGCAACTGGTTTCACCAGTCTAAAACGAAGCGTCATCAGTCACGTCTATTTCAGCGGCTGGGCTACTCCCTGTTCTACTGACCATGCATTGTCAGTTCCGGCGCATGCGCACTATTTTCTCCCCGTGCAATATGCCTTTTCAATGCACTGTAACAGTGCCCACCCTTGCCGGCTCTGAGGAAAAGGGATGAGTCGGCAAGAGAGCTCATTGTAACTACATGGGAACCATCGGTGAGTGCTGCAACACTCAGGGTACACAATACAATGGTGGGCCCTGGTGCTAGGGAAAGGGGAGTAGGGTCACCTACCAAACTCACCTGAGGCTGATCCCTGCACTCCCTATCATCCCTATATGGGTTCTTTCACCTTGTTGCAGATCACATGCCTTTCCCTGGGCTCAGCCCTGTATAGTGTGCAGGGCAGCGAGAATGCTAGTCCAGCTCTAGGGGAAAGATACATAGAAGATAAGACAGACAAGGGTAAAATAAACAGCAATCATACAAAGCACACCAAAAAAACAAGAAAATGAGGAATGGACCAGAGGGGAAAAACCAAAGAGGACAAAGGAAGGGAAAAACTCAACACATCTTTCACACAGCAAATGTTCTCTGAATGGCTTCCTGGTCCACACCTCACAGGTTCCCTCTAGAGGCAAGCTAAGCAGAAACTATCGCCAGCGATTACCTGGGCAAGGAGGGAAGTCTTTATAGCAGAGCAAATTATCAATAGAGAACAGCTGGCTATAGCTTTCATTCAGAGTTCCGGAGACCAGATGATCTGCTTAACCCTAGCATCGCTGGAAAAAGGAGAATATGCAAAGCCAGCAGTATTAACCTGAGTAAGTATGTATGAAACCCCACTCTGTGATCTCCTGACACCAGAAATAGGAGGGACCACTCTCCGTCATGGTGCCCTCTTAATCCACTCAATTTTTATTGTAGGAAGTTACATTACAAAAAAGGAGAAATTCAGGTATCATTGGCAATAATACACAAAGAAAACAACGCTGTAACATGTGGTAGTATCACCTTTGATTATGATTCACATTTCCTGTCACACCACCACCAATCATGTCTGATGCAAGTTGCAACTTTTTTAGGTTAATCAATACCCAATACGTATAGAGTCAACCTACCAATTTACTCTTTAATCCTCAAAATGAGGGATCCAAACAACCAGAACCTAAGAGAGGAAGATAAGAAAAGGGAGGGGAGAGAGAGGTGGGGGAGAGGGGGAGAACCATGGATGGTTGCAAGGAAGCAACCAGGGAGGGGGAGGGGGGAGGGAGGGAATTGGATGGCGTTTCGGGGTAGCCCGAGCAGTAACAACAACAGAGATTTAAACACCTTGACTATTGACATGTGGTATGGGTGAACTCCCTGCGTAACACACACTTTGAGCCTATTTGACCCGTTTTTAATTATCAACAGTTTGCCCTGGAAACAGATGCCTGACAGGGGATGCATATACAGAGTTTAACCACGTGTCCCAAATCTGAAGTATTTTGTTTTTGGCGCGGATGGAGTGAGCCAGACAGAACTCGTATTGGCATTGGAGATTAATTCGGTTATATAGTTCAACTAATGTAGGCGTCTTTGGGGATTTCCAGTGCAGACTTATGCAATATCTGGCAGCTACTAGAATGTGAACTAATAAACCCCTGGATTCCCAAGAGAACTCCTCTATACCCACGTTTAGCACTGCCAGAGCCGGATTCGGATTAATAGGATTGCCTGTCAGCTCACCCATCAGGCCAAACACCTCCAACCAGAACGAGAAAACCTTGGGACAAGCCCACCAGCAGTGACCAAGAGTACCCCTTTGGAGGCAGCCCTTCCAACAATGTGGCGAATAATTTGGGAGGAACTGTGCTAAGTTGGCTGGGGACCGATACCATCGCAGGTGTACTTTTTTCAGTTGCTCCAGATGATTTATACACTTGGAATATTTTTGGATATTTGCTGATGCCGAGTGCCAGTTTGAAGGTGAGGTAGAGACACTCAACTCCACGTCCCATTTATTCATATAAGGAGATTTTTTCTCTTCGGGGGGGTTATTGAGCCATTTGTATGTCGAGGAGATACCTTTGGATTTAATTATCTTTTTAAATACCAAAGCTTTTGTTGTAGGTAACAGAGGCTTTGACTTTGGAGGAAATTTAGAGGCCAGAAAATGACTAATTTGGATGTGTTGATAGAAACAGCCCTTTAAAGAGGGGTGTTCCCGTACTATTTCATTAAAGGGGTTAACACCCAAATCAGAGTATAGATCCGCCAGCACTGTAATGCCCGATCCCTCCCACCTGTCCAGATTCAAAAAGGGGATTTGAGATTCCAACGACTTGAGGGAAATCTCTGAAAGAGGAATCTGAATCTTATGAATCAAGTCATTTCGCCAGACCTCCAGGGAGGCTGACATGGTGGGAACACACGGGGAGAACCGTGAACGGCTCAAATATTCTGCTTCCATCATTCTTCTGACCGAGCCCTGGCGGGACAGGAAATCGTCATGGTGCCCTCTTGACACTTTTAAAGTAAAGTATATTAGAAAAGTGATTGTCACTAAATTAAGTAGATAGAAATTTAGAATTAAAATGAACTTTAATTTCAGACCTCTCCATTAAGGCCATACAGCCACCTACTATAAAACAGTAAATATAAGTTGGTAATGAGGGAGAGGAGGGGGATGCTACTGAAAATTCTTAGTGTTTTTATCAGGGTAATAAAAGCTGTGAAAAAAAGAGCACAAATAGGGTCTTACCTGGTATGGGAATTTGATCTAGTGCTAAAAACGCACTCACCTGATTGAGTTGTGCCAGGCACAACCCCTTACTGCTATGTATAGGTGGTGGTCAGCAGCGGCCCCAAAATATAGCAGTGAAATGGACGGAGAAAAAGAAATACGAGTATAAGCCGGGCTAAAACCACAAGATCCAGAAGATCCCTTTTTATTTTCACAGGTCAATGCGTTTCAGAGATATATCCATCTCCTTCATCAGGACAAAAGGAATCTTACCATGGTAAGATTCCTTTTGTCCTGATGAAGGAGATGGATATATCTCTGAAACGCATTGACCTTTGAAAATAAAAAGGGATTTTACATAGTAGTTACATAGTTACATAGTTACTAAGGTTGAAAAAAGACCTAGGTCCATCTAGTTCCCCCTTCCTCCACCAGTTCTACACCTGGTCACCAAGTCATTTATAACCAACAATGTTGTGTGTACTGAGGAAATCATCCAGCCCTTTTTTGAAAGCTGTTATAGTATCTGCCATTACTACCTCTTGTGGTAGGGCATTCCACAGTCTGACTGCTCTAACTGTAAAGAACCCTTTCCTATTTAGCTAGAACCCTTTCCCTTTCCGATTTAATCAAATCTTCTGGATCCTGTGGTTATAGCGTGGCTTATACCCGTATTTCTTTTTCTCCGTCCATTTCACTGTTTTTATGGGGGGAGGTGTTGGCACATGATTGGCACATTACCAGGTAGAGGTCACTTTCTCAACAAGCATGGAGCAAGAATATCTGCATTTACAGAGACTGGCCAAGGAACAGAAAAGGATGACACAAATCTGTAGTCGCAAAGCATTTCTAGGTACATTTCCAGCATTGATTTCTGTACCCCACATGCAGCATCCAAAATTCTTAATTTGTCTTCAAAAGATTCTAAATATATTGTAAATTCTTTTCTCTTACCAGCAGACAACCCACCAATCACTGAACCTGAAAATGAGGGACCAGTTTCCACAACTGCGAGGACTACCATGATTGACACAAGTATAGTGGACATATCGGTTGTGTTAGGCCTTGGTCTCGGGTTCAGCTAAGCAAAACATGAAATGTAATGGAGGTTTTGGGGTGGTCAGACATTTTTAAGGCCCTCATACACGTTAGACTGATGTCAGCTAAACCCATCTACATTGTTGGGTTCCGCTGACATCAGTCTAATGTGTATGAGAGCCTTAAAAATGGTCTAAAATGTATGGGGGCACCAGGCGACTGATGGTCGGGGAGATGCCGATCGGTCATGTGCTCCAGAAGATAAGCCTCTGTGTCAGTCAGTGGTTTTTAGATAGAGGGCACAGGAGCTCTCAGTCAAGACATGTCTCTTGTACAACGCCTGGCAAAAATTCTGGACTCACCTGACTCTGAGGATGTTCATTCAGTTGTACTAAAGTCATTTCAAATGGCCACTTTCTGGCTTTAACACTAGAAGCCCCAGAAATTTCGAGCTCCCCCCTGAAGTAAAGGTAGAAATATTAAATGACCCCTCTCTGGGACTTCTAGTGTTAAGAAACACTAAAAAAATCCTGAAAACACAATGTGCTAGCCAGTAATAGTTACTTTTCAAGACCAAACAGGGGGAAAAATTATGGAATCACTCAATTATGAGGTAAAAATTATGGATTCATGAAAAACAAACAAACAAAATAACCCTCCAATACATGACTAGTATTTTGTTGCACCACCTCTGGCTTTTATAACAGCTTGCAGTCTCTGAGGCATGGACTTAATGAGTGACAAACAGTTATCGTCAATCTGGCTCCAACTTTCTCTGATTGCTGTTGCCAGATCAGCTTTGCAGGTTGGAGCCTTGTCATGGACCATTTTCTTCAACTTCCACCAAAGATTTTTCAATTGGATTGAGATCCGGACTATTTGCAGGCCATGACATTGACCTCATGTGTCTTCTTTCAAGGAATGTTTTCACAGTTTTTGCTCTATGGCAGGATGCCTTATCATCTTGATAAATTATTTCATCATCCCCAAACATCCTTTCAATTGATGGGATAAGAAAAGTGTCCAAAATTTCCATGTAAACTTGGGCATTTAATGAAGATGTAATGATAGCCATCTCCCAAGTTCTTTTCAGGCAGTCATCTATTTATTGCTTAGCTTTTCTGTATGTAAAGCCCATTTCCTTTAGGCGGTTTCTTACAGTTCGGTCACAGACATTGACTCCCGTTTCCTCCCATTCCTTCCTCATTTGTTTTGTTGTACATTTCCTGTTTTGGAGACATATTGCTTTAAGTTTCCTGTCTTGACGCTTTGATGTCTTCCTTGGTCTACCAGTATGTTTACCTTTAACAACCTTCCCATGTTGTTTGTATTTGGTCCAGATTTAGACACAGATGACTGTGAAGAACCAACATCTTTTGCAACATTGCGTGATGATTTTCCCTCTTTTAAGAGTTTGATAATCCTCCCTGCATTTCAATTGACATCTCTCGTGTTGGAGCCATGATTCATGTCAGTCCACTTGGTGCAACAGCTCTCCAAGGTTTGATCACTTCTTTTTAGATGCAGACTAACGAGCAGATCTTATTTGATGCAGGTGTTAGTTTTGGGTATGAAAATTTACAGGGTGATTCCATAATTGTTTCCTCATAATTCAGTGTTTCCATAAGTTTTTCCCTCTGTTTGGTCTTGAAACATAACAATTACTGGCTGCACATTATGTTTTCATGATTTTTTTAAGTGTTTCTTAAAGCCAGAAAGTTGCCATTTGAAATTACTTTAGTTTTGTGCCATGTCTGTGATTTGCTTTTTTTTAAACAAAAGTAAACAACTGAATGAACATCCTCAGAGCCAGGAGCGTCCATAATTTTTGCCAGGGGTTGTATATGGGAGAGTCGGATGAGCTGGTCAGATAGACAGTCATCTAATGTATATGACCGGCCTTATATCTCATCTTCTGTTTTGTCTTAGTAGATATGTCCAACAATCCTTCGACTTTCACGACTGAGAGAACATCCAGCACCTTAAAGGTAACATTTTTTATTCTAAACTTGCTTATTTTCATATGTACTACTGATTTTAAGAAATGAAAATTAACATGATGGTTGCTCCATAAAACGAAGAAAAATACAACTAGGCTGAAAAGGAATAACATTGTTAGGAACAATATAAGTTACTGATTTGTTAGCATTATTACACAAAGGAAAGTAAGAATGTGGAGAAATCTTTGGCACAAACATCCGGTGATAAAAGGTAGAATTTTTATTGAAGATAGATTAATAGGTAACATGATCCATATTAAAACCTGATGCGTTTCAGGTAATACAAGCCCTTAATCGTAGTAGTAGTAGTAATATACTATGATTGAGGGTTTGTATTGCCCAAAATGCATCAGTTTTTAATATGGCTCCTGTTAGGTTAAAAGGTAACAGGATCCATATTAAAACTGACGCGTTTCAGGCAATACAAGCCCTTAATCATAGTAGTAATATAATGCTGTTAAGGGTTTGTATTGCCTGAAATGCATCAGTTTTTAATATGGCTCCTGTTAGGTTAAAAGGTAACAGGATCCATATTAAAAACTGACGCGTTTCAGGCAATACAAGCCCTTAATCACATTATATTACTACTACTATGATTAAGGGCTTTTATTGCCAGAAATAAATCAGTTTTTCTATGAATCTTGTTACCTTTTAAGCTAAGAGGATCCATATTAAAAACTGACGCATTTTAGGCAATACAAGCCTTCAATCATAATATATTGCTACTACTATGATTGAGGGCTTGTATTACCTGAAACGCATCCGTTTTAAATATGGATCCTGTTAGGGTAAAAGGTAAAAGCATCCATAATAAAAACTGATGCGTTTCAGGCAATACAAGCCCTTACTCGTAGTAGTAGTAGTAGTAGTAGTAGTAGTAGTAGTAGTAATATACTATGTTTAAGGGTTTGTATTGCCCGAAATGCATCAGTTTTTAATATGGATCATGTTAGGTTAAAATGTAACAGAATCCATATTAAAACTGACGCGTTTAAGGCAATACAAGCTCTTAACATAGTAGTGGTAATATAATGTCGTTAAGGGCTTGTATTGCCTGAAACGCATCAGTTTTTAATATGAATCCTATTAGGTTAAAAGGTAGCAAGATTCATAGTAAAAACTGATGTGTTTCAGGCAATACAAGCCCTTAATCATAGTCGTAGTAATATACAATGTTTAAGGGTTTAATAACCAAAGTTTCCAGCTCACCATATAGAGACAATCAGAGACGGAGCACTGATCAAGGACGCTGTGACATCCGAAACACGTCTTCTGTGTGGTTTGCACCATGCCACAATTTTGGCTATTTTAATGATGCTTCAATAAAGATACAAAATACTTTTATTTTACAATCGGACTGGATGCTGGAATCTTTCTTCTTCCTCTGTTTGTTTAAGGGTTTGTATTTCCTCAAATGCATCAGTATTTAATATGGATGCCGTTACATTAAAAGGTAGCAGGATCCATATTTAAAACTGACGCGTTTCAGGCAATGCAAGCCCTTAATCACATAATATTACTACTACTATGATTAAGGGCTTTTATTGCCAGAAATAAATCAGTTTTTCTATGAATCTTGTTACCTTTTAAGCTAACAGAATCCATATTACAAACTGACGCATTTTAGGCAATACAAACCTTCAATCATAATATATTGCTACTACTATGATCGAGGGCTTGTATTACCTGAAACGCATCAGATTTTAATATGGATCCTGTTAGGTTAAAAGGTAAAAGCATCCATAATAAAAACTGATGCGTTTCAGGCAATACAAGCCCTTACTCGTAGTAGTAGTAGTAGTAGTAGTAGTAGTAGTAATATACTAAGTTTAAGGGTTTGTATTGCCTGAAATGCATCAGTGTTTAATATGGATCAGTTAGGTTAAAAGGTAACAGAATCCATATTAAAACTGATGCGTTTCAGGCAATATAAGCTCTTAATCATAGTAATAGTAATAAAATGTCATTAAGGGCTTGTATTGCCTGAAACGCATCAGTTGTTAATATGAGTCCTATTAGGTTAAAAGGTAGCAAGATTAATAGTAAAAACTGATGCGTTTCAGGCAATACAAGCCCTTAATCATAGTAGTAGTAATATACTATGTTTAAGGGTTTAATAACCAACGTTTCCAGCTCACCATATGGAGACAATCAGAGACGGAGCACTGATCAAGGACGCTGTGACATCCAAAACACGTCTTCTGTGTGGTTTGCACCATGCCACAATTTTGGCTATTTTAATGATGCTTCAATAAAGATACAAAATACTTTTATTTTACAATCGGACTGGATGCTGGAATCTTTCTTCTTCCTCTGTTTGTTTAAGGGTTTGTATTTCCTCAAATGCATCAGTATTTAATATGGATGCCGTTACATTAAAAGGTAGCAGGATCCATATTTAAAACTGACGCGTTTCAGGCAATGCAAGCCCTTAATCACATTATATTACTACTACTATGATTAAGGGCTTTTATTGCCAGAAATAAATCAGTTTTTCTATGAATCTTGTTACCTTTTAAGCTAACAGAATCCATATTACAAACTGACGCATTTTAGGCAATACAAACCTTCAATCATAATATATTGCTACTACTATGATCGAGGGCTTTTATTACCTGAAACGCATCAGATTTTAATATGGATCCTGTTAGGTTAAAAGGTAAAAGCATCCATAATAAAAACTGATGCGTTTCAGGCAATACAAGCCCTTACTCGTAGTAGTAGTAGTAGTAGTAGTAGTAGTAGTAATATACTAAGTTTAAGGGTTTGTATTGCCTGAAATGAATCAGTGTTTAATATGGATCAGTTAGGTTAAAAGGTAACAGAATCCATATTAAAACTGATGCGTTTCAGGCAATATAAGCTCTTAATCATAGTAATAGTAATAAAATGTCATTAAGGGCTTGTATTGCCTGAAACGCATCAGTTGTTAATATGAGTCCTATTAGGTTAAAAGGTAGCAAGATTAATAGTAAAAACTGATGCGTTTCAGGCAATACAAGCCCTTAATCATAGTAGTAGTAATATACTATGTTTAAGGGTTTAATAACCAAAGTTTCCAGCTCACCATATGGAGACAATCAGAGACGGAGCACTGATCAAGGACGCTGTGACATCCGAAACGCGTCTTTTGTGTGGTTTGCACCATGCCACAATTTTGGCTATTTTAATGATGCTTCAATAAAGATACGAAATACTTTTATTTTACAATCGGACTGGATGCTGGAATCTTTCTTCTTCCTCTGTTTGTTTAAGGGTTTGTATTTCCTCAAATGCATCAGTGTTTAATATGGATGCTGTTACGTTAAAAGGTAGCAGGATCCATATTAAAAACTGACGCGTTTCAGGGAATATAAGCCCTTAATCACATTATATTACTACTACTATGATTAAGGGCTCGTATTTCCAGAAACCAATCAGTTTTTACTATGAATCTTGTTACATTTTAAGCTAACAGGATCCATATGTTTGTGTATTATATCCATTATAAGCAGCCAGGCAAAGGAATGTAAGAAGAAACAACAAATGTACTAGGCAACTAGATATATTGGTGTGTAAAATATCTCTAATTTGCTTTTATCTTTACTTCTCATTGATTTCTAGGAGACCCAAACAACAGTAAAATCCACATCCATCACCACTTCTGTGATTGTGGGTGTTTTTGGAGCAATTTTCCTTATCACTTTGACAGGAGTCATCATATACATATGTAAGAATAATATGGTATACTATATAGAGCTGCCTTGTCAAATAATTAACTTGAATTTTCACAATATTGTGTTCGTATAATAATTTAAAGAGAATGGAACTGTACCAGGAGCAGCCAGTGGTCATAAGTGGCGCCGTTTCTGAAAAGAAGCAGCGGTGTTTATCTACTCTTACAATCCCTTAAAAGACACCTCCAGTGGGGATCATCTCTCAGTCCCCTATGTATATAAAGGTATTGTTAGGGGGTTAGCGGCTTAGGAGGATGGTTCATAGAATCCTAAGCGCAAAATTCAAGCGACCTGCCCGGTATCGGTGTTCAGTGCACTTAAGCAGCGCTGACACTGGTAATAACAACGTAAGTAACTCAATATTCAAGCGACCTCCCTAACAACCTCTCAATAAAGGACAAATAAGGACTGAGCACCATCTGGTGTCATTTTATAAGCACCGCCC
Organism: Anomaloglossus baeobatrachus; assembly: GCF_048569485.1. Lineage (NCBI taxonomy): Eukaryota > Metazoa > Chordata > Amphibia > Anura > Aromobatidae > Anomaloglossus > Anomaloglossus baeobatrachus. Next base: position 34,739,814 of record NC_134356.1, on the reverse strand, counting down.
AGTTAGCTCATGTCCAAAAAGTGTAGCTGATGTCCAACGGCTTACCCAGAGAGGTCACGTCATTGGGGCAGCTGACGTCCAACGGCCAATCCAGCGAAGCCACGTCATCGGGGCAACAGACGTCCAGCAGCCAATCCAAAGAGGCCACGTCATCGGGGCAGCTAACGGCCAATCTAGAGAGGCCACGTCATCAGGGCAACAGACGTCCAACAGCCAATCCAAAGAAGCCACGTCATCGGGGCAGCTGACATCCAACGGCCAATCTAGAGAGGCCACGTCATCGGGGCAGCAGATGTCCAACAGCCAATCCAAAGAGGCCACGTCATCGGGGCAGCTGACATCCAACGGCCAATCTAGAGAGGCCACGTCATCGGGCAGCTGACGTCCAACAGCCAATCCAGCAAAGCCACGTCATTGGGGCAGCTGACATCTAACGACCAATCCAGTGAAGCCATCTCATCAGGACAGATGACATCTGACCTCCAATCAGAGGATGCCACGTCATGCACATGCGCATTGGCCAAAGAGTCTGACTTGAAAAAAGACTCGGCCCGCGCATGCACACTCGCCCACTTTCCACACTTAGATTCTGGTGGCTGAACAGCCACCAGTAACACAGAGGAGGATTGGGCCAACCGCTGCGAATGGCGCCGAGGTGAAGCAGCACTCGCAGAATGAGTTTTGGGCACCGGAGAGACAGGGGACACCCTGACCCGAGAAAGAGGCCACCTCCGGCGAGTAGCCGTAAAAGGTATATTCCATGCATCACTCCACTGTTTGTGCTTACTTAATACAACCCTCGATCAGGTTGTAAAATTTTAAAAACTCAAGGGAATCCAAGACATTGAAAATCGTTCTTTTGCAGAAAACTTTATTGATTATTTTATCCCAAAATACAGACAAGAAGATAGTTGAAAAATGGCCGTTTCGGCGAACGCAGGGCCTTTATCAAGCTATACACACCTTTTTAATAGCTTGATAAAGGCCCTGCGTTGGCCAAAACGTTGCAGATTTTTCATCTATCTTGTGTGTGTATGCTGGGATCAATAAAGTTCTCTGTGGAGAATCATTCAGTCCCAGGCACACATTTGTGGCTAAGGAGTTTAAAGCTCTTGTTATGGGTGCGTCACTGCTTGATGTGATTTCAGGGGAGGATCTGGGATCAGAAGGTCACAGCATATTGGTGATTGCAGATTCTCTTTAGTGTATGCTCGTCTTTTACCCTGAGTTGGAGCTTTTTTTTTTTTTATTTCATCCAGTTCTGAACGTTTTTTATCCTGCATTGATTTAACAGGTAGTTCTAATCTCAGCTGCAGCTGTTATGATTCAGGCACCGAGGAGGATAAAAAAATGTGGAAACCCAAAAAGTAACCAGAGTGGCTGGAACCTTAACGGACTGCAGACCTAACACTGACACACAACTAGAAGTAGCCGTGGGACGAGCCTACGATGACCTAGTCATCTCGAGACAGCCGGAAAGCTAAATATTCTTACAGATAGAAATATAAGAAAAGCTAATCTGCCTTGGAGCAATCCCCAAAGATATAGATAGCCCCCCACATGTAAAGACTACGGGGATATAGGAAAACACAATACAAAGCTAGAAAACAGATTCCGCAAAGATGAGTCCCAAACTAACTTTATAGGAAAGGATAGGAAAGAGCACTGTCTGCAGCCGTAAAAACCCTAAAAAATCTCAGCAAAATCTCGCCTGACATGGAAAAACCCTGAGACCACACGGCCTCTCCCCCACTATATCAGTACTCTTATGTTACTGGGATACAAAAACACTAATATAGATAAGGTACTGAATTTAATACCAAGCATAACAAAACACAAGACACTGCAGAATCATGGAGCTAAATATACAGACACTCCCAGCAGGGAATGATCCAATTCCACCAGGAACTCCACACAGGCAAAATAGGAATCAAGCCATAGAACCAAAACAGAAAAAACAACAAGAAAGTGGATACAATAAGCAGAGGTACAAGACCAACTTATCTTGAGAGGATTTCTGTTAGAGAGCAGGGTTGGTTACAGAATGTCCTTAACACACAGAAAATCAATTGAGCACCGGCAAGTAACAGGAGAAAACTACTCAGTTATATAGTCCCAATCTGAAAGGCCTGATTGCCAGTCGTCCACAGGTGTGTGGTTCTCATTCCACAAGTCAACTACACCGCCAGCATTGACCACAAGAGGGAGCCCCAAACTGGAAAATGTATTCACAACATGCAGGCAATTCCTTCTGCTATAAATATCCGTTACTCACTCCTCCCTATGCCGGTTATAGTTCATTCTATACTGTCCACTTTGAAGGAGCCTGTCTATGTAGAAGCTTGGGTGTTCGTTTCTATTGCAGCTGAGAAGTTACTGCTGGAGAAGCTATGGAGTGCTATTTGTTGTGTCTTTGCCCACCTGTTTATCTTACCTTTCTTGTTTTGTCTTATTGTATGGCAAGACATTGGCCTTTATTAGCCAGGGTGAGTACAGGGCCAGCAAGGGCCTAAGCATGTGACGGTGCGGGGGGAAGGATCCATCTACAGACATTAGAGAATGCAAGGATCAGCCTTAGGTGAGAGTTAGGAGGTGACCTTGCTCCCCTCTCCCTAGTCGTGGGAATTTCCATTGTATTGCTACCCTGGGTTTTGTCACTTGCTGGGACTCAGCTCCCACTCAGCGTGACAGTTCTACACGGAGGCAACTCCTGGCTCCTGGAATTATTTATTTTACACAATTACTTATTACAATCAGCTTTCTATCACTAAAGTGTTTCAAACCACATTATTTTTTTCCAGATAAATATCGTAAATGGAAAAACACCAAAACAGAAAGGTAAATTTCAATTTTAATGGATCAGTATTTTTGTAAACTATTTTTATTACTTCAATGCATACAATATGACAAATGTAAAAAAGAAATAATGATTAAAAATTTCAGAAATTAGTTTCCACTTTCTACTTCTGTTGTAGATATTCTTTAAAAAAAGAAAATTGCATCAGAAATGTATTCTTCCCTAACAATTTCTGCTGCCTGTAGTGATCCCTAGGGGGAGCTTAGTACATACTGTGTATACATTGCACTCCGTGAGCTCCCTCTAGTGGCAATTAAAGGCAGCAGGATTTTTACTCAGCACTAGGAGGAGCTTAGCACATACTGAGTATACATTGTACTTACTGAGCTCCCTCTAGTGGAGATTAAAGGCAGCAGGATTTTTACTCACCACTAGGATGAGCTTATTACATACTATTTATACATTGCACTCCGTGAGCTCCCTCTAGTGGCAATTTAAGGAAGCAGGATTTTTACTCAGCACTAGGAGGAGCTTAGCACATACTGAGTATATATTCCACTCACTGAGCTCCCTCTAGTGGAGATGGAAGGCAGCAGGATTTTTACTCACTACTAGGAGGATACTGTGTATACATTGCAGTCAGTGAGCTTCCTCTAGTGGAGATTAAAGGCAGCAGGATTTTTACTCACCACTAGGAGGAGCTTATTACATACTATGTATACATTGCACTCCGTGAGCTCCCTCTAGTGGCAATTTAAGGCAGCAGGATTTTTACTCAGCACTAGAAGGAGCTTAGCACATACTGAGTATACCAGCAAGATAGGAAGGGTGCTGCACCAAAGTATGTCACTCAGCGATAACGCATGTGTGCTCGTCGAGGGCTGGGAATTACCGTATCCTGAGCGGGGGTGCTCGTCCAGAAGAAAAGTCCAGGTACCGATGGATGAGTGAAGGAAATGAGGGACCGCACTCCGTACCGCTGTGCAGGAATCTTTAGTTTATTAGACGGTGCAGGGTAAAAAGCAGGAGATGAGCTGTGAGCTGGCTCCCAGGTAGAGGACGACAGCTGTTTCGCCTAACTAATTAGGCTTCCACAGGTCCATATGTGGAGCTACAACGGCGCCCCCTATATAGGAGTGCTCACAGGTGTGTCGCATGCCACATAAAAACATACATAGGAGAATGTAATGTGCATATAAAACATGGAACACACCATGCCACAATACAAAACAATAAAAACAAGATTATTACAAAACGATTATACCAAAAAAGAAGAAAGAAAGGACACCGAAGGAATACATATGCAAAATATGTCAAAGCACACACATATGGAGGACCTACAGAAAAACTGACAGACCCACGCGATCATTTAACCCCAATGCCCCCTGAGCTCTATAATTAATGATTAGTTTGGCCTCAACTTGTAGTAAAAGTTGCTGAAGGTTGCCCCCCCTCGATGGGAGGACAACCTTCTGCAGGCCAGCAAAACGGAGGACATCAGGGTTACCATTATGATGCTCGCGGATGTGAGAAATCAGTCTAGGAGAACCTTTGCCTGACATTACCGAATTGTAGTGCTCCCTGAACCTGACGTATTAACATCTGATTGTTTTGCCTATGTAAAATCTGCCACAAGGGCAGAAAATCACATAGACAACGAATTTAGTTTTACAAGAAATAAACTGGAGGACCGAATGTGAGTGCGAACCCACCTGTAGGGATCGGCCAGTGAGATGCAGGTTACAAAATCTGCAGTTGCCACACCGGTAGTTACCCGGCGGGCAGCATCTATCGAGCCACACAGAGGGGCTGGTAAGTCTATTTCTCACTAGTTTATCCCGTAGGTTAACGCAACGTCTGAACGAGACCAAAGGATTAGCCTTGGTCATTTCAACCAAAGTAGGATCTCTTTCCAGAATGTGCCAATGCCTATACAAAGTTCTCCTAATGACATGCTCCAAGGGACCGAACCGAAAGCTAAACACAAATCTATTCAGATCATCAATCTTTCTGTCAGGGCGGCCCATGCGATTAGAACAATGGACACCAGATCTAGCCCTCTCAAAAGCAGAATCAATCAACTCCTCAGGGTAACCCCTTTGCTGAAGCCTTTCCTTTAATTCCATTGACTGCTGGAGAAAAGTCTCCTCAGAACTATTAGCCCTGCGTACCCGCAAAAATTGACTGTACGGTAAAGCCGTCTTAGTATGAAGGGGGTGTGCGCTCTGGAAATGTAAGAGTGAGTTGGATGCCGTCGGTTTCCTAAACAATTGAGTGTGAATATTACCATCCCTGATGGAAACCTCAACGTCCAAAAAATTGAGGGTATCGCCACCAAAAGAGGAAGTGAAGGACATATTTATTGTATTCGAGTTGTTAAGATGTGACACAGAATCAGAGAATAAATCCTCCATGCCATCCCATACAATGAATATGTCGTCCACATACCTCAAATAGTGGCGAATATACCTCAAAAAGGGGTTGGTATCGGAAAACACATACTTGCTCTCGAAAGATCCCAAAAATATATTGGCCATGGCACAAGAGACAGGGATACCCATAGCGGTACCCCCGCACTGCAAGTACCAACGGTCCAAAAAAGTAAATGCGTGCCTAGAAATAACAAAATCAAGGGACTCCTCCACAAAATTGCAATAACGAGCATCCTTCCCACTCTGTGCCACCATTTCCTTCACAGCTTGAACCCCCAAACGCTGGGGAATGCGGGTATAAAGGCTCTCCACGTCAATTGATGTTAGTTGGAAGCCTTGCTGCCATGTTATACCTTTAAGTAGTGCCAGAAAGTCACCAGTGTCCTGGACATAAGAGGGGATATGACTAAGAATGGGTCTTAGCAGCCAGTCCAAATAGTGTGATAAAGGCTCCGTTAAAGAGCCGATACCAGCCACTATAGGACGGCCTGGGGGATTGTCTCTACTCTTATGGACTTTGGGTATACAATACCAGCAAGGCTTCGTAGGGTAAGGAGGGATCAATTTGTCCGCCTGCGTCTGCGAGAGAACACCTAGACCAGGGGTGGGGAACCTCCGGCCCGCGGGCCGCATGCGGCCCGCCATGACCTTTTATGTGGCCCCCGGGCAGATTCCCGGGGGAGGCAGTGCTGGTGCTGTCACCGCGGTTTGCTGCCGCCGGCCCTTTAAATCCACACATTGCTGTTTGTGCTGCAATGTGTTCTCCCGTCGGCCAGTGCAAATTGTGGGCGGGTCCACAGCAGCCTCACAGTTTCTAGCCTTGTGTGTCCGCCCCCTGCCCTCCGGAGATCAGTGCCTGCCTTCTCCTTCAAGTTCTGATGCAGTGTGTCCGGCTCCTGCACTCCGGTGATGTGAGTGCAATGCTGCTGTGAGTCCAGCGCCGACCCTCTGCTGCTATGTGCCCTGCCCAATGCTTTGTGCCTCCCCACACCAGTTCTGTAAACCTTCTCCCCCAGAATTGCATGAAACTCTCAGCACAGTGTGGCCCCCAATGTCCTGTGTGCACCCCCCCCAGTCCTGTGTGCACCCCCCCAGTCCTGTGTGCACCCCCCCCAGTCCTGTGTGCACCCCCCCAGTCGTGTGTCCAGCCCCCCCAGTCGTGTGTGCAGCCCCCCCGTGATGTCTGTGCAGCCCCCCCCGTGATGTCTGTGCAGCCCCCCCCGTGATGTCTGTGCAGCCCCCCCCAGTGATGTCTGTGCAGCCCCCCCCAGTGATGTCTGTGCAGCCCCCCCAGTGATGTCTGTGCAGCCCCCCCAGTGATGTCTGTGCAGCCCCCCCAGTGATGTCTGTGCAGCCCCCCCAGTGATGTCTGTGCAGCCCCCCACAGTGATGTCTGTGCAGCCCCCCACAGTGATGTCTGTGCAGCCCCCCACAGTGATGTCTGTGCAGCCCCCCACAGTGATGTCTGTGCAGCCCCCCACAGTGATGTCTGTGCAGCCCCCCACAGTGATGTCTGTGCCTCCCCACAGTGATGTCTGTGCCTCCCCACAGTGGTGTCTGTGCCTCCCCACAGTGGTGTCTGTGCCTCCCCACAGTGGTGTCTGTGCCTCCCCACAGTGATGTCTGTGCAGCCCCCCACAGTGATGTCTGTGCCTCCCCACAGTGGTGTCTGTGCCTCCCCACAGTGGTGTCTGTGCCTCCCCACAGTGGTGTCTGTGCCTCCCCACAGTGGTGTCTGTGCCTCCCCACAGTGGTGTCTGTGCCTCCCCACAGTGGTGTCTGTGCCTCCCCACAGTGGTGTCTGTGCCTCCCCACAGTGGTGTCTGTGCCCCCAGCCCCGCGTGTGGTGTCTGTGCCCCCAGCCCCGCGTGTGGTGTCTGTGCCCCCAGCCCCGCGTGTGGTGTCTGTGCCCCCAGCCCCGCGTGTGGTGTCTGTGCCCCCAGCCCCGCGTGTGGTGTCTGTGCCCCCAGCCCCGCGTGTGGTGTCTGTGCCCCCAGCCCCGCGTGTGGTGTCTGTGCCCCCAGCCCCATGCCCCCAGTTAATTAATTGCTTCACCCAATATAGCAGGGTCATTTAAACATTGATAATTTTGTGCGGCCCCCGAAGGTTGGTAGAAATTTCCAAATGGCCCCCGACAGAAAAAAGGTTCCCCACCCCTGACCTAGACCAACGAACTTGTTCAAGGGCCGCACCAAAGACTTCTTAAATTCCTGAATGGGGTTGCTAGGCAACGGGGTATAGGTAGCTTTGTCAGATAACTGTCGGAGGCACTCTTGGACATACTGTTGCCGTGTCAGGAGGACAATATTGCCCCCCTTATCTGCCTCGCGGAACACCGTGTCCTCCCAACCCCGCATAATGCGAAAGGCTGTCAATTCGCCCTGACTCAGATTCTGAGTGGGGTTAGTGTGACGTCCTGGGCAAGCCAGGGGTCACAGGTCACAACAACACCACATGCACCCCACATTCCCTGCAGGTACAACAGCTAACCAAAAATCCTTGTTGCCTTCCTCCAGGGGCTGATGTCCACACCAGGGGGTGAGCCAGGCGGTTGGCTCCGCCCACCGAGGAGTACACAGCCCTGGAGGCAGGAAGAACCAGGCAATTAAGGAAAGGTAGAGAAAGTGAGAGGAAGCAGATAGAGTTTAGAGAGTGAAGTAAAGTGGTAAAGGAGGAAAGTAAGCTGAAGTGACAGCAAAGGAACCGTTTGTAAAGCCTGAAGTTAGTCCGTGGCTGTGTGCCTGGACAGTGTCAGCAAGGTCAGCAGACGGCGGTGAGAGTCAGCAGTGGGACTGTCTGGAGGTTGCTGGAAGGACCGCGGACGGGTAGTGGCCCAGCGGTCTGGAACAGTATACAAAGGACAGTCAGCACCAGGGCAGGGGCCTTTCGGATCCCGGCAAGGCTAGGAGTCGCCATAATTTGCCAAATCCGTCAGTGACGGGGACCTCTGTCTCCTAACAACCAAGTCCCGATTGAAGGCAACAGTCCGACCGTGAAGGGGAGACACCGCCACCGCCAGGGCACCAGTTTCCCCAGGGCCAGCGCCTGCGGGCAAAGTAGAGCTCCTTCGGCCCAGCTTGAAGCCGAGGAGCGGGTAACCGGTGGGGACCCATCGCTAGGACTTAAGAACTTAACATAGGTGCAGGGAAGAGACCATCACCGCCAACTGCAGGGAACAGCAGCACCGTGAACCGTCCGAGGGACCCGTCCAACCAGCCGTTTGTTTACCGAGAACTGTGTCCTGGTTACTGGCTGAGTGAGTACCTCCGTGCCGTGCGGCACAGCGCTGCCCCTGCGCCCCTGCACCTCCACAGGCCCCATACCCGCCTGCCCACCATTCCAACCCCATCACTGGGCCCCGGGAGCACCACAACCCCTACCCACGGAGGGGCACATCAACAACCGGCTGCTCCACACCATCACTCCCGGGCTCCCCATACAGAGCAGCGGTGGTGTTAACGAGTCACCACAACCGTGGGTGGCGTCACGGACATTAAACCATCCCAACAACCCAATCCCCTTTTCACTCACGGGCGAGGAGCGCCGCTCGAGTCCCCGGGATCCGGCTCATCGCTCGAGCCACCGAGCAGCGGCAGCAGCAGGCCGCGGCAGCCGGACCCGAGCAGGAGGGAGTGCGCGGCGTCCCCTCCTCCGCCCGCGACATTAGTATAGATCAATGCCTCAATGTCTTTAAGGACAGTATCCTGATACAAGTCTACCAAATTACCCGGTACCGTGGGGGGATAAAAATCGGATTTAATCCCTTTAGTGAACCTATTTACTGGTAACGCAGAAGTAGCCACACTGGGGCTAGACCCATGATGGGGTTCATTCAGACTGAGGAGTACCTCAGCGTCCCGAACCACATCTGCGTCAAAAGCACCCGTGACATCGAAGTGGTTACTATCAACAGTGCACGGGATATGCCCCTCCGGAGTAGATCCCGGACTGCCCGGCGCAGACTGAAAATGTTTGTATAAATGGATCTTACGGATAGCTTTAAACAAATCCACCCTAAACTCAGCAAAAATCAAAAGGTTCAGGAATACAAAATTTCAGACCCTTGGAAAGTACGGAAATCATGTCAGGAGATAGAGAATGAGAGGAAAGGTTGATGATTGTGTTCACACTAGACTGAGTGACAGAGGGACTATTCACATTCCGCCAGGACACAGATTTCCTCTTGCGCCCTCTGCCCCGTGCGTTTCTTCCTGCCCCCCCGTCGAGTGCGTTTTCTAAAGGGGCAGTAGCTCTAAACGCACCTGAGTTACCCCCAGAGGGGCCTGCGACCACCTCCTCGGAGCCACTGGACTCCGAGTCGGTGGTCCAGTATCCCCTGTTGGCACCAAAAGTACTCTTCTTCTTAATATGGGGTCTATGCCTATAATTTTTAGTGCTGTCTTTAGCCCAACAGAAAACCTGCTTCCTCTCATAGTCCCTCTTGTCCCTGAGAAATTTTTCTCTTTTTTTATTTTTAATTTTAGTCTGCACGTTCACCAACCTTTTATCAAGTTTTAAACAAAATGCATTCCAATCATCATTTGACATTCTTAATCGTGTATCTTGTTTTAGAGCATCCAGTTCAGAGTTCAGAACAGCATAGTCCTCCTTGTTTTTATCCAATACAAGATGCAACAGTTTTTTAGAGCACTCCAATTGTATATTTTCCCATTGCTGGGTAAACGCAGTGTCCTCTTGGAAGTGTGAAAGGGTCTTGATAACCCGTAGTCCACGTGGGACCCGATCACATTCAACATACGATTGCAAAGACTGAACAGTCCAAAATAATCTCACTTCCTTTTCTGCCTATGTCTGTATCCGAAATTCCAAGGTTTTAACTCCTAAAACCTCCGTGTCCTTCTTAAAATTACATTCTCCGTTTTGCTGGCCTGCAGAAGGTTGTCCTTCCATCGAGGGGGGGCAACCCTCAGCAACTTTTACTACAAGTTGATGCCAAACTAATCATTAATTATGGAGCTCAGGGGGCATTGGGGTTAAATGATCGCGTGGATCTGTCAGTTTTTCTGTAGGTCCTCCATATGTGTGTGCTTTGACATATTTTGCATATGTATTCCTTCGGTGTCCTTTCTTTCACCGAGGAGGTGGTCGCAGGCCCCTCTGGGGGTAACTCAGGTGCGTTTAGAGCTACTGCCCCTTTAGAAAACGCACTTGACGGGGGGGCAGGAAGAAACGCACGGGGCAGAGGGCGCAAGAGGAAATCTGTGTCCTGGCGGAATTGAATAGTCCCTCTGTCACTCAGTCTAGTGTGAACACAATCATCAACCTTTCCTCTCATTCTCTATCTCCTGACATGATTTCCGTACTTTCCAAGGGTCTGAAATTTTGTATTCCTGAACCTTTTGATTTTGCTGAGTTTAGGGTGGATTTGTTTAAAGCTATCCGTAAGATCCATTTATACAAACATTTTCAGTCTGCGCCGGGCAGTCCGGGATCTACTCCGGAGGGGCATATCCCGTGCACTGTTGATAGTAACCACTTCGATGTCACGGGTGCTTTTGACGCAGATGTGGTTCGGGACGCTGAGGTACTCCTCAGTCTGAATGAACCCCATCATGCGTCTAGCCCCAGTGTGGCTACTTCTGCGTTACCAGTAAATAGGTTCACTAAAGGGATTAAATCCGATTTTTATCCTCCTACGGTACCTGGTAATTTGGTGGACTTGTATCAGGATACTGTCCTTAAAGACATTGAGGCATTGATCTATACTAACTCCACTCAGAATCTGAGTCGGGGCGAATTGACTGCCATTCGCATTATGCGGGGTTGGGAGGACACGGTGTTCCGCGAGGCAGATAAGGGGGGCAACATTGTCCTCCTGACACGGCAACAGTATGTCCAAGAGTGCCTCCGACAGTTATCTGACAAAGCCACCTATACCCCGTTGCCTAGCAACCCCATTCAGGAATTTAAGAAGTCTTTGGTGCGGCTCTTGAACAAGTTTGTTGGTCTAGGTGTTCTCTCGCAGACGCAGGCGGACAAATTGATCCCTCCTTACCCTACGAAGCCTTGCTGGTATTGTATACCCAAAGTCCATAAGAGTAGATACAATCCCCCAGGCCGTCCTATAGTGGCTGGTATCGGCTCTTTAACGGAGCCTTTATCACACTATTTGGACTGGCTGCTAAGACCCATTCTTAGTCATATCCCCTCTTATGTCCAGGACACTGGTGACTTTCTGGCACTACTTAAAGGTATAACATGGCAGCAAGGCTTCCAACTAACATCAATTGACGTGGAGAGCCTTTATACCCGCATTCCCCAGCGTTTGGGGGTTCAAGCTGTGAAGGAAATGGTGGCACAGAGTGGGAAGGATGCTCTTAATTGCAATTTTGTGGAGGAGTCCCTTGATTTTGTTCTTTCTAGGAACGCATTTACTTTTTTGGACCGTTGGTACTTGCAGTGCGGGGGTACCGCTATGGGTACCCCTGTCTCTTGTGCCATGGCCAATATATTTTTGGGATCTTTCGAGAGCAAGTATGTGTTTTCCGATACCAACCCCTTTTTGAGGTATATTCGCCACTATTTGAGGTATGTGGACGACATATTCATTGAATGGGATGGCACGGAGGATTTATTCTCTGATTCTGTGTCACATCTTAACAACTCGAATACAATGAATTGATACTCTCAATTTTTTGGACGTTGAGGTTTCCATCAGGGATGGTAATATTCACACTCAATTGTTTAGGAAACCGACGGCATCCAACTCACTCTTACATTTCCAGAGCGCACACCCCCTTCATACTAAGACGGCTTTACCGTACAGTCAATTTCTGCGGGTACGCAGGGCTAATAGTTCTGAGGAGACTTTTCTCCAGCAGTCAATGGAATTAAAGGAAAGGCTTCAGCAATGGGGTTACCCTGAGGAGTTGATTGATTCTGCTTTTGCGAGGGCTAGATCTAGTGTCCATTGTTCTAATCGCACGGGCCGCCCTGACAGAAAGATTGATGATCTGAATAGATTTGTGTTTAGCTTTCGGTTCGGTCCCTTGGAGCATGTCATTAGGAGAACTTTGTATAGGCATTGGCACATTCTGGAAAGAGATCCTACTTTGGTTGTGTGACGCCCTGGGCAAGCCAGGGGTCACAGGTCACAACAACACACACACCCCACATTCCCTGCAGGTACACCAGCTAACCAGAAATCCTTGTTGCCTTCCTCCAGGGGCTGGTGTCCACCCACCAAGGAGTTCACAGCCCTGGAGGCAGGAAGAAGCAGGCAGATAGAGTGTGGAGTTTGAAGAGAATGGAAGTCTAGCTGAGGGCTAGAGAGGAGTTCAGCCAGGGAGGAGGAAGTGGAAGGAAGTGAAGTGTAGTGGAGCTGAAGAAGAAAGCTGAAGTGACAGAGAAGTGAAAGTAGAGAAAGTGCAAAGTGGCAGTTTAGTACAGCTCGAAGTGGTCTGAGGCTGAGTGCCTGGACAGAGACAGCAAGGTCAGCAGACGGAGGAGATTGTCTGGAGTGGGACTGTTTGGAGGTTCCTGGAAGGACGGCGGACGGGTGGTGACCCGGCGGTCTGGAGCAGCGTGCAAAGGACAGTCAGCACCAGGGCAGGGGCCTCTCGGACCCCGGCAAGGCTAGGAGTCGCCATAATTTGCCGAATCCGTCAGTGAAGGGGACATAGATCCCCCAACAACCAAGTCCCGATTGAAGGCAACAGCTCAACCATTACAGGGGAGACACCGCCACCGCCAGGGCACCAGTTTCCCCAGGGCCAGCGCCTGCGGGCAAAGTGTGGAGCTCCTCCGGCCCAGATTGTAGTCGGGGAGCGGGTGACCGGTGGGAATCCATCGCTACCAATAGACGTAACATAGGTGCAGGGAAGAGTGACCATCACCGCCAACTGCAGGGAACCGCAGCACCGTGAACCGTCCGAGGGACCCGTCCAACCAGCCGTTTGTTTACCGAGAACTGTGTCGTGGTTACTGGCTGAGTGAGTACCTCCGTGCCGCAAGGCACAGCGCTGCCCCCGCGTCCCTGCGCCCACCAGGCCCTGCATCTAACCCCATCACCGGGCCCCGGGATCACCAACCCCTACCCACGGAGGGGCAACACAACAACTAGCTGCTCCCCCACCATCACTCCCGGGATCCCCACATCGAGCAGCGGTGGTGAAATCACCACAACCGTGGGTGGCGTCACGGACAATAAACAATATCCCAACACCCAACAAACCCCCTTTCACTCACGGGCGAGGAGCGCCGCTCGAGAACCCCCGAGATCCGGCCCACAGCTCGAGCCACCACTGAGCAGCGGCAGCCGCCGGACCCGAGCAGAAGGGGTGAGCGCAGTGTGCTGACACCCTCCTCCCCGCCCGCGACAACTTGGCGTCACGAACAGGATCCTACCGCTCTGCCGTCTGGTAGAGGTGCACCTTGTGACCGCCGGAGGTATCCGGCTGAAAAATTTCAAAAGCCGCCATCTTTGGCGCGAAAAGTTCCCGCTCGAGCGTCTTCTCGAGTAGCAGAGGCGCGAAGGCCAAAACCCCGCCCCAAAGGGGAGTGGCTGAAGAGAAGCTAAGGGGGACGCAGATGGAGGAATGGCGGCGTCCTCGAGTTGGAGCGCGGGAATGCCCGCGACCGGAGCATCCAAGCTCTGGGGGAAACGAGGAGGAGTAGCCTTTGAAGACTGCGGCCCGGGTGAGCTTTCCGCCGGGACCGCTAAGTGGCTGGAGCGGGAGTTAGGGCGGTTCTGCTTGAAGGTGAGGGCGCAGAGCTTACAGCAGTTGATGGACTGGAAGGCGGAGATGCGCAGAATGGTTGCCGTAGTGGGAGCCCGTGAGCAAGGGGCCGCTGCAGCCGTGCCGCGTCGCGATCAGTCCACCCAAACCCCAGAACCGGCCCTGATCGAGTGGGAGACGGACATCAGCACCGCAGCCGGGGGTCTGGAAAGAATGACGCTGATGGAGGAAGAGGTTCCAGGTACGCCGCCTCCGCCGCCGTTCCTAACGGCTGTCAGTGGTTCGGGGTTGAACTGCCGGTGGAAGGAGAACCCCCTGTACTGCTCGGTCCCGGAGTGGGCCGACCCCCCGCGGTGGTAGTCGCCTCAAGGGCAGCGGATGCCCGCTGCAACAGTCCCCGTTGGAACCACCACTGAGTTTGATTTGAAAAATGTTGAAACATGATAAGTTATGTTACCGGTACCGTTTCCGCAATTGCCGCCTCCGGAGAGGCAGATTGGAGGGAGGGCCCGCAGCAGAGCAGGCTGGGGCCCAGCCACCACAGGAACCGGTGGCTACCCTCTGGAGGGGAAGGACAGATCCCGCTCGGGTAACTTGTGCTGGACTGTGGGTCAAGGGGTGCTGCCTGGGTTTTAGGGGCAGCATCAGGGCCAGGTTGCTTGGGTGGGAGAGAGCGGAAACCGTAACCGTTAACCGTTTGAAACCGTTAGTAACGTTTAAGAATGAACCTCCCGATGTGGGATGATGTCCTAAGTTGTTATGTTACCGTTTTTTCTATTTTACAGAAAACAAAAAGGAAAATAAAATCGGTGTTGGACGGGCAGCCTGAAGACGGTCTGCGTTTTGCTAAGGGGGAATGTGACGCCCTGGGCAAGCCAGGGGTCACAGGTCACAACAACACACACACCCCACATTCCGTGCAGGTACACCAGCTAACCAGAAATCCTTGTTGCCTTCCTCCAGGGGCTGGTGTCCACACCAGGGGGTGGAGCCAGGCGGTTGGTGTCCACCCACCAAGGAGTTCACAGCCCTGGAGGCAGGAAGAAGCAGGCAGATAGAGTGTGGAGTTTGAAGAGAATGGAAGTCTAGCTGAGGGCTAGAGAGGAGTTCAGCCAGGGAGGAGGAGGTGGAAGGAAGTGAAGTGTAGTGGAGCTGAAGAAGAAAGCTGAAGTGACAGAGAAGTGAAAGTAGAGAAAGTGGAAAGTGGCAGTTTAGTACAGCCTGAAGTGGTCTGAGGCTGTGTGCCTGGACAGAGACAGCAAGGTCAGCAGACGGCGGAGATTGTCTGGAGTGGGACTGTTTGGAGGTTCCTGGAAGGACCGCGGACGGGTGGTGACCCGGCCGTCTGGAGCAGCGTGCAAAGGACAGTCAGCACCAGGGCAGGGGCCTCTCGGACCCCGGCAAGGCTAGGAGTCGCCATAATTTGCCGAATCCGTCAGTGAAGGGGACATAGATCCCCCAACAACCAAGTCCCGAATGAAGGCAACAGCTCAACCATTACAGGGGAGACACCGCCACCGCCAGGGCACCAGTTTCCCCAGGGCCAGCGCCTGCGGGCAAAGTGTGGAGCTCCTCCGGCCCAGATTGTAGTCGGGGAGCAGGTAACCGGTGGGAATCCATCGCTACCAATAGACGTAACATAGGTGCAGGGAAGAGTGACCATCACCGCCAACTGCAGGGAACCGCAGCACCGTGAACCGTCCGAGGGACCCGTTCAACCAGCCGTTTGTTTACCGAGAACTGTGTCGTGGTTACTGGCTGAGTGAGTACCTCCGTGCCGCAAGGCACAGCGCTGCCCCCGCGTCCCTGCGCCCACCAGGCCCTGCATCTAACCCCATCACCGGGCCCCGGGATCACCAACCCCTACCCACGGAGGGGCAACACAACAACTAGCTGCTCCCCCACCATCACTCCCGGGATCCCCACATCGAGCAGCGGTGGTGAAATCACCACAACCGTGGGTGGCGTCACGGACAATAAACAATATCCCAACACCCAACAAACCCCCTTTCACTCACGGGCGAGGAGCGCCGCTCGAGAACCCCCGGGATCCGGCCCACAGCTCGAGCCACCACTGAGCAGCGGCAGGCGCCGGACCCGAGCAGAAGGGGTGAGCGCGGTGTGCCGACACCCTCCTCCCCGCCCGCGACAGTTGAAATGACCAAGGCTAATCCTTTGGTCTCGTTCAGACGTTGCGTTAACCTACGGGATAAACTAGTGAGAAATAGACTTACCAGTCCCTCTGTGTGGCTCGATAGATGCTGCCCGCCGGGTAACTACCGGTGTGGCAACTGCAGATTTTGTAACCTGCATCTCACTGGCCGATCCCTACAGGTGTGTTCACACTCACATTCGGTCCTCCAGTTTATTTCTTGTAAAACTAAATTCGTTGTCTATGTGATTTTCTGCCCTAGTGGCAGATTTTACATAGGCAAAACAATCAGATGTTTATACGTCAGGTTCAGGGAGCACTACAATTCAGTAATGTCAGGCAAAGGTTCTCCTAGACCAGTGATGGCGAACCTAGGGCACGCAGAGCCCTTTGTGCTGGCACGCCGCTGTCGCCACACTGAGCCACTTTGATATGCTGGTGTGATCGCGCCAGCAGATCAAGGTGGTGTTTAGCAGAGGAGACATTTCTCCTCGCTCTGACACTCCTCCTCTCCTGGGCTGCAGGCCTGTTGCCTAGGAGACGGAGGAGCGTCAGTAGGCGGCGCCGGGGTCTTGTGGACTGGCCGCGCGGGAACTGAAGTGACTGAGGACGCAGCAGCGGAGGAGTGGTGGCTAGAAGGTGAGTTTTTTTTTTGTTTTTTTTTTTAAGCTGTGTGCGTGGCTGTGCCAAAGTGTGGGGGGACAGAGCCAGCATGGGGGGAACATGGAGCGCACGGGGGACAGAGCCAGCACGGGGTATACCGAGCACGGGGGAAACATGGGGAGCACGGAGGACAGAGCCAGCACGGGAGGGGAACATGGAGCGCACGGGGGAAACATGGGGAACATGGGGACAGAGCCAGCACGGGAGGGGAACATGGAGCGCACAGGGGAAACATGGGGAGCATGGAGGACAGAGCCAGCACGGGAGGGGAACATGGAGCGCACAGGGGAAACATGGGGAGCATGGGGACAGAGCCAGCACGGGAGGGGAACATGGAGCGCACAGGGGAAACGTGGGGAGCATGGGGGACAGAGCCAGCACGGGAGGGGAACATGGAGCGCACAGGGGAAACATGGGGAGCATGGGGGACAGAGCCAGCACGGGAGGGGAACATGGAGCGCACAGGGGAAACGTGGGGAGCATGGGGGACAGAGCCAGCACGGGAGGGGAACATGGAGCGCACAGGGGAAACATGGGGAGCATGGGGGACAGAGCCAGCACGGGAGGGGAACATGGAGCGCACAGGGGAAACATGGGGAGCATGGGGGACAGAGCCAGCATGGGAGGAACATGGAGCGCACAGGGGAAACATGGGGAGCATGGGGGACAGAGCCAGCACGGGAGGGGAACATGGAGCGCACAGGGGAAACATGGGGAGCATGGAGGACAGAGCCAGCATGGGAGGGGAACATGGAGCGCACAGGGGAAACATGGGGAGCATGGAGGACAGAGCCAGCACGGGAGGGGAACATGGAGCGCACAGGGGAAACATGGGGAGCATGGGGGACAGAGCCAGCATGGGAGGGGAACATGGAGCGCACAGGGGAAACGTGGGGAGCATGGGGGACAGAGCCAGCACGGGAGGGGAACATGGAGCGCACAGGGGAAACATGGGGAGCATGGAGGACAGAGCCAGCACGGGAGGGGAACATGGAGCGCACAGGGGAAACATGGGGAGCATGGGGGACAGAGCCAGCACGGGAGGGGAACATGGAGCGCACAGGGGAAACATGGGGAGCATGGGGGACAGAGCCAGCACGGGAGGGGAACATGGAGCGCACAGGGGAAACGTGGGGAGCATGGGGGACAGAGCCAGCACGGGAGGGGAACATGGAGCACACAGGGGAAACATGGGGAGCATGGGGGACAGAGCCAGCACGGGAGGAACATGGAGCGCACAGGGGAAACATGGGGAGCATGGGGGACAGAGCCAGCACGGGAGGGGAACATGGAGCGCACAGGGGAAACATGGGGAGCATGGGGGACAGAGCCAGCACGGGAGGGGAACATGGAGCGCACAGGGGAAACATGGGGAGCATGGGGGACAGAGCCAGCACGGGAGGAACATGGAGCGCACAGGGGAAACATGGGGAGCATGGGGGACAGAGCCAGCACGGGAGGGGAACATGGAGCGCACGGGGGAAACGTGGGGAGCATGGGGGACAGAGCCAGCACGGAGCAAACATGGGAGCACGGGGCAGAGCACGGGGCATATACAAACAGCACGGGGCAAACATGGGAGCACGGGGCATATACAAACAGAGCACGGGGCAAACAGAGCACGGGGCAAACATGGGAGCACGGGGCATATACAAACAGAGCACGGGGCAAACAGAGCACGGGGCAAACAGAGCACGGGGCAAACAGAGCACGGGGCATACAGAGCACGGGGCATACAGAGCACGGGGCATACAGAGCATGGGGCAAACATGGGAGCACGGGGCAAACATGGCTGCAAAGATGGGGGAAACGTGCAAAGAGGGAGAGAAATTTGCAAAGAGGGAGAGAAACGGCTGCAAAGATGGGGGAAACATGGCTGCAAGGATGGGGGAAACATGACTGCAAGGATGGGGGGTAAACATGACTGCAAGGATGGGGGGAAACAAGCCAGGATGGGGTACATTTAGCAGGAAGGGAAACATGCCAGGAAGGGGTACATTTACCAGTATGGGGGATACATTTACCAGGATGGGGGGATACATTTACCAGAATAGGGGGAAACATGAAAGGATGGGGGGAAACATGCCAGGATGGGGGTACATGAACATACCAGGATGGGGAACATTTAGCAGGAAGGGTGACATTTACCAGGATGGGGTACATTTACCAGGAAAGGGGACATTTACCAGGATAAGGGAACATGCCTGGATGAGGTACATATACCAGGATGGGGTCATTTAACAGCATGGGGGAACATTCCAGGATGGGATACATTTACAATGATGAGGTATATTTACCAGGATGGGGTACATTTACCAGGATCGGGTACATTTACCAGGATGGGGTACATTTACCAGGATGGGGTACATTTACCAGGATGGGGCCATGATGTGGACAAATATACCAGAATGTAAGAAATATATATCAGGATGGGGGACATGTTTGCCAGGAAGGGGGACAGAACTACACAATGAAGGGGGGGGGGAGCAACTCGTACATCTTTATGGGATTTCAAGATGTTCAGACTTTGAAATGTAGATGTGGATTACAGGGTGACATCTGATTGCATTCTATGCTAAAATCTCTAATATGCTGCAATTTTTATTCCAGAAGGAATAATCCAACTGCTGTGTCTGGAAAGGGCAGGGGCTCAGCTTCAATGTGTGGTAAGCATGCACGAGCATGATGCCCCCTGCTGAAGAGAAGAGAAGACTGCAAAGGTAAGGTTACAATCAATTATTTACATAATAGGATTGGTTGGCACTTCGGAAAAAAAAATGGGTTGAGGGCTAGAGTTTGGGCACTCGGCCTGTAAAAGGTTCGCCATGACTGTCCTAGACTGATTTCTCTCATCCGCGAGCATCATAATGGTAACCCTGATGTCCTCCGTTTTGCTGGCCTGCAGAAGGTTGTCCTCCCATCGAGGGGGGGCAACCTTCAGCAACTTTTACTACAAGTTGAGGCCAAACTAATCATTAATTATGGAGCTCAGGGGGCATTGGGGTTAAATGATTGCGTGGATCTGTCAGTTTTTCTGTAGGTCCTCCATATGTGTGTGCTTTGACATATTTTGCATATGTATTCCTTCGGTGTCCTTTCTTTCTTCTTTTTTGGTATAATCGTTTTGTAATAATCTTGTTTTTATTGTTTTGTATTGTGGCATGGTGTGTTCCATGTTTTATATGCACATTACATTCTCCTATGTATGTTTTTATGTGGCATGCGACGCACCTGTGAGCACTCCTATATAGGGGGCGCCGTTGTAGCTCCACATATGAACCTGTGGAAGCCTAATTAGTTAGGCGAAACAGCTGTCGTCCTCTACCTGGGAGCCAGCTCACAGCTCGTCTCCTGCTTTTTACCCTGCACCGTCTAATAAACTAAAGATTCCTGCACAGCGGTACGGAGTGCGGTCCCTCATTTTCTTCACTCATCCACATACTGAGTATACAATGCACTCACTGAGCTCCCTCTAGTGGTGATGGAAGGCAGCAGGATTTTTACTCACTACTAGGATAGTGTGTATATATTGCACTCAGTGAGCTCCCTCTGGTGGCGATTAAAGGCAGCAGGATTTTTACTCACCACTAGGAAGAGCTTAGTACATACTTTGTATACATTGCACTAGTGAGCTCCCTCTAGTGGCAATTAAAGGCAATACGATTTTTACTCACCACTAGGGGGAGCTTAGTATATATTGTGTATACATTGCACTAAGTGAGCTCCCTCTAGTGGCAGTGGAAGGCAGCAGGATTTTTACTTCCTACTAGGGAGGATACTGTGTATACATTGCACTCAGTGAGCTCCCTCTGGTGGCGATTAAAGGCAGCAGGATTTTTACTCACCACTAGGAAGAGCTTAGTACATACTGTGTATACAATGCACAAGTGAGCTCCCTCTAGTGGCGATTAATTGCAGCAGGATTATTATTGTATAACTCTAGGGCTCTTTAGTGAATTTGGATCTCTTGTTTTTGAAAAATTAAATTCTTGAGTTATGTTTTTTTTCTGCACCTATCTACCCATAGATAGGCATTGGCAGCTTGTTACATGTATGATACAGCTTCCTGTGCTGCTGCCGTGATGGGCAGTGTTGCTATTAGTCAACTACTTGTGGTACGTTTGGGTCTAAACCACAGCTCTCGTCACAAAACTGCTGAAAAGCTTCTTGTCCATATGCACAAATTGTCTCAGACCTCCTGGATGCTGGGATCAAAATAGGCTGGACTGACAATCTGCTTTAGCATCAGAAATCACAAGAAATGGGTTTAAACTAAGTATATAATTCACTGGTTGCAGTTTAGACCCTGCAAGAAGCTCTACACTTTTTGTGGGCACTGTCATTCTTGGTGGTTTTCTGATTTGCACTATCATTTTCTGAGAGACATGATGTATGGCGATGGTTTATGGGCACTGTGTGTGGTACTGTTGGCACAGTGTGTGATACAATTATATTCAGGAAGCATAATTGTGAGGCACTGTTATATTCTGGGTGCATAGTATGAGGAACGATGAGGATTTTGTCTTAGTATAGAGGGTATGGCTATGTGCCCACGGGACTCTGTAACTGCGGATATATCCACAGGTACATCCGCAGGTTTCCCGCAGCTGCTCCCCGGAATCCACAGCTATACATTGCTGCGGATTCTAGCAGAATAGCTGCGGTAAACCTGCGGGCATTTGTGCAACTTACCTGCGGAAGTCCCGGCCTCTATCTCCATAGTGGAGAGGCGGGACCATCCCCAGGTATTTCCGCATCAATAATTGACATGTAGTTAAGTGCGGCTGTGGTACATCTACAGCATGTTCCACAGCTGCACATACCGCAGCATGGACACAGACACTCCCCATGTCCCATAGGATAACATGGGGGAGTGTCTGTAGTTGCTAAAACCTGCGGATTTATCTAGAAAATCCAGATAAATCTGCAGGTTTTCCACGGCAAAATCCTCGGTTACAGAGTCCCTTGGGCACATAGCCTAAGGATGTTTGGCAAAAAATGATGCACAAAAGACACTGCCAGCAAACTTTACAGAGACAAGTTGTGGTCTAGAGAAATTGTAACAGAGGTCAGGGTTGGAAGGAAAACAAAAAGGAAGGTGCCTCTGGTGTGTGACTCAATTAACTAGGACCTGCCACCAGGATTTTATCCTTTAAATCATTGCCAGACCAGCACGTTGTCAGACATGAAAAAATCTCAGTGTTTTTGTCTTCTACTGCACAACTGAGCATTTGAGGGCAGCACGTGGATGGCAGTTCCTAGAAGAAGAACCGAACAACTCTATACAACCCAATTCTATACAACAAAACAACCGAGTTCTTCTATAATGCAATGCTCCAGGATTTGGCCAAGATTTAGTTTAAAGTTCGGCTCGAACTTGACTCCGGACTCCAAGGGGTAATAAGTCAAAGGGGTGTAAAATGGTTGTAGTAAAGACTAGGGGGCTGCAAAAAGAAGTAAAATAGAGGTAAGAGCAGGACAGTTGCCCTGGAAACAAATACGGATAGGAAATAATTATTTTAAAAAAGTAACGTGGGGTCCCCCTAATTTTGATAACCAGACAAAAGTAAGGCAGACAGCTGGGGGCTGGTATTATCAGGCTAATCCCATCTTAAACAAAAAAAAAACAAAAAAAAAAAACAGTCGGCAGCAGCCCCCGACATGGCGCATCCATTAGACAAACCAATTCTATCCTTTGCATGACTTTTTTCAATTGCCCTGGTGTGGTGGCAATCAGGGTAATACTTTTGGGATTGATGTCAGCTTTGTCGTGACAGCTGGCATCAAGCCCAGGTGTTAGCAAAGCGTCTATCAGACATCCCCCATTACTAAACCAATAAGTGAAAGGAAAAAAAAAAACCACAGAGGAAAAAAATAGTTTATTTGCACAAAGACGTCCCCACACTATCCCTCGTTCACTAATGTAGTAATTTTAAAAAAAATCCTCTAAGTTCCGATGTAATCCAATGGTAGACTGTGCCACGAAGTCCATTGAATTCTATAGAGCCTCGTAGTGAGCACGAGTTTGCCTAGATGACTCACGGTCAGCGGCAGATGCGAAATTTCTAATGCTTGTACCTGCAGCTGACCTATGGAACCTTATTCTCAGAATGAGGCTAAATAGGATTCGATTGACATCATGCTACATTACTCCATTGGATTACATAGGAACTTCAAAGATTTTTTTAAATTAATAAATTGGTGAACGAGGGAGTGTGGTGGAGTCTTTATTCAAATAAACTATTTTTTCCTTTGTGAGTTTTTTTTTACATTTCACTTACCATTTTAGTAATGGGGGGTGTTTGATAGACACCTCTCTATTGCTAATCCCAAGGGCTTGATGTCAGCTGGCACTACAAAACCGATATCAATCCCAAAAGTATTACCCCGAATGGCACCGCACCAGGGCAATTGGGAAGAGCCGGGCAAAGCACCAGAATTGGCACATGCAATGGATGCAATACTTCTGGGGTTGCTGCAGGCTATTTTTAGGCTGGGAAGGGCCAAATAACCATGGGCCTTCGCAGCCTGATAATGGCAGCCTCAGCTGTCTGTTTCATCTGGTCTGGTTATTAGTGGAACCCACGTGATTTTTTTAAATGATTTATTTTATTCGCAGGACCATCGAGGCATCTTCCCCATGCTAAAAGCTTGTTGATTGGCTATGCTGCAGCCTTTCAACAAAAACTTTATTCAGCGTCCAAACAACATCCGAATGCTGACCTTGACCACTAAGTGTTCAGCATGACTGTGAACTTTACAGTTAGGGTTTGCTCATACCTATTTAGGAGTGCTGACAAATCATGTTAGACTGCTCTGGCATGTAAATTAAATTTAAAGGGGCTGTTCACTACTCAGACAACTCCATATCAATGGTTAGTCTCACCCATGTAAAAAAAAAAAAAAAGAAGCCTCTACTGCCGCCACCAGGCCTCCCAGAGCTTGCATGGCAATCAGTGGCCACTTTATTCAGATGACACGGACATGTGGCGCCGACATCACTACAGGTGAGTACAAGCTATTATTTTATATGTGGGGTATGGTAATGGAGAAGAGGGATGTCCGAATAGTGAACAACCGGTTTAGAGGAATTCTCACCTTTGGCCCAACTTTTATGTTTTTACATTTTTTACAATTTTGTATCATTCCAGTTTGCCTTCTACAATTGTATTTGTTGTACTATGTTTTGTTGACAGCAGAATAAGTTAACAAATGCCAGCGTCACACAATACGATATATCGTGCGATATGTCGTCGGGATCACGGAATTCGTGACGCACATTCGGCATCGTTAGAGATGTCGTACCGTGTGACACCTCCGAACGACTGTGAAGGAGTGAAAATACTCACCTTATCGTTGCTCGTTGACACGTCGTTCATTTTCAAAATGTCGTTCCTCATTCTCGTTCTTCATGCTCGGGTTGTTCATCGTTCCCGAGGCAGCACACATCGCTCCGTGTGACACCCCGGGAACAACGAACACAGCTTACCTGCGTCTTGCCGGCAATGCGGAAGGAAGGAGGTGGGCGGGATGTTTACGTCCCGCTCACCTCCGCCCCTCTGCTTCTATTGGTCGGCGGCTTTGTGACGTCGCTGTGACATCGAACTTCCCTCCCCCTTCAGGAAAAGGATGTTCGCCGCCCACAGCGAGGGCGTGCGGGAGATAAGTGTGTGTGACGGGGGTTAACGACTTTGTGCACCACGGGCAACTAATTGCCAGTGACGCACAAACAACGGAGGCGTGTGCGATCACACGATAGATCGTCGCGTGCGTCGCCGACGTTAGACTCCTTCAGTGAACTCATTTTGAGTGTAAGCCTATAAAAGCCAAACAATGCAAAATTTTTAACGAAACCCAATTGCGAATATTGAGAAAATTATATTTATAATAGTTATATGAATATAATTTAACATCTACTAACATTAATTATGTCAACAAAAGGTGGACAATGCCTTTAAGGGTGGGGTGAAACAAAGTAAGGCAAAAAAAAAAAAGGCAACAATTTTTTGGCTGGTAGGGTGTGTGCAGAATATCCTTATTTGCTGTAAGACGTTGATTTAGAGTAATGTTTAATATATATTTTTAATTTCTTTTATTTCTGTGCAGTGAAATGTCTGTAATAAACATAGAAGCTCTGGAAGGAACAGGGAATGAAGCCACAGAAAATATCTATACGTGATACAAATACATGCATGCTAAGAAAATACGGTAAAAAACCAGCACCCTCCCCCACCCTTCCGGAGACCACCCAAATTCTGCTCCATAGATTGCTATTGACAACTATTGTATACTATGTAATACGTCGTCTATAGAAGGGGTCCTCGCTTTTTGGAACGGGGGAGCAAAATGTTCATGATTCGAGCAGAACTGGTGGCACCATGCATACAAAGCTGGTCTTAAGGGGTGGCAAAGTAGGCAATTTCTAAGTTTCCTGTGAAGTCCCTAAAGACTACCCTAAGGATGAAGTGGGAAATCATTCCTCCACCGCTACTGAGCTGTCTGCTTAACAATAGATACAAACTATTGGGCGCACCACAACAAAGTAATTAAGAAGTAAAAAATGTATTCCAATCCAATAAAAACAAAGTGTTCCTATAGGATAGCATCTGAAGTTGCATAGTTGTATACTTTCATCTTTCCGTGTACCTGATTAACTGGCGATCCTCTGAAGAAATTTCAGGACGAGGAGTGAGACGATTTTTTTTGTATTCAGTAATTTCATTGTGCAAGAATAAAGCTGGTCATGTCTCACTTGAGACACTGACCTAGTTCAGTTTCCTGTTATACGCAGACATCTCAACTGTAGTGCCAAATATTAAAAAAAACAAAAAAACGTGTTGTTAGAACTCCCATGAACATGAATGGAGAAAGCTGCACATGCGCAATTATTCCCGACAGTCAGAAGTTAGCAAGGATGTTGAAATTGTGGGACGTGCATTGTGGAGAAACGCCACTTCAGACACTAGGGGTTTTAATGTTAAAGGGTACGGGTCTTGTGAAAAAACGCTATTACCCTGCAGATTTGGGGTTAATCTTCAGATTAATAGCATTTGGAACTTGCCCGATGCCAACACTTCAAATCCTGCTGCCAAGAAGTAGTAACTTTAGTCCTTCAGTCACCATTTGGGTTTGTCATCAGAGTGGTGCCCTTGCAAGTTCAGATACCAATTCTGGAGCTGTACTCTGCTCACCCCGTTGCCCTGGTGTGGTCACAAAACTCGTAATATATGTGGTTGAGGCCATCTGTGAATTGCCAGCTGGCATCAAGCCCTTGTATTAGTAATGGTTGAGCGTCTATCAGACACTCAAATTACTAATCCAGCAGTTGAAAGTATCAAAATAAAATTTTATTTGAACTTTTTTGGGTTTTAAATGGTCATTTAGAGATCTTAAATTTATAATCAATCATACCGTGGGACTCCTGTTTGGAAGACTTGTTTTTAGTAAACAAGTACTGTCTGACATGGAGACCCTGATTAATACTGGTCTCTTTAAAGGGCCATTTCACACCTCCAGCTTTTTGCTGGGATTACCTGATTCAGCGCACTGTAGTACAGTGTATACATTACAATGGTAGCGCGACAAGCGCCGGTCACATGCTGGCATGTGACCCGGAAGTTGCCGCGCTGCCATTGTACTATATACACTGTACTGGAGTCCGCCGGCGAAAAGCCCTATGTGTGAAACTAGCCTAAAAGTCTCAGAACTGCTTTTTCCAATGTTTTTTTTAAATTTTTTTTATCCATACTCGAGTCTCTACTAACAATGTTCCCAAGTGGGGGGTGGCCAGGAAGGAGCAAGTAAAACTTTGTTTGATACCCTGAGTAAGAGTATCCACTGCTAAAGATGGGCGAACTTGCAGAAAACTGGGACAGGCGGGTCCCAGTTTTTTGTTTTTTTTTTTTAGACCCGGCTCCGATCTAGAATCCATTCCCCATATAAGCCTATGGGGAATCAGAAACCGGAGATTAAAAAATATTGGTAAGAGGGATGGGGAGATAGCATGGGTGAGTACACTGCACCTGCTTCTATATCATGGCAGCAAGATGCTTCCAGGTCACACATTCACTTCCGGAGCAGCCTTCATTGAATATACACTGCTTTCCCTGCCCACTGGTGCCTGTGATTGGTTGCAGTCAGCCACGCCCTCACACAGAGTATCAGCGCATCAGCTGACTGCTTCCATTCACAGGCGCTATGCTAGTCCATCGTAGGTCGGGGGTAACACTGGTGTATGGCATCTGATGCAAGAGCATCAGATGATATATGCTAGTGACCCTCAGCTCAGGCTCTGCTGCAAGCGTCGTGTGACTGAACTGATCCTGTGATCGGGTGACAGCTGTGGACAGGTAGGGGTTAATCCCCCGCATCCTCCATTGTCAGCCTGTGCGTAAATCACTCTGCACTTGGATAACATTGGAGTGCCGTCCGATGTTTCTCTCGCACCCATAGACTTGTATGGGTGCGAGTGACAGACTCGCAGACAGCCTGATGTTACACTTGCATGTGACTCGAGCAAGTATTGAGCCCCATCTTCTGGGACTGCCTGACGCTCTCTGGCCAGGAGCGTGCATCTCTATGTATTTATATGCAGCCACATGCTCCTGTCCAGAATGTGGCAGGCAATTCTGGGTGATGTGACTCTCGCAAGTATTAAGTCACATGTAAGTAACACCAGTCACATTTGTAGCATGCTGCGATTTTTTCCTCAGTTCGATTAGGACTGAGGACAAACTCGCAGATGTGAGCTGCAGCATGGTCTTACATGGGGTTGAGTGGACTCGTGAGTCAAACAGCACCGGACTGGCTACCGGAGGAATCTCCAGTAATGCCAGGCCTGGATTCAGTTACCTGAGCTCCGGAGTGCAGCCTAGACTACACCGCGAGCGCCGAGTGATTGATTCCCCGGTGCTTGCGGTTCAGTTCATGACAGCTGCAGACATCCTGGGCTGATCTCCGGTGCTCTCATCTGAACTCTTGAGATCAGCCCGGCCTGTCCGCAGCTGTTCTGAACTGATCCGCAAGCATCAGGAAATCACTCGGCGCTCACAGTTCGGTCCTGCAAACTCAGATCAGTCCAGGCTGAAAGGTGAGTGCTCCGGAGTGCAATGCAGGTAACGGAATCCAGGCCTGGCATTACTGGAGATTCCTCCGGTAGCCAGTCCGACGCTGGGTATACATCAGCGTGACTCTACCCATAGAGAAAAATAAATAAAAATTGGCATAGGGGCCTCCCATACGATACCAGCAGAGACAAAGCCACGGCCATAGGCTGCAGCCCCCAGCAGTACACTTGGCTGTGTATCAAAATGAGAGGAACCGCATGAGACTTTAGTTAAAATAAGAAAAAGAAAAAAAAAAAGTCAAATACCACAAGACAAGTGACTTCAAATAAAACACAAAAGGTGAAGTCAGGCCCAGTGTTCATTGTCCCTGAAGTGCCTCCTCAGGAGAAATGAAATATTACATGGCAGGTTTTTTTTTTTTTTTATCCAATTGAGTTTTTCGGTCCATGGACATATTGAGTACTACAAGGACACATTGTAGAGAGGCAAAATACTACTATATAGCGGCTCTTTCAGGCAGTGCTCGCTGACACCTCTATGGTGAGACAACATAAGACATCAGGTCAGAAATAGCCAAAACTCCACCATTGTGCAGCAAATCGCCTTCCACAGGTGGGTTGAGCTTCGGTGGCACTTTCTGCCATAACTTGTGGCCATTCCTCTCTCCATGTTGTATGTAATGCACAATCACCAGGGTTGCAGTCATGTTAAAGGGGCTGTCCACTACTTTTACATTGATTGCCTATGTGACGCCCCTGGACTATCAGGACGTCACAGGGTATTGCACAATCTACTCTCCCGTGCAGTATCCACCTCCCTCTCGGTTATGCGTTCCTAACTAATGGTGTTGCCTCCAACAGCAAATGAAATCCTAGATACACCCTGCACCACACCCAACAGACACCCCAGTGGACGGCTTGAGTGGAATAGTCGCTCACTTGGGGGGGGGGGGGGGGGGTAGTCAGTCAGTTGGTGTTTGGGAAGTCGGGAAGTCGGGTATTGAGTCTGGAAGTAGCCCGTAGCCCTTGAGCTGTGTGGAGCTCTGAGGTGGTCAGGAGTGGCGACTCCTGTAAGAAAGCTGTCTAGGTTGCAAACGGTGGTCTGGGCCTAGAGGTGTCGGACCCCCGGTCGCAGGGGATCATGGCAAGGGACTCAGATCTGTCGAACAGGACAGCTGGCGGCCTTGCACCATCACCGGTCCGGGGGCCGAGGCACAACAGGTTACGTGGACCCTAGGTCGGGGAGTAGCTTTAGGCAACCCGATAATTTACCCGAGGAGAAAGGAGCCTACAAGATCCGTTCCCAACCGCTCCAGAATTAGGGCATTAGCGCAACAAGGGGGATAGGACTTTCCACTCAAAACGGTCCAGAAAATACCAAGCCTGAGCCCTGAGAGCAAGCTCCCACACTTAGCCATAGTGGGGAGCGAGACCCAGCAAGTTTCACACTACCGGGACCAACAGAGAAGTAAACTTAGTGCCAGGAGGCAGGTCACGGATCACCAGGCAGCACCATTGGGACGGGACCCGAACTAGCTCCCCTCAGCGGCAGCGGTGTCAAGAGACTTTGTTTACTCAGTTGTCTGTGTCTTCTTAATGGACTGAGTGAGTACGAAAGAGATACCTGCATCCCATGGCCATACCCCACACCGAGTCTCGGGGCATTACCCCCCTACTTGTGGAGGGTTACAACACCTGGCTGCCCCCCAGTCATCAACCCGGGTACTCCACAACGGCAGCGGCTGTATTCTCCCCAGTTACCACACACCACAGGTGGCGTCAAACTATAATCCCTTTTAAATGCCCCCCTTCATTTGAGTGGCCGCACAACCCTCGGGTCCGGAGACCCTCAAGCCTCTGAGAACCCGGATCCGAGCAGCTCAGCTGCTTCCACGGGGGGCGGCACACCTATCCTAAAGCCTGCTTTACACGTTGCAATTTCGCATACGATTTTGTATGCGATTTGCAACGCCCCCATCGTATGTGAGGCACGTTCCATTTGTTGAACGTGCCGCACAAACGATTAACCAGCGTCACACGTACTTACCTTCCATACGACCTCGATGTGGGCGAATGTCCACTTCCTGGAGTGGGAGGGACGTTCGGCGTCACAGACGTCACGCGGCAGCCGGCCAATAGAAGCGGAGGGGCGGAGCTGAGCGGTATGTAAACATCCCGCCCACCTCCTTCCTTCCGCATTGTGGGCCGGGAGCCGCAGGTGAGATCTGTTAATCATTCCCGAGGTGTCACACACTGATGTGTGCTACCCCGGGTACGATGAACAATCTGACGTGCAATTCTAGAGAAAGGTACGAGGTGTATGCAATGAACGTTTTACCGTTCAATCACACATACCTGTCACACACTGCAATGTACCTTACAATGCCGGATGTGCGTCACTTACGACGTGACCCCGCCGACACATTGTAAGATATATTGCAGCGTGTAAAGCGGGCTTTAGGCTAGGTCATCAATATCTGATCAGCTGGGGTCTGACACCCGGCAACACCACCGATCAGCTGTCCACGGTCCTGGTAGCTGGAAACGCTCCGTTCCAGAGATGCTCTGTCTGCGGATAGCGGCCGGGTACTGTACATCTGCCTCCCATTCTAAATCAATAAGAGGTGGATGTGCAGTATCTGGCCATGGCCACCAGAGGACTGAGCAGCTCCAGAACTAAGCATCTCCAGCTGCCGAGACAGAACAGCTGATCGGAGGAGGTGGGGTGGGGTGTCGGATCCCAGCCGATCAGACCTTGATGACCTATTCTAAAAGCCATCAATGTAAAAGTAGAGTACAAGCTCTTAGACCTCCAAGACGGGAAAAACATCACACATTTGTTTGAACTGTGATATTTATTTTAATTTTTAATCATAGCGATCATTTAAAAGACAAAACAAGAGAACAAAATTATACATATATATCCACCATTAGTCAATTAATACAAAAACATAACATGGAAACTAAAAACACATGAACCTAAAAGGAAATAAACTATAGGAGATGGCACAAACCACGTCAACAATGAAGACAGCAAAATTGTGCAAGTTTAAAACAAATCCTAGATAAATGGAGGTATAAATAAGAAATTTGACTCATAATTAAGTGTTACGTTATACACAGGTCCAGTAAAATGTGTAGAACCTTAAAAGTACCAGAAGCTTCGCCACCAAAATGGAGGCAAGGGTCAAGTAAGGTACAAGGTGTCTTCTGTACCGGAGGTAACTCGTACGTTGTAAACTGGAAGGTTGCCTGCAAAATGCGAGCAACTGGTATGCTTTAAGCACCACTCGAGCGGTTTTTTGTTTCAGCTATGGAGTGCCCCTTTAAATCTACCCCCCTGCCCCGTCTGATGCTCTACTTCTGAAAGCTTCACCTTTTTCCTGTGTCGCTCTGGTCGGTCTTGGAAAATTTGTGACCTGTCGGCAGCTCCAGTGTTTTCTGGAGTGCACATATCAGTAACTCTATGAGGGCCTCACTTTGGCCCTCATAGACTTGCATTGAGTGCGGTTGATGAAACGTCTGCCTTCTGAACAGTCACAAACAGAAGATGGCACCGCAGGACCAGAAGTGTCTGTAAACGGTGAAGCCACCGCAAAGAGTATAATAACTAGGGGTAGGGGCCTTAGATTTAAAGGGCCACTCCAGCATTTTGGTTTTTTCAGCAAGCGCTCAGCACCGTTGTATCTGAATAGAGCATCAGTAATTAAAAAAAATAAACATATCTTAAAAAAAGTTTGCATTGCCGGCTTTTTCAGAAGCGACCCCACGGTCATTCATGGGCCACATCCGGTACTGCAGGTCAGCCACAATACCAGACATCCCATGAATGAGAGTGGTGACTGGACTGGACAAAAGGCAGCCATGTTTTTCTCATACAATGCCTTTAACCAGGCCTAATGCACAAAGTGGAAACTTATGAAGCCTCCAAGGTCTTCATTAGAAAGTCAAAATGGAAGCACACAGTGCCCAAGAGATAGCGCCGGACTAATGGGAACATCACCGCGGCACAACATGGCCACCACCGCTGTGTGTGGGTGGTCGGCGGTCATGTCATATTTGCCGGCTGTCCCCAAATTTTTCAGGATCGTCCCAATTTTTGATAAATTTGAGGCATCTCACACCAAAGAGGTGGGGTAATGCCCTAACACCTCGCATATGTATTCCCCCCCACTATATGGTTTCCTATTTTTTTACATTTACAACCCATTATGGGACAGATTTATCAAAACTGTAGCCTGAAAGACTCCATATTGCCCATAGCAACCAATCAGAAAGCAGCTTTCAAAAACTGAAATTTGAGCCATGATTGGTTGCTATAGGCAACAAAGACAGTCTTGCAGTTAGCATCTCCATGGGCAAATTAAGTGCCTTTGTGGTCTATAGTAACCAATCCCAGCAACGCTTTCATCTTTCCAAGCCAACTTTACAAATGAAAGCTGCACTATGATTGGTTGCTATGGGCAACAAGGATAGTGTTACTGTTAGCACCACCATGGCCACACTGTAGGCCTAGTTCTTAAAAATCTGTAATACTACAGTGCAGTAGACAGATTTCACATGTTTATGAAACACGGATCATTCTCGTATAGGAGTAGCCAACCTGATCTCCACCGGGTCTCCTGACATAAGCTCAAGGCCTTAGGTCAGCCTATATAAAATCTCATGTCAGGAGACCCGGTGGCCATCAGGCAGGGTATGTGAAATCAGCTTTATGAATTAGGCTGCTTTCTGCCAGGAATAGTGCCCCACCTGTCCACAGGTTGTGCCTGGTATTGCAGCCCAGTACAATTAGTAGGATTAGGTGGACTTAGAATACCAAGGGACTGTCTGATGAAGAGCTTGATTGATGGGGTCCAACCATTGCTACCTGCAACATTTTTTTTAGCCCCAATAGGACACTTATCCCCACTAGAATGGAGCAACAGGTCAGACACTGGACGACCACTCCAGTCATTCTATATGGGGCAGCCACAAATTGCCGGGAAAAGCTCCCGGCAGCAGCCCCATACACAATGAATGGAGTGGCGGTCCATTCTGCTAATCAATGCAAGAAACTGCGATCGGACCCTTGTTCTCTACTGACAGTCCCCTTAAAGCCATAGGCTACCCATATTCAAGCTTATGTCAGAATGTTTTGGTACCAGAGTGTCGCAGGTTTTTTCTGTTTTTTTTCCCATTAATAAAATGAAGCTAGGAATTTGGGTGGGGAACAAAAATTACATACATACTTAATATTTTTCATACAAAAACGCGGACAAAAACAAAAAAAAAAAAAACAAAAACCAAAACACTCATTTAGACTGGGGAAATAATCACTATAGTAAATTAAGGTGGCTACCAGCACATTAGGCCCGTTTCAGATGTCAGTGATTCTGGTACTCTTGTGCATATATATATATATATATATATATATATATATATATATACCAGAATCACTGACCTACGCAGACCCATTATAATGAATGGGTCTGCACACAGTGATTTTTCACCGGCTGTGTCCCCGTGCGCTGTACACGCGTGTCCATGATTGCAGAATAGAGACATCCATTTTTTTCTGGCATCACTGATGTGCCACGGACCACGCAGTGGTGTGATCCGTGAAACACATACCAGAAAAAAAAAAAACAAAAAAAACAAAAAACACACAAAAACACAGACATTTAAAACAAACATTTCCAGCGACGCTCTGTGCAGCCCCCGCTCTCTGCATCTTCCTGGCCAGCTCATGTATATTCATGATTGCAGTCAGAGCCGACCCGGAAGTAGCTGCAGAGAGCGGTGGGCAGACGCTACAGCGCTGGAGACTTCAGCACCATGGAGAGCAGGAACGGGACAGGTGAGCATAGGTCATGTGCAATCACAGATAACGGATCACGTCTCATGGATTGCACATGGACAACCTACGTGTGCCGTGAATCACAGAACACGGAGGGACAGGTGCGTGTTTTACATGTCCGAGAAGAACGTCCATTTTTCACTGACGTGTGAAACCGGCCTTAAACACTGATCTACAATATTAACAGGATGGGCGCTTGTGAGCACGTGCAGAAGAAAGCTCCACTGCACATGCTCACATGTACCCATCCAATGAATATTCTAGGACAGGTTTCTATCAGTTTAACCAGATGGCAACCATTGGAATTTACTTAGTCATCACCTCCTTAGTCTAAACGAGCAGTATTACACACACACACACACACACGAAATTCTATAGGTTCCCTATTGACTTTTGTTAGTGCCACAATACCCATCACATGATGCATACTGCAGGGATGTATATAGAAAAGTGCTTAAAATATAACGCATGATAAAAAAAAAAAAAGTCAAACTTTTTCCCTTTGCTCATTAAAATACAAATTTAGCTTATTTTTACACCAATTTTACCATCATTATAGCAAGGCAGCATGTGAAAATGTACAGGATCTATCGAAATGTTCCCAAAAACAGCTGCTATGTAAACTTCTCCCCATTTTTGTACACCAACGTTAAAGATATTGCCTTTGGTAGAAAAATATACATTCTTTTTTTCCTGGAAATAGCGCCACCCTTGTTCTTAGGTTGTGTGTGGTATTGCAGCCCAGTTTTATTGACTGAAGTGGGGCTGTGATGCCAGAAAACCAATGCACAAGTGCTGCTGGTTCTGATCCCAGAC
The DNA here is from genome assembly GCF_048569485.1 of Anomaloglossus baeobatrachus. NCBI lineage: Eukaryota > Metazoa > Chordata > Amphibia > Anura > Aromobatidae > Anomaloglossus > Anomaloglossus baeobatrachus. The sequence continues at coordinate 34,705,351 of NC_134356.1, read as the reverse complement.
ACATCCACATAGCCAAGTAATGGAAATGCAAGTGTGACAATTCTGGATAATGTGCGTTCTTCAGCAAACACCACTAATAGTGTCAACTTATTGAGTGGTCCTGATAAGAAGCATTGCATATGGCTGTGCCACCAACAAAGGCCTTTTAATTTAAAAGAGGTTTAGAAAACAGGTTTCTACTAAAACAGCACCACCCACTGCAGGCAGGTTGTGTCTGGTATTGCAACTCCTTCACACATGCTTCAATACAACACAGAACCTGATGCTGTTTTTTGGGGAAGTTTTCATAGTAGTAAATAGCCCTTTTAATGTGAAGCCTTCAAGGTGTAGTCACCAAGTGTGGTTCAGAACATAGGACTTGCACCACAGATGGATCACAGGTCAGTGATCACAGAGCAGCCTCCTTCCCCAGACAGATACAGGGGTCCTTTATATTCCCGAGATCTCAACTCCTTACGAGATGAATTTTAATTCCAGTAAAACCTAGAAACTGAGTTCTGAAGACGTATCCGTATCTTCAACGGAGAGGCTCATCTCCACTCCCGAGTCATCAGGGCTGAAGCCAGTAGGATAACCACATTTTGCCATGTGTCCAGCCGTGTTCTCCGAATTCACAGGGCTGGTGAAATCAAACACCCAGCTCTCAAGGTCCATGGAAGAGTAGTTATTAGGAAACAAGTAGGAGGCCGGCTGGTGGAACGGAGCTGGGAGGCTCAGACATTTCCTTAAGGTGCTGCGAACCGGTGGACTGTAGGTCAGAAGAAATATGAAAATATAATATACACGTGTAAAAGAGGAAGAAAAACTACGGCCGCTGTGTGCGACACTAAAGTCCATCCCCTTCCCACCTATAATACCACACAACCTGTACAAAGGAGTGGAACCATAACCACCTATGTGACTAATGCTGGACATCCCCTTTAAAGGACATGTTTACAAAGCTGTAGCTGGATGCATAGAGGTGTCAATCAAATCTTTGCACTGTTCTACAGCATCATTATGGGGGGGGGGGGTGTCTAAAAAGGAAGACCTCTGAAGACCTCTGAAGACCTCTGAAGACCTCTGAAGACCTCTGAAGACCTCTGAAGACCTCTGAAGACCTCTGAAGACCTCTGAAGACCTCTGAAGACCTCTGAAGACCTCTGAAGACCTCTGAAGACCTCTGAAGACCTCTTTAGTCCATAGTGGGTGGTCTACTATTTTAGGACTAGCGATGAGCGAGCACTGCGATGCTCGGATGCTGTTCTCGTAAAGAGCACTTGAACGCTTGGGCAGGCTCGACTAGTGTACCCGAGTATAATTGAAGTCAATGGGGAGCCTGAGCATTTTTCCTAGAGATCTTACGAAAAAATTCTTGAGTTCCCCATTGACTTCAATTATACCCGGTACACGAGAAAAGACCCAACAAGAGCCCAACTGCTTGTTACGAGTACCTAATCATGGTAGTGCTCACGCATCACTACTATGAACCCTTAAGAAGATCAGCGTGTTCTGAAGTACCTGGACTGTCAATGGTTTGGTTTTAATAACTACTCCCCCTCTTCCCCCCCCCCCATAATAGCAGATTATAGAGGTCCTAGAAGTCAAACCCAACCCTGAAATTGGCAAGTTGTCAGAGACACTTCTAACTAAAAAAACAGGCCTTCACCAATCTAGACATCCCTCTAAACCTATGAAGTATTAGGCCGTGTACACCTACCCAGCCGGTAGAAGCCTCTTCCTTGCCTGGCGATAGACCGTTCCGGCGACCGAACGCATTGTTTCCTGCATCCAACGAACATCATCCGGAATATCAGGGAACCAGTCCACTAACCTAATGGGTATGATGTATAAACGCAAAATCAGTGTCATCACCACGATTGGGTATCTTTCTATACTTTGAGTATGGCGCCCCCTAGCTCTCACCTTAGAGCCATAGAATAGGCAGATTCCAGAGGCAGAGTACAAGGCAGAGCAATATAGGAGGCCACCCGCATGGGCAGGAGGCTGGTGATCTGATTGTAGAGGCCTTCATTCTCCTTGCAGGCTTCTTGTAAGGCTACATAAAAATTGACAAAAAGGAATGCTTTTAAAATTTAGTGGATAAAGAAAATTAAAAAAAAATGGCAAAAAAAAATAAAAATAAATTAACTACAAAACAGGGAGAAAAAAAAAAAAAAAGATTATATTGTGCCATTACCTTTGTACAACGTAGGCGGCAGTTTTTCGATTATCCTCTTGTCTAGCGGCCAGCGCACTTTTTTCGCCCCTGTAATCTCGTCCTCTTTCTTTTTCACCTCCTTTGGTCGGGGGGCTGCGGTACACTCCGGACTGTTGCAGACAGACCCCAAACCTTCTGGTTTAAGCTGAAGATCCACATAAGGAGATGGTGATTTTAAAAGGTCTAAGAAAAAGAAAGAAAAAAAATTATATATACAGGAATTTAAAAAGTATTCTAAATATACTGTATATTTTTATTTTTTTTCAAAATTTTAGCAAATATTTATTACTTTTGGGCTCAGAGGGAGCTGCCAAGAGACCACTGCACTAGGTGCTCGAAAACTACAACTCCTAGCATGTTCCGTAGTAGTTTTTCAGCAGCTGGTATTCCACAGATTGGGCCTCATATCAACATACACGTCGCCATTTTTTGCTTTTTTCTGAGGCGAGCTTATGTAGCGCCCCTGAAACAATCAGGGAGCTACAAGGTACTGCATCCCCACCAGGATGCAGGGCCTACCCCCTAGGGACCCAGAAAACCAGCGCCGGTAACAACCAAACACTCCAGATAATCCCTGTTTTCCCCAAATCCCCCATAGAATGGTACCAAGCTAGGGTTGGACCAATGGATGGCCGCCTAGAGGTGGAGCCGATCCAGTCCACTAGACGACCAGGTGGGAGGGGCAGACAGTATGAGAGACAGTAGTCGAGAGGTGACAGAGAGAGGAAGGACTGTCAAGAGTCTAACAGTGACCTAAGGGCCCAGGTCTTTGGTTGCCGGTTGATTATGGTGGAGTACTCCCGGAACTACACACCAACGGGGTACAGGACCCTAGGTCAGGCAAATACTCCAGGCAGACCTGATAAAATCTGCACAGTGAGGGCACCATCAAGGACCACACACACTACACAGTCATGGATTAAAATACTACAGGGCTCATAAGGTTCCCATGCTCATGTCCAGGCCCGTTTGTAATTCACCAATGACTATCTGGATGATACAGTGGAGGCATGGGAAAAGGTCATGTGGTCAGAGGAGACAAAAATATGATTTTTCCACCCCCATGCTTCACGGTTGGGATGGTGTTCTTGGGGGTTGTACTCATCCTTATTCTCACTCCAAACATGGTGAGTGGAGTAGATGCCAAAAACATATTTTAAGGGTGCATTTCTGCAAAGGGGACAGGATGACTGCACTGTATTGAAGGAAGGATGGATGGGGTCTTGTTTCGCAAGATTTTGGCCAACAACCACCTTCCCTCAGTAAGACCATTGTAGATGGGTTGTGGCTTGGTTTCCCAGCACGACAATGACCCGAAACACACAGCCAGGGCAACTAAGGAGCGGCTCCGTAAGAAGCATTTCAAGGCCTAGCCAGTCTCCAGACCTGAACCCAATGAAAGAGCTTTGGAGGAGCTAAAACTCCATGTTGACCACTGACAGCCCTGAAAATGGAAAGATCTGGAGAAGATATATATGGAGGCATGCCATGAAAGATCTGGAGAAGATCTGTATGGAGGAGTGACCTGAAAGATCTGCAGAAGATCTGTATGGAGGAGTGACCTGAAAGATCTGCAGAAGATCTGTATGGAGGAGTGACCTGAAAGATCTGCAGAAGATCTGTATGGAGGCGTGACCTGAAAGATCTGGAGAAGATCTGTATGGAGGAGTGACCTGAAAGATCTGCAGAAGATCTGTATGGAGGAGTCACCTGAAAGATCTGGAGAAGATCTGTATGGAGGTGTCGTCAAAATCCCTGCTGAAGTGTGTGCAAACCTGGTCAAGATCTACCAGAAACGTTTGACCTCTATCTGCAAACAAAGGTTTCTACCAAATATTAAGTTCTGATTTTCTATCATATCAAATACTTATTTCATGCAATAAAATGCGAATTAGTTAAAAAAAACAAAAACAAAAAAACAACCCAACTGATTTTCTGGATTTTTTTTTTTTTTTATCTTGTCACAGTTGAAGTTACTTACAATAAATATTACAGATCTCTTCATTCTTTTTTGGTACAAACTTGCAAAATCAGCAGAGGATCAAATACTTCTTTTCCCAAATGTATTTGGCCAGTTGCAAGAAATTTATTGTAATATGAATATGTATATTGTACCGAGCTACTTTACATCTGTGACGCCCTGGACAAGCCAGGACGTCACGAGCACTACACCAACACACCCCACACTCCCGGTCAGGCACACTAAAGTCAGACAAAAACCCTTGTTGCCTTCCTCCAGGGGCTGATGTTCACACCAGGGGGTGGGCCAGGCGGTTGGCCCCGCCCACCAAAGAGTTCACAGTCCTGGAAGCGGGAAAAGCAGAGAGATCTAGTTTGGACGTGAAAGTGGAAGGAGGGAAGAAGCAGTAGAGAAGCCTGAAGTTGGTCCGGGTGTGTGGCCCAGACGGATCAGCAAGGTTGGCAGACGGTGGTGACCGTCTGCAGGAGTGGCCTATTGGAGCTAACCGTAAGGATCGTGGACGGGCGATGGCCCGGGGGTACCGGACCGGTACGCAAAGAGAAGCCAGCACCATCCGGCAGGGGCTTACGGACCCCGACAAGGCTAGGAGTCGCCGTGAATTTGTCAAGTCAGTTAGCGAAGGGAACCTCCTGGGTTTCCCAGCAGCCAAGTCCCGACAGAAGGCAACAGTCCAACCGAGAGAAACACAGTCACCGCCAAGGCTAAAGTTCCCAGGGTCAGAGCCTGCGGGCAAAAGGGGCTCCTTCAGCACCCATCCAAGCTGGGGAGCGGGTTACCGATGGGAACCCATTGGAACCGTACACGTTACACAGGTGCAGGGAAAGGCAGTCACCATCAACCTGCCATGAGGAGAAACACCGCAGCCGTCTGTGGGACCCGTCCATCCAGCCGTTTGTTTTACCAGAGACTCTGTGTACATCATTGACTGAGTGAGTACCACCGTGCCGTACGGCACAGCGCTGCCTCCGCAACCCTGCACCTCACCAGGCCCCGTAATCCGCCTGCCATCCATCCCTACCCCCATCACCGGGCCCCGGGACAACCAACCTCCCTACCCACGGAGGGGAGAACCAACATCCAAGCTGCTCCCCGTCATCGCTCCCGGGAACCCCGTCCAGAGCAGCGGTGGTGTCACAACCTCACCACAACCGTGGGTGGCGTCACGGACAATATCAAATCCCCACAATCAAATCCCCACCCTTTTCACTCACGGGCGAGGAACGCCGCTCGAGTCCCCGGGATCCGGCCCACCGCTCGAGCCACCACCGAGCAGCAGCCGCAGCAGCAGCGGCCGAACCCGAGCAGTGGGAGAGCGCAGCGTCCCCTCCTCCGCCCGCGACAACTTGGCGTCACGAACAGGATCTTCCCGCTCTGCCGTCTGGTAGAGGTGCGCCTTGTTACCGCCGGAGGTGTCTGGCCGAAAATTTGCAGAAGCTGCCATTTTGGGAGCGAAAAGTTCCCGCTCGAGCGTCTCCTCGAGCGGTGGAGGCGCGAAGGCCTAAACCCCGCCCCTGTAGAGGAGGAGCCGAAAAGACTAAGGGGGACTGATGGCGTTTGGCCGCATGTAGCCCGCGGCTATAAAAGCAGGGACGCCAGGACCCTGCGGCCATCTTGTTGCTGGTTCCTGGAAGAGGCCGCCGGAGCCATGTACATGCCGTCCCGCAGCACCGTAGCCCCCGCGCCTGTAACCGCGGCGTGGGAGGAGATCCGGACCGCTCAGCTCCAACAACGGCTGCAGGTCAAGATGCAACTCCTCTTGGAGGAGTGGGAGACCGACATGGCAGAGGTTATAGCAACTGTATGGAGACGCGAGGAAGAGGGAGCTTCGGAAGGGAGGGTGAGTGACCCACGCCCCTGTGCCCCTAGTGGGTCGGTCATCGCGGCCGCGGGACCCTGTCTAAACCCGCTCGCCCTGCTACCTCCCTCGCTACCTGTATTGGCTGCCGTGACCCCGCCACTAGGCCCGCTACCACCGCCACCGGTAGAGATACCCCGCACGTCGGCCCAGGCGGATCGGCCAGCAGCCGGAGCTCGCGACCGATCGGAACTGCTTCCATGGAAGGTGCCAAAGCCTGAACCGGAGGCATCTGCGGAGACTTCCCCCGAGCCGGAGCTGACGAGCCGCTCCGTGCAGGAGGCCCGGCGGAAGAGGACCCCTGTGCCCATCCCCCACACCTCGGCTGAGGTTGCGCCGGGTTGCCGCTGCAAGGCAGCACCCCAGGCGAAGTCACCGCGGGACCTTCCACCCAGATCGCCAGTGGTGGGCAGTGTCCAGAAGGTCTCGCGGGGCCCGACCCGTGCGCCGGAGGTCGCAGCAGCCTCGTATTGGGACAGGGAGCAGACACCGCTGGGCCCGGAGATCGCAGAAAGGGAGAAAAAGGCAGAGTTGGTGGCCCGCACAATCCGGGAAAAAGAGCCTCCGCCAAGCGACCTTCCGTGTCCGGGGCCCCCTGTATGAAGGGCAGGTGAGGCGGTTTGATGTCCGCCGGGGCTATGGCTTTATATGAGCCGGGCCTGGAGGCCGAAGTCTTTATAGCCCGGCGGGATGTTAATGCCCACCTGGCGGAGGAGCACCCAGGCCGCAACCTGATGCCGGGAGACCTGGTGCAGTACACCCGGCACCGCGGGGAGAGGGGGTGGTTTGCGTTGGACGCAAAGCTGAGGGGCAGCCAAGAGGCCCGAGTGTGTACCGCGCCCCCTCCCCCGACGCCGAAGAATCGGAGTGATGGCAGCGGAGTCCCGTTGCAATTGTCCCCGTTGGGACCACCAGAGTACTATTTAAAGTTTCCTCGAATGATAAGTAAATAATTGATGAGAAGTTACCTGATTTTCAGCTTGATTTGAACTGGTCGTTGCCGGCAACTGGTCCCCGTTGGGACCCCTTACCAACCACTGCGTGGAAACTGCTACGGACAAGCCAGAGAACTAGCAGGGCAACCACGAACTTGTGGTCTGTAAATAAAAATGTTGGCTTAACCGTTACCGCCTCTGGAGAGGCTGATTTGGAGGATGGGCCTGGAGGGAAGTGATGGCCCAGGCCCGCCACTACCGCAACCGGTGGCGAAGCTCCGGGGGTTTCAGAGGTTCCCCATGGACGTGGGTCCCCTGGAAAGGACAGAACCTGCTCGGGTAACTTGTGCTGGACTGGGGTCAAGGGGTGCTGCCCATTTGCTTAGGGGCAGCATCAGGGCCAGGTTACTTGGGTGGGAGAGAGCGGAAGCCGAAACCGTTTAGCAACATTTGGGTAAACATGCCTCCCGATGTGGGAAGAAGTTAATATGGTTGTAATCTGTTTAAGATTTATCTTTTTCAGTTTGTGAAAATAAAACCGGTGATGGACGGGCAGCCCGCGGACGGTCTGCATTTTACTAAGGGGGAATGTGGCGCCCTTGACAAGCCAGGACGTCACGAGCACTACACCAACACACCCCACACTCCCGGTCAGGCACACCAAAGTCAGACAAAAACACTTGTTGCCTTCCTCCAGGGGCTGATGTTCACACCAGGGGGTGGGCCAGGCGGTTGGCCCCACCCACCGAGGAGTTCACAGTCCTGGAGGCGGGAAAAGCAGAGAGATCTAGTTTATAAGTGAAAGTGGAAAGAGGGAAGAAGCAGTAGAGAAGCCCGAAGTTGGTCCGGGTGTGTGGCCCGGACGGATCAGCAAGGTTGGCAGACGGTGGTGACCGTCTGCAGGAGTGGCCTATTGGAGCTAACCATAAAGACCGTGGACGGGCGGTGGCCCGGCGGTACCGGACCGGTACGCAAAGAGAAGCCAGCACCATCCGGCAGGGGCTTATGGACCCCGACAAGGCTAGGAGTCGCCGTGAATTTGTCAAGTCCGTTAGCGAAGGGAACCTCCTGGGTTTCCCAGCAGCCAAGTCCCGACAGAAGGCAACAGTCCAACCGAGAGAAACACAGTCACCGCCAAGGCTAAAGTTCCCAGGGCCAGAGCCTGCGGGCAAAAGGGGCTCCTTCAGCACCCATCCAAGCTGGGGAGCGGGTTACCGGTGGGAACCCATTGGAACTGTACACGTTACACAGGTGCAGGGAAAGGCAGTCACCATCAACCTGCCGGGAGGAGAAACACCGCAGCAGCCTGTGGGACCCGTCCATCCAGCCGTTTGTTTTACCGGAGACTCTGTGTACATCATTGGCAGAGTGAGAACCACCATGCCGTGTGGCACAGCGCTGACCCTGCAACCCGCCTGCCATCTATCCCTACCCCCATCACCGGGCCCCGTGACAACCAACCCCCTACCCACAGAGGGGAGAACCAAAATCCAAGCTGCTCCCTGTCATCGCTCCCGGGAACCCCGTCCAGAGCAGCGGTGGTGTCACCAATCTCACCACAACCGTGGGTGGCGTCACGGACAATATCAAATCCCCACCCTTTTCACTCACGGGCGAGGAACGCCGCTCGAGTCCCTGGAATCTGGCACACCGCTCGAGCCACCACCGAGGAGCAGCAGCGGCCGGACCAGAGCAGTGGGAGAGCGCAGCGTCCCCTCCTCCGCCCGTGACACATCAATAGACAAAATGTCACGTCACGATGAGACAGCGTTCTAGGTGGAGCCAGGTAGATAAAAACAAAAAGATATATTGCAATACGTACTGTTGTCTTTTAGGAACCTAAGTGCGTCATTGTAGCCCTGCTGACACATCTCTAACAGAACCTGTGAAGACAATATATAAGGACAATGAAATAACGTGAACAAATATGGCAGACATCTCATCCATAGCCATTCAAATAAAGAAAAAAAAAATATGTTTGTAGAACACACACACAGACACTTTTTTTTAAGGTTCTGGGCCACGCTGAAAGTTACTAGAGTCACCAAGCCTTGCAGAGAAAAAAGGAAGCCCTTTGTAAGATGAACGAATACTCAGGAAAATTAAGTCACTCATTAGAAACCTCTAAAAGCAGGTTATACACAACTATTCCTTCCAAATTCCCATAAACACATACACTCAGCTGAATAGGGGGAGGGGAATAAACCACTGCCAACCATCTCTGAAGGCAACCCATCTTCTCTAAAATCAAGAGGATCGGGCATGTTGAAATCTCACTGCCCGATCCTTCTTTTCCACAACATCTACATTCAGGAGAAAAGTAGAGAGGCCCCATTAGATTGTTGGCTGGGCTCAACAAGATAGGTAGCGGGTTCAGCCAAAATTAACCTAATGTGCATGGCGACCTTAAAAGGGTATGAAAGGCGAAAAGTAGCTTTTCTTTAAATTAGGTTTGTGTATTTTTTTGCATTCATTTTAATATTGGCCCCTGGAAAGATTTGAGACTGATTTTTCTGTAAAGAACAGGATGTCTTTTCAGAAATCTCATTATCATCAGAGGCAGGTAACAGGATCCACCATAAATACTGTATAACCTCATGTAAACAGGAGGTCCTATTCTGATGACACTTCCTTTAATGGGTAAATGCTGGTAACCTTCCCTTATCAGTCGCTTCATCAGTGTTAAGATAGTCAGAGTCTGAAGACAAAGTTGTGCAAGACAAGACAATGCAGCTTCTTACCTTAGGTTCAGGTGGAAAGAGGGCGCGGGTCAGCCGGTAAAGATTTCCCAGGCTGAACTGGATGCTGGTGTTGGTCACTCGCAGCTCATGGAAGTTGGTGGAGTTGTCCCTCGGGCAGATATCAGATTCCCCAGAAAACGGAGAGACTGTGATGGTGTTCTTCAACTCGTATTCGGGCAAATTATTGCTAATTCCACCATCAACATAACGCTGCAGGAAAAGCAAAAAAAAAAAAAAAGCCATATTAAAAACATAATATAATATTAAAAAACATAAATAGGACATAACATATATTAAACATTAAAGCCTATAATATATGAATACCTATAATATATATTAAAATATATTAAACCATAATACAGTGCCTACAAGTAGTATTCAACCCCCTGCAGATTTAGCAGGTTTGATAAGATGCAAATAAGTTAGAGCCTGCAAACTTCAAACAAGAGCAGGATTTATTAACAGATGCATAAATCTTACAAACCAACAAGTTATGTTGCTCAGTTAAATTTTAATAAATTTTCAACATAAAAGTGTGGGTCAATTATTATTCAACCCCTAGGTTTAATATTTTGTGGAATAACCCGTTTGCAATTACAGCTAATAATCGTCTTTTATAAGACCTGATCAGGCCGGCACAGGTCTCTGGAGTTATCTTGGCCCACTCCTCCATGCAGATCTTCTCCAAGTTATCTAGGTTCTTTGGGTGTCTCATGTGGACTTTAGTCTTGAGCTCCTTCCACAAGTTTTCAATTGGGTTAAGGTCAGGAGACTGACTAGGCCACTGCAACACCTTTATTTTTTCCCTCTTGAACCAGGCCTTGGTTTTCTTGGCTGTGTGCTTTAGGTCGTTGTCTTGTTGGAAGATGAAATGACGACCCATCTTAAGATCCTTGATGGAGTAGCGGAGGTTCTTGGCCAAAATCTCCAGGTAGGCCGTGCTATCCATCTTCCCATGGATGCGGACCAGATGGCCAGGCCCCTTGGCTGAGAAACAGCCCCACAGCATGATGCTGCCACCACCATGCTTGACTGTAGGGATGGTATTCTTGGGGTCGTATGCAGTGCCATCCAGTCTCCAAACGTCACGTGTGTGGTTGGCACCAAAGATCTCGATCTTGGTCTCAGACCAGAGAACCTTGAACCAGTCTTTCTCAGAGTCCTCCAAGTGATCATGAGCAAACTGTAGACGAGCCTTGACATGACGCTTTGAAAGTAAAAGGTACCTTACGGGCTCGTCTGGAACGGAGACCATTGCGGTGGAGTACGTTACTTATGGTATTGACTGAAACCAATGTCCCCAATGCCATGAGATCTTCCCGGAGCTCCTTCCTTGTTGTCCTTGGGTTAGCCTTGACTCTTCGGACAAGCCTGGCCTCGGCACGGGTGGAAACTTTCAAAGGCTGTCCAGGCCGTGGAAGGCTAACAGTAGTTCCATAAGCCTTCCACTTCCGGATGATGCTCCCAACAGTGGAGACAGGTAGGCCCAACTCCTTGGAAAGGGTTTTGTACCCCTTGCCAGCCTTGTGACCCTCCACGATCTTGTCTCTGATGGCCTTGGAATGCTCCTTTGTCTTTCCCATGTTAACCAAGTATGAGTGCTGTTCACAAGTTTGGGGAGGGTCTTAGTCAGAAAAGGCTGGAAAAAGAGATAATTAATCCAAACATGTGAAGCTCATTGTTCTTTGTGTCTGAAATACTTCTTAATACTTTAGGGGAACCAAACAGAATTCTGGTGGTTTGAGGGGTTGAATAATAAATGACCCTCTGAATTAACTTCACAATTTAAAAAAATAAAATAAAAAAAGAAATAATTCTTTTTTGCTGCAGTGCATTTCACACTTCCAGGCTGATCTACAGTCCAAATGTCACAATGCCAAGCTAATTCCGAATGTGTAAACCTGCTACATCTGCAGGGGGTTGAATACTACTTGTAGGCACTGTATATTAAAAAACAATTATATTAAAATATCTGAAAACATTATATATTAAAACATTATAAATATATTAAAATATAATATATAATAAAAATAAATATAACATTATATTGTAAGATATTTTATTGCATAAATATATTTTAATATATTCTATATATTATATAAATTCTATAATATTTAATTCTCTTTTTTTTTTTTTTAAAGTGATCTTTGATGATCTATTAATTCCAAAGTCACTCATAATCTGCCATAGGATGGTCAGTCTTTATTTCGAGATTGTCCTGGCTTATGGTTCTTGATAGCAATTTCCAGGTTTGTTTAAGTAGGGCTTTACTATACAACTCTCCTTTCCCAAAAATATTTGGTCCCATACAATTAAGGTTTATTACACCTAATCCTTCTGAGATACAAGACACTTACCACGCCTCTGAACGTTGGAGGGATGATCCCACAGTAAATGGGGACAAAGGCGCTGCATACTAAAGCCTATGGGGAAAAAGTAATGGAGTCAGGTGGATCAACTGATAAGGAGAAGTCAAATATAAACACTCAATGGTCATGTGCCCAATCACCAGAGGTATTACATAAGAGATCAATAAGGTTGTAGGGAACCTGTCATGCTCAGGATTGGACCGGCCCACAGGGAAACCGGAGAATCCACTGGTGGGCCCCTTTGCAGTAGTACATTAATTATCCCCTAAATTATGATCAGTAGTTTGCACAATAAACTTGTTTCACTGACAGAGGAACCATCTCATCATTCATTTTACAAACTACCCAGTAAACACTATATAGGAGCATAGATAAATTTGTAAATGTAATATTTGCATGTAGTTAATCAGTGGTGCCCAGAATCAATGATACTGGTGGGCCCCTGATACCCCAATCTGACACTGATTTCATGCTCCTGAGCAGACACTCTTCTCTCCGACCTGTAGAGGAAAGAGCAAAGTGCTGTAGCACACATACACCAGCACTCTATGGCCTTTCCCTGCGCACGACAGTAATTTGCTCTGCCCATGTTAGGGCAGAGAAATGAGCATGCGCAGGAGCGCGATGGAAGACGCTGTTTGGATGAGTCATCCATATGAAGCAGGGAAGGAGAACAGCGGCAGATCAAGACCAGTGGCGACCAAGCTGTTCCACAGATCAGTCTTGGACATATTTACAGCTTTCTTGCATGCCGTGTACAAGGATATACAAGTGGTGGCCACACTTTACATGGGGAAAAACGGATGACTGGTTCCCTTTAATTCCCATCTCTTGATTTAGCAATCAAAATCTTTTAAAACGTAGAGATAAATAATAAAATAGTGCCAAAATATTGCCATTTCTACTGTCAGATAACTGGCTGCAGCAGGAGCCTCTCCCCACAGAATAATGAACACCAAGCTGCAGCCTCTCTTTCAAATGGAAGAGCCCAGAAGGAAGTAGGTCTGTCACCAACAATACCTGAATTAGCTCCTCTTTAGAGCTGAAATCAGACACCAGCACGTTCTCCCCGTCCGAGACCCGAGTGAGGGAGATGCACAGTTTGCCGGACGCCAGCTCATGGGCATTCTCAGGGAAGTTTCTGTACAGTCCGCTCTTGAGAATCTTGACCAAGTTAAAGGAAGGATGTAGTGGCCCCAGATTCCTCTTCCTCGCCTCCTTCGCCACTTCCATCACATCGGAACAACAGTCCTCTACAGAGAATAATAATAATAATAATAATAATAATACTACACACACACACACACACACACACACACACATTAAGCCCCCCTTGAATTTTTCAACTTTTTCCCACATTTAAGGCTTCAAACAAAGATAAAAATGTTAATGTTCTGGTGAAGAATCAACAACAAGTGGGACACAATTATGAAGGTGAACGATATTTATTATTTTAAAAAATGTAATAACTGAAAATTGGGGCGTGCAATATTATTCATCACCTTTAAGTTAATACTTTGTAGCGCCCCCTTTTGCTGCGATTACAGCTGCAGTCTCTTGGGGTATGTCTATCAGTTTTGCACATCGAAAGGCTGAAATTCTAGCCCGTTCTCCCTTTGTAAACAGCTGGAGCTGAGAGGTTGGATGGAGGCGTTTGTGAACAGCAGTTTTCAGCTCAATTGGGTTCAGGTCTGGACTGTGACTTGGCCATTCTAACACCTAGATACGTTTATTTGTGAACCATTCCATTGTAAAATTTGCTTTATGTTTGGGATCATTGTCTTGTTGAAAGACAAATCTCCGTCCCAGTCTCAGGTATTTTGCAAACTTCAACAGGTTTTCTTCAAGAATGGTCCTGTATTTGGCTCCATCCATCTTCCCATCAATTTTAACCATCTTACTTGTCCTTGCTGAAGAAAAGCAGCCCCAAACCATGATGCTGCCACCACCATGTTTGACAGTGGGGATGGTGTGTTTAGGGTGATGAGCTGTTGCTTTTACGCCAAACATATCGTTTGGCATTGTGCCCAAATAGTTAGATTTTGGTTTCATCTGACCAGAGCACCTTCTTCCACATGTTTGGTGTCTCCAGGTGGCTTGTCGCAAACTTTAAAAGACACTGTTTATGGATATCTTTGAGAAATGGCTTTCTTCTTGCCACTCTTCCATAAAGGCCAGATTTGTGCAGTGTACAACTGATTGTTTGAAATTGGAAAAACCTCGGGTGCACAGCCTATGGATCAATTAATGGGATGCTGCGTCCTGCATGAAAAAGCGAAGACCAACCAGGGAGAAAAAAAGCTCATGCATAGGAGACGCGCAGACCCAAAAATAATTATATATATATATATATATATATATATATATATCACAGGGATCCTCAAAATAGTAAAGATTGATATAGAATTTTATTGAAACAATCAAGGTGACACATAAGACATACAATTAAAATCACTTTTTTCAAACAGGTCGCAGGAGTCGCGATGGGGGCGCGATGCGCGCCGGCTTATGCAAACTTGTTCTTGGGGTGGTGGGAGGATACCTACGTGTATCCTTCCCACCACTACAGGGAGCATGTTTTGCATTGGCGGAGGTACATCGATGATGTATTCTTTTTGTGGACGGGTACAGAGGAAAGTTGCCACGACTTCCTCAATGATCTTAACATCAATAATCATAACATCCTTTTGACCTCTAATTTATCATCCTCCACAGCATCCTTTTTGGATTTGACCATTAGATTGGAAGATGGACACATCATCACGAATTTATATCGCAAGCCGACAGCCACAAACGGACTCTTGCGCTATGACAGTTTCCACCCTTTTCACACAAGAAGGGGAGTACCAGTGGGACAATTTTTACGGGTACGCCGCAACTGCTCCACGGATGAAGATTTTCAGAGCCAGGCCTGCGATCTGACTAAGCGGCTGAAACACAGGGGTTACCCCAGGGGAGTTATCTCCTCAGCCTTTCAAAGGGCCAAGCATGAGTCTCAACAAGATCTGCTCATCCGAAAAGGACCAGTGGCGGACCAACCGTTACGATTGATAACTGACTACAACAGCCACTGGCAACAGGTAAGAGGGATCTTGCGGGAACATTGGAAGATCATTAGATCTGACTGCCAGACCGCATCCTTTGTGAGTGATGTGCCCTTTGTCACAGCCAGGAGAGCGCCCAGACTCAGAGACCTATTGACGAGGAGCCATTTTAGGAGACCGACGACGAAATTGAACAGAGGCATTACACTACGGGGATCTTACCCATGCGGTGAGTGTAATGTGTGTCCCTTTATGCAACCCGTCAGAGATGTTTTTCAGAATCCCCTTGACGCTGTCCCACACAGACTAAATGGATATGTTAATTGTAAGACCTCTAATGTAATTTATGCGATTATCTGCCCTTGTCAGAAGGTCTATGTGGGACAAACATCCCAAGAACTGCGGAAAAGGGCACAGAAACACATGTCGACCATCAACTTGGCCAGGTCTGATCAGAAAAAGGGACGAACACTCACTTCGGTAGCTGCGCACTTCCTTCAATACCATCAGGGTTCTTGTCGTGGGCTACGTTTTGTAGGTCTCCAGAGGATAACTACGAATGGAAGAGGTGGGTCTCTCCTGAAACCTTTATTACAAATTGAGGCAAGATGGATTTTTAACCTGAAATCTCTCACACCATCGGGGCTCAATGAAGAGCTACTGTATACCGGTTTTCTTGGCTAATACGTAGTCTCGTATTTGATTCTTACCCTCTCCTCCATCTTTTTTGGTTATTCTCCGCAGTTACAACGCTAGGAATGGTTCTCTCCCTCTTGTTTCCTTTGGACTGGATTGAGTGTGTGTCCTGCACTTTGGTTTTCTGGCTATATCGGCGGATACAAACAGAGACAAGTGGTTGGTAACCTTGGCGTTCATCTGTGGCTTTAAAGCATTGGAACCTCATCCAAGTCATCTTACCTGAGAGGGGTTATACCACTGCATGATTCTCTCTACCTTGAAGGAAACGATATACGGACGGCACCTACATCCTGCCCAATTACTTGTGTACCTACATGGACACTATTGGATGAAGATGTCCCTGCTGGTCCCGTGGGGTTACAATCTATATGGGTCTTGGAACACTTTGGCCGGAACCTAAAACTCATTTCTTGCTTTTGCTAGGTCAAATGAGACCTTGTGCCACATACACCATTTTGGAGCAATATGGATAGCCTGTCACTTTTTTGAGGCCAATTGTACATAATTGTGTGTATACATATGTTTCATCCCATACCAGGATGGCTCATCAATCTGGTTGCCCTCCTGTGCTACTCAATATTTACTCTAAATCTCTCTATGCTCCCAATCGGATAGCATTTTGTTTGCATCTTGTTTGCATTTTGTATACAGATTATGTTCCTCTCATGGGTTCATTTCTTCTTTCTCTTTGTGGTCATATAACATCATACCCCCAATTCCTACTTATGATTGCACCCACTGAGTCGCCCCAATTTATAGTTAATCCGCCGAATTTTCAGTGGTGTGCACAACAGCCATATTTTTATAATGCCTGTTTTTTTTTTTTTTTTTTTTTTTTTTTTTCCAACCTTGGGTGTACAGATATTGTACATGATACATCCGCTTTTGGTGGTACTAGTAGTTATTTTCAGCTCAGCGGGTGTTCTTTTGCTCTACATGCATGTATTTGTGACTAATAATCTTTGGGCACTTTGATACAGGATAAATCCACCTGGGTGGTACTAACTGTTTTGATGGTTTAAGAGGGATTCGAACTTTCATATTTGTGACACATGTTTTGAGCAGGAATTAACCTATAGCGGCCATCTTATGGGGATTCGCCACCTTTTGGTGGGCATATTATGTACATCTGTGCTTTACCCCTATTGGGTTAAAAATATTCTCTTTGTAATCTGGCATTCAACATAAATGTGTACATGCATATGTGTAGCATTTAGCTATGCCTCCTTATCGCCGTTTTATCTATCTTATAATATAGTTCTTGTTGACCTATTTATATATCCTGCGGATTTTATCTGCTACTTTACATGTCTTCAGATTTCTGTATGACACATCCTCCCTGGATGCTGTTTGTAACCAGATACTAATGGGAGATCTCTCCTCTGACCGGTGTTTTCACTTTAACATCTGACATCCAGCTTTGCTGGAGAGCCGGGTGCTCTGACATGCGTGGTGACCTTAGCATTCTCTGCATCCATGGTAACCTAAAGGAGGAACATCATTTCCGGTCACAGCGGAGCCGACATAGGATCCTTAAGTATTTATTTATCTGTTATTTTCTCCTGCGAAAACCGGCTTTCTATACATATGATATATAGCATGGATGACTATATGACTATATGATTATATGGCTAGATACATGGTACATATTTCTAGCTATAACGCTGGGTCCGGGTCTTAAAACCACCCCCTCTCCCACTTCCGGTTTCCATGTTTACAGCCGGCTGCCACGCTCAAATACGCACACCACTCATGGTATGTAATTAAGTTGTTACTTTACAATTAATTAAGACTGTGATCCTCTATAAATACCCGTTCTAATTGCAATCAGGGATACACTCTCCCCTGACGAAGCTGTTCACAGCGATACGCGTGGGGTCCCCCACATCCCTCCCTATTGTGGGTACCTCCTTGTTTCTGTAGCGCCCTTCACTGGTTGGGAGCTTGATGTAGCTTTTCACTTGGGCACCTGATTGTGAGCCATCTTTGGGATCTCTGGACAAGGGTTTTTATGATTTTCCTTTCTTTTTTGCATGATTCATGCCTGGTTATTGTAATTACTGTATGACTTGCATGCCCTTGTTCTGTCATATATTGATAGCTGCTATCCCATTGGACTCACTACCAGTATAGCTCACAGGTGTGGTCCCTATGTTATAGACTTAATGGTTAAGAGTTATTACATTTATGGATTGATCCAGTATATGTTTTTCTAGGGATCAGATTTATACATTGTTGCATATGTACACAGGGCGGTACCCCATATTTCACATCTTGGAGATGTGGGGGTTCTCTATTTATATGTATTTTAAGTGATTTTAATTGTATGTCTTATGTGTCACCTTGATTGTTTCAATAAAATTCTATATCAATCTTTACTATTTTGAGGATCCCTGTGATATATATATATATATATATATATATATAATTATTTTTGGGTCTGCGCGTCTCCTATGCATGAGCTTTTTTTCTCCCTGGTTGGTCTACAACTGATTGTTGTCCTATGGACAGACTCTCCCACCTCAGCTGTAGATCTCTGCAGTTCATCCAGAGTGATCATGGGCCTCTTGGCTGCATCTCTGATCAGTCTTCTTGTCTGAGATGAAAGTTTGGATGGACGGCCGGGTCTTGGAAGGAGTATCATACCACTGCAAATCTACCATTTCAATATGATCGCTTGCACAGTGCTTCTTGGGATATTTAAAGTTGTGGAAATCTTTTTGTAACCAAATCCAGCTTTAAACTTCTCCACAACAGTATCACGGATCTGCCTGTTGTGTTCCTTGGTCTTCATGATGCTCTCTGCGCTTTACACAGAACACTGAGACTATCACAGAGCAGGGGCATTTATACGGAGACTAGATTACACACAGGGGCTTATATTTATCATCATCAGTCATTTAGGACAACATTGGATCATTCAGAGATCCTCAATCAACTTCTGGAGTGAGTTTGCAGCACTGAAAGTAAAGGGGATGAATAATATTGCACGCCCCGATTTTCAGTTATTTTTTACAAAAGTTTAAAATAAGCAATAAATATCATTTAACGTCACAATTGTGTCCCACTTGTTGTCGATTCTTTACCAGAACATTAACATTTTTATCTTTATGTTTCAAGCCTGAAATGTGGGAAAAAGGTTAAAAATTCAAAAGGGGCTGAATACTTTCGCAAGACACTGTGCAAAATTATATATACACACACATACATACATACATACATACATACATACATACACATACATACATACATACATACATACATACATTATATATATACACATACATATATATATATATATATATATATATATATATATATATATATATATATATATATATATATATATATATTATATATACACACACACATATACATACATACACATTTCTGACTAATCTTAAAAGAACAGGGACCCAGTATAGTGTGTATTTAAGCATGTGGCTGCTTTGTTTGCTTCTTCTGGAATCCTGTTTGTTTACTTCTCCGTGACTCACAAATATCTGACTAAGGCCTATAACCCCGAGCCGCTCGGATTAGCCGTTGGGCCTCGGGGCGGCCACACGCTCGTATCCTCCAGTAACCTCAGCCCGTGAGCGTGAGAAGGAGAGGGGTCAATCTCCTAGATCTGAGCCAATCAGCATAAGCCTCGGGGCCAAACAAGAGCAGCGAGACATAAGATCCTGTACAAGTGCAAGGTCACTACACTGTATTATCACATAGGCTTCTGGATGAGTGTAGACACGTGAGACATTTCCCAATTTATCATTATGCCTCATTTTCATGGAAAATGGTCACATAAATGGTTTATAGCCGGATGTAGGACCCCTGCCCATCTCATCTGGGGGACTCACATCCGTATGGCTATCCAACCCCTTTATATTAGAAGGGTCCCCCCGACCATAACCTGGTCACTGGTTGCTTTACTCCTATGAATACATGAACACTAGTGATGAGCGAGTACTAAAAAGCTCGGGTGCTCGAAGCTCGGCCGAGCCTCCCAAGATACTCGTGTACTCGGCCCGAGCAACGAGCCCAATGTTATCCTATGGGAGACCCGAGTATTTTTGTGAAATGACCACCGGCAGCATGTAGAAACCCTAAAAATGTCACAAAAGTCTCAGAAGAGTGCTCAAATGACATGGCAACAGCATGGGGAAGACCCCTTGAAGCATTTATCACTCAAAAGTCACAGCTGTGAACAATTTTGTCCGCGTTTTACGCCATTTTTACGGACTCACCAGAAAACCGTCCAAAATGACACCAAAATGAATTTTCATGGCGGAAATGTTAAGGGCACATACGCAATAGTGAGATAGAGCTGGTGTATGTTACTTTTTGAGATCAATACATGAAAGATTTTACGTAAAACATTGTGTGGCACTCCGATGTCCCTGAGAAGAGACGTACATAAAGGCCTCTGAGTCTAATGTGCCCATTTTGAGGAAGGGAGTCTTTGTAGTATTTTCCTTTGCCAGGTCAGTCCAAAATTGTGAGGTTCACCAATGCCCCTGCATAGAGACGTGCATGAGGGCCTGTAAACCTGAAGTGCCCATTGTAAGGAAGTGGGTCTATTGTAGTATAGCCCTTTGGCAGGGCAGCCAAAAAATGAGAGGCTCCACATTGTCCCTGGGTAGAGACGTGCATGAGGGCCTCAAAACATTAAGTGTCCATTGTCAGGAAGTGGGTGTATTATAGTATAGCCCTTAGGCAGGGCAGCCAAAAATTGGGAGGCTCCACGTTGTCCCTGGGTAGAGACGTGCATGAGGGCCTCAAAACATTAAGTGTCCATTGTCAGGAAGTGGGTGTATTATAGTATAGCCCTTAGGCAGGGCAGCCAAAAATTGGGAGGCTCCACGTTGTCCCTGGGTAGAGACGTGCATGAGGGCCTCAAAACATTGTTCCCATTGCAAAGGAGCGGGTCTCCTGTCATTGTAATGTCCATTCTGCAAAGAATGGGCGAAAAAATTTACCACTGGGGGTATACCTGAAACAAAGGCCTAAGTATTGCAATTTGTAACGGTCATCATCATGGTGGCGCATGAGGAGAAGGAGGAGCAGTCCAGCGATTATCCAAAGTCCAGAAGTGTGTACCCATGGGTGAGTGGAGGTACATGGCAAACTTTAAATTCTGCTCTCATTTGCTGGTGGTGTGGTGAAGTCTGGCCCAATCCAACCCTTGTTCATCTTGATCAGAATCAGCCTGTCAGCATTTTCAGTTGACAGGCGGGTGCGTTTATCTGTAATGATTCCACCTGCGGCACTAAAAACACTCTCTGACAAAACGCTAGCGGCAGGGCAGGCCAGGACTTCCAAGGCGTAGAGAGCCAATTCATGCCACGTGTCCAGCTTGGATACCCAATAATTGTAAGGCACAGAGGAATGTCGGAGTACAGTTGTTCGATCTGCAAGGTACTCCTTCAGCATCTGGGCAAACTTAGGATTTCTTGTGGCACTACCCCGCACCTCAGGGGCTGTGGTACGTGAGGGGCTGAGAAAACTGTCCCACATCTTAAAGACTGTTCCCCTACCTCTGGCGGATTGGACTTGTGCCTCTCGGCTGTACGCCTCGGTTGTCCACCGATTCCTGACCTATGCCGCTAGCGTTTTGTGAGGGGAATGCTTTGCCTACTTCCATGACTATGGCCTTCTGGAACTGCTGCATTTTTCCTGACCTCTCCTCCACGGGAATAAGAGACTAAAAGTTCTCCTTGTAGCGTGGGTCTAACAGTGTTACCAACCAGTAATGATTGTCGGCCAAGATGTTCTTAACGCGAGGGTCACGAGACAGGCAGCTTACCATAAAGTCAGCCATGTGCGCCAGACTCTTAACAGCCAGGACTTCAGTAGCCTGACCAACAAGATGACTGAACATGCTGTCCTCCTCGTCCTCCTCATCCTCCTCGTCCTCCTCGTCCTCCTCCACCCTGTCCTCTGGCCAGCCACGCTGAACCGAGGATATGACTGGTGTGCATGTCATATCCTCAATTTGGCCGGAGAGTTGCTCCATGTCTTCATCCTCCTCCTCGTCATAGTCCTCCACTGCACGTTGTGATGAGACGAGGCTGGGCTGTGTGTTATCACCCACACCCACTACTGTTTCTTGCTGCAACTCATCGCGCTCCGCCTGCAATGCATCATGTTTGTTTTTCAGCAGAGACCGTTTTAGAAGGCAGAGTAGCGGTATGGTGACGCTAATAATGGCGTCATCACCACTCACCATCTTGGTGGAGTCCTCAAAGTTTTAGAGGATGGTACATAGGTCTGACATCCATCTCCACTCCTCAGGTGTTATGTGTGGAGTTTGACCCATTTCCCGACGGCTTAGGTGATGCAGGTACTCAACAACTGCCCTCTTCTGCTCACATATCCTGACCAACATGTGCAGAGTTGAATTCCAACGCGTGGGGACATCACACACCAGTCTGTGAGCCGGAAGATGCAAACGGCGCTGAAAGCCGGCAAGGCCGGCTGAAGCAGTAGGTGACTTTCGAAAATGTGCAGACAGGCGGCGAACTTACCAGCAGATCAGACAGCTCTGGGTATGACTTTATAAACCGCTGAACCACGAGGTTGAGCACATGGGCCACGCATGGAACATGTGTCAGCTGGCCTCGCCTCAAAGCCGCCACCAGGTTCCGGCCATTGTGACACACGACCTTTCCTGGCTTTAGGTTCAGAGGTGTGAGCCAGTGATCTGCCTGCTGTTTCAGAGCTGTCCACACCTCTTCTGCATTGTGGGGTTTGTCACCGATGCAGATTAGCTTCAGCACAGCCTGTTGCCGCTTCGCCGAGGCAGTGCTGCAGTGCTTCCAGCTTGGGACTGGTGTGGAGGGTACAGTGGATGAGGATGCGCAGGAGGAGGAGGAGGCTGAAGAGCATGACATTCCTGAGCTGTAGAGTGTGGGTGAAACACTGACTGAGGTAGGGCCTGCAAACCTTGGTGTGGGAAGGACGTGCTCCGTCCCTCGCTCAGACTGGGTCCCAGCTTCCACAATATTAACCCAGTGTGCCGTCAACGAGATGTAGCGGCCTTGCCCACAAGCACTTGTCCACGTGTCTGTGGTTAGGTGGACCTTGGGTGAAACAGCGTTGTTCAGGGCACGTGTGATGTTTTGTGACACGTGGTTATGCAACGCGGGGACGGCACACCGGGAGAAATAGTGGCGGCTGGGGACCGAGTAACGTGGGACAGCTGCCGCCATCAGGTCGCGGAATGCTTCTGTCTCCACCAGCCTAAAAGGCAACATTTCCAGCGCAAGCAGTCGCGAAATGTTAGCATTTAGAACTGTGGCATGTGGGGTGTTGGCAGTGTATTTGCGCCTGCGTTCAAAGGTTTGCTGAATGGATAACTGAACGCTGCGCTGGGACAAGGACGTGCTTGATGATGGTGTTCTTTCTGCGTAGGCAACTGCAGGTGCAGGAGTGGAGGAGGCTTGTTCGCAGGCAGCATGGACAGGGGATTGGCTCGCATGCACAACCAGCGAAGAGGTAGCAGTGACATCAGCAAGCACTGCTCCTCGACTGTTGTACTTCCCACAAAGTCGGGTGCTTGGCTGACATGTGCCTTATCATGCTGGTGGTGGTCAGGCTGCTAGTTTTGGTACCCCTGCTGATGCTGGCACGGCAGGTGTTGCAAATGGCCTTTTTAGAATCATCTGGAGCCAACTTAAAAAACTGCCAGACTCGGGAAGACCTAACATTTGTACAGGCACCTTGTGTCGTCGTGTTGTTCCGGGGAACGGTTGCCTGACTTCTGCCTGGGGCCACCACCCTGCTTCTTACTGCCTGTTGTGATGCTACGCCTCCCTCCCCCTGTGCACTGCTGTCCTCGCTCTGCATATCCTCCTGCCAGGTTGGGTCAGTTACTGGATCATCCACCACATCGTCTTCCTCTTCCGCACCCTGCTCCTCCTCCTGACTTCCTGACAATTGTGTCTCATCATCGTCCACCACTTGTTGAGACACGTTGCCAACTTCGTGAGAACGTGGCTGCTCAAATATTTGGCCATCTGTACAGACGATCTCCTCATGACCCACTTCAATATGAGCTGGCGAGAGGCCAGAATGTGTGAATGGAAACGTGAACAGCTCTTCCGAGTGTCCAAGTGTGGGATCATTAATGTCCGAGGAGGACGTGTACTCAGCCTGGTGGTAGGAAGGAGGATCAGGTTCAGAAATGTGCGGTGCAGTATCACGGCTACTGACACTTGACCGTGTGGAAGACAGAGTGTTTGTGGTGGTGCCAATCTGACTGGAAGCATTATCTGCTATCCAACTAACAACCTGTTGACACTGGTCTTGGTTCAAGAGCGGTGTACTGCTGCGGTCCCCAAGAATTTGGGACAGGACGTGCGAGCGACTAGATGTGGCCCTTTGTTGTGGCGAAATTAGAGCTTGCCCACGACCTCGGCCTCTGCCTGCACCACCATCACGTCCACTTCCTTGTTCCTTGCCAATGCCTTGCGCATTTTGCAATGCTGTGCTGACGTGTATTCACTACTTGTGCGTTATATCAAAGTTTGTGGAAATTGCACACAAGTGCACCTGTACGCTGCCACCAACAGGCACACACGTGCGGTTTTAAAAACCAAGCACGGACGCACTAAGAACCTAACAGGTTTTTTTGGGGAGCGACAATTACAGACAAGTCAGACACTATCTGGACTGTTTTACACTGTGTACACCAGCCCCAGATATGATGAAGGCTGGTATACGGTCACCACTACCCTGCCTGCCTGCCTGTATACTGGTACAATAGTCCTGACAAGGACTCTTCTGGTCACTAGCCTGTATTCAGACCTGGCTATACCCTGCCTGTATACAGCAACAATAGTCCTGAGAAGGACTCTGCTACTGTACTCCGACCTGGCTATACCCTGCCTGCCTGTATACAACTAGAATAGTCCTGAGAAGGACTTTTGGTCACACTGTTTGCAGCCCTGCAACTGAAAAAGCTATAAAGGGCCGCAAAGCTTTCCCTGAATCAGCGACACTCTCCCTGCACTGACAGTCTGGATAGCTGTGAGCAGAGCACAGCGCGCCGGCCTATATAAAGGCTCGGTGACGCTGTGCAGGCCGGCCAATCACTGCAATTCCACAACTAACAGGGCTGTGGCATTGCAGTGGTCTGCCAGCCAATCCCTGCATGAGGGCTGGCTCTCAAAAGAGCGCCAACATGCAGAAATGAAGACCACGAGTACAGCACGAGTATCGCGAGATTACTCGGTCCCCGCCGAGCAGCCCGAGTACAGTGATACTCGTGCGAGTACCGAGTAGTGACAAGCATGCTCGCTCATCACTAATGAACACCCTTTAAGTAGATTGCAGATGAACACTTTGGGTCCTATCCCAATATTTAGTAGGTATAATAATATTAGCAAATACCTCCAATTAGAAATGTAGTATAGTTCTGATTATCTATGTCACTTACCTCATGTGCAGGGCATTGAAGTAGCTTAGGTATCCATGGTTACAACCATTGGCAGATAGACAGAAAAGGGTCCATGTGCAAAAACATTATACAGGCCCATTACAGGCGAATAATGTATAATTCCACCTACCTTGGAGGTAGAAATGCCCCCCCCCCCCCATTACCCCTTGGGCCTCTGTGATATGTCCACCTCTGATTACAACCACTCATAGTGACAGTTACTTGTGGTTGTAACCATGGATACCTATGCTACTTCCTTCAATGCCCTGCACATGAGGTAAGTGACATAACTAATCAGGAGGACTATGCTACATTTCTAATTCTATTTTTTTGCTAATATTTTGCCTACTACATATTGTGAAAGGATCTTTGAAATAAGAATAACCCCTTAACGTTTCCTACTGGGGAAAAAAGTATTACAGCTTTCGTAGGAATCAATGGGCTACGTATTTAAAGGGAATCGGTCAACAAATTTTTGCTGTGTAATCTAACAACAACAAGATGTAGAAGTGGAGACCCCGATTCCAGCGATGTCACTTGTTGGGCTGCTTGCTGTCGTTTTGATACAATCACTGTTTTCCCTTCAGAGTTTAGACTACATAGCCCTGTATAACCCCGCCCGCACCACTGATTGGCTGTTTTCTGTCAGTGTACAGAGAAAGCTGCCAATCAGTGCTGGGGGTGCGGTTATACAGAGCAGCAGGACTAAAAGGCACAAGACACCTGGTCCTGCAGTGAAGAGTTCCTGCTGATAAAACACTGATTATACTGAAAACAACCCACAACCTAGTAAGTGACATCTCTGGGATCAGGGTATGAGCCCCTACATCATGCTGCTGTCAGATTACATAGCAAAAACTTGCTAAATTCTCTTTAAAAACACAGACATGACGGGTCATCCAGAGGATGGGTTGCTTGTCCTCACATCAGGCCACTATCCTTATTTCACCGGCGCGCCCAGCGATGGCGAAATGTCGGATGATCTCTGAAACCAAGTTCAGATTTGGAAATCTGTGCGAAAAGCCAAGTAAACAAGCGGCGTTATTATCGGGCTCTCACGGTCCGCACTATCTAAGGGCAAAGATGGATAAAGAGCTCGCAAACAGCAGGAGACCAAACTCCAGACGGCGCACACCGGGGACGTATAGGGGATGTTATTACTTCCCTATGAACAGAAGATCAAGTCACTGCCATGTCTCAGGCGGGAGCCAACAATAAATGTAGAGAAAGGTCAAAGATCAGATCTCAAATATCAGAATATGAAGAACAGCAAGTGCTGAATGAGTCACAAGGAAGGGTCTCTGAACCCCCCAGCCGGGATCCCCACCGCATAACAAGGGGATCTTCTATAGTCTTTATCTAGTAAAAGTCCATTTTTTGTTTTAAAGGGGTTGTACAGATTAGGAAAGCAGGTGGAAAAAAAAAAAAAAAAAAAAAAATAGAAAATTATTGTATTTCATTTGCAAACATTCTGCCTCCCTTATCCATTGGCTGCATCCAACCATTTCCCCGATTCTATTAAGAGGCTGACTTGCAGTACCAGACATGACCAATAGAGAAGAGTGGCGCTGTTGCAAAAAAAAAAAAAAAAATTCCTGACTTTGGGAGGGAAAGGGTATTTTATTTGTTTAATTTTTTATTTTTAAATCATTTAATTTTTATTATTGTCTTAATTTTTTTCAAAAGGACCTTGGGCTTTTCAAAAGATATAAGGGTACAAGTAGTATGCCACAATTACAGCATACACAGGGTTAACGTATACAGAGCATAGGTTTCTGCCAACAATAGAGAAGTGGTGGCCCCCCATTACAACTCTAGTCTAGTAGCCGGCCAAGCGCAATCAATATAAAATTATGGAAAATATTGCTTATTTTATATACAAAATTAAATATATAATATTCTAATATATTTCATTATATATTTGTTTTTATATAAATATAATATACTGATACATTTTAGTCTTTCAATATTTTTTTTTGCATTTTCTAGTGTGAAATATATCTTTTTTTTTTTTAACCAATTAAATACACTAGTATATACCAGATAGATATAATTATGGTATATACACTAGTGTATTTTATTGGTTTAACATACACATACACATACATACACACACATACACACACATACACACACATACACACACATACACACACATACACACACATACACACACATACACACACATACACACACATACACACACATACACACACATACACACACATACACACACATACACACACACAAACACACACACACACACACAAACACACACACACACACACAAACACACAAACACACAAACACACACAAACACACACAAACACACACAAACACACACAAACACACACAAACACACACAAACACACACAAACACACACAAAAACACACACAAACACAGTAAAAAAGTGAATGCTCAATGTAATTGTTTTAACATATTTTAAAATATTAAAAATGAAACAAATAAGAAAAAAAAGTATCTAAGTAATAATAGAAGTGGAAGATGTAAATATTTGTCAAACGGTCATAAAGTCCATATAATCTAGATGGGACCTCCGCACCCGGTGACTTGTGCAGGTAAATATAATTGGCTCTGTATGTATATAGCTTATATCTGCAGTGTAAAGTCTGCATGAACTGGCGTCACCCCGGACCTTTGTATACGTTATTTCCATACATTCAGGCCGGTGCTGGGAGCTGACCAGCAGTAACCCTGCCTACAGATGGGGCAGGACCAGGCGCCCGCCCCATAAGTCAGCTCACCGCCACCAGCCAATCACAAGCCGGTCCCTGCACATTCCTGGAGGTCAGATCCTGAAGAAGGGACTTGGATTCTTTACAAATCACTGGTCACAAAATGCATATGGGGGGGGGGGACTAGACCTAGATCCCAATATATTTTCTATGCAGAAAGTGTACAAGAACGAACAAGTTGTTTTTTTTAAAACAAAAAACTGTAATATAATATATATATATATATTATGTTACATTTATATCAAGATTTTATCATTGATGCATATCTTTGAAAAAAACCCTAATAAAGATGGCTATATATTTATTATGCCATTTTTATTAGGTTTTTTTTTCAAAGATATGCATCAATGATAAAATATTGATATAATTGTTAAAAAAGCCAAAATAAACACTATTTTTTTAATTATTCTTTTCCATTCATATATAAGTTACATGGACTCTTATTCCAATTATCTCCGTTTCACACGAGAAGTCATTAATTTCAGAATGTGGGACCCAAATCCATCTTGAGAATAGGGCACCAGGACCTGCCGCTACCAGTTGAGAGGGGGCTGCACATGCGCAGACCTTACCATTTTATTTCAATGAATTTTTAGGACCCCCAAATAACTTAATGTAAAGAGCAGCTGTGTGGCCACCTCTCCACTGAATGACAGGGTAAGCCATAAAAGTATGATTGTGGGACCTGTGAGGGACACATGGAGTTCCACCATCAGCCAACAGGCGGCTGCGCATGCGCGGAGCTCTTCATAGGGTTGCATGGCTTTTCAGAACATCCATACATACGGAGACAGCAGTACAGTCACAGCCACCTTTCCATTGACAAGACCCACACTATTCTACTTTTATGGCTTATCTTATGGACCCGCATCCATCCTTAAAAGAGGGGAACATGGAGTGCCACCATCAATGGAGAAGTGGCTGCGCATGCGCGGCACTCTTCATAGGTTTGCTTGGATTTTCAGAACATCCCATACATATGAGTGGAGATAGTCATGCGGTCACGACCACCTTTCCGCTGACAGGACCCACGTCCATCATTTATGGTATATTGTGTGAATATCACATAAAATTACAAAAAAAGTAATGATGCCAATGCTCCGTGCAGGTGGATGTGCCCATACAGTGCTCCTCATTACGCCATAGTACAGAACTGCCTCTGGGATAGGCGGACGCCACGGCTGTAAGCTATTATATGGGTGCAGGATGGCGGAGGATGTAATACGCCTGATGTGAAAAGCCGGAACCCGAGTGTGATCCCAGATAGTAATGGACACCATCAGCTTCTGGATTGTGACAGGTCAGACAGCACGAGCAGCGCATATCTACACAGCGGTATATGATGAGCACGCACACAGGCAGGAATGTTGGAGCTGGCCACTAATTAGAGACCAGTGATGGGTCCAATACGGATTGCGATCAGTGTCTAGATTTGTTGGCACGGCCATGTAACACTCTGTACCCAGACTTCCTGGAACTGATCAATGGCTGCCAGCCGCGAGGGACACGTCATATTGGTGTCAGCAGCCAAATATCCTCATGGAGGATCGGGGAACAGGTTAGTGCCAGGATCAGAAAAAAGCTGAGAGGAGGAGGAGAGCGAAACCAGGAAGAGCCATGAACAAGAGGAAGCGACTGTGTGGGGAGGGAGGACTGTATGGATCATATGGAAAGCTGTCTGGAGGGGGCTTCCCATGTATATGCACTGTGGTATGGGGGTCTCTGTTATAGCTGTGAGGGAGGTCTGTATGGGCTATGGGCCTCCTCCACCAACTACAGAAGGATAGAGGGGCGAGGGGGGTCCCCTCCACCAACTACACAGGGATAGGGAGCAGTGTGGGGGGGATTTCCTCCACAATCTACAGATCTAGGAGACAAGGGGTGGAGGTGTCCTCCGCCATCTACAGAGCGATAGCGGCCTCCATCGTCATCCAGAGGGATAGAGGAGGGGGGTCTCCTCCACCATCTACACAAGGATAGGGGGGCTGGGGGGGGGGGGGTCTCATAAGGGGGACAAAGGGGAGGTGTCTCCATTTACAAAGGGATGGAGGGGGGTCCACTTTGCCATTTACAGAGGGATGGGGAACAAGTCTCCTTCACTATATACACGGTGATGGTGAAGGAGACGTCCAACTCTACACTGGGGTAGAGGATGTGGGGAGAGGTGGGGGGGGGGGGGTCGCCTCCGCAATCTACAGAGGAATAGGGGGAGAGTGCTCCATCTACCAGGGGATAAGGAGTGAGGAAGTGGGGGGGTCTTCCACCATCTACAGAGGGATACGGGGGCAAATGGGGGGGGGGGTGTCGTCTCCTCCACCTTCTACAGAGGGATTACAGGGGCAAATGGGGGGGGGGTTCACCTTCTACAGAGGGATGCAGGGGCAAATGGGGGGGGGGGGTCACATTCTACAGAGGGACAGGGGGCAAATGGGGGGGGCTCTCCACCTTCTACAGGGGGCAAATGGGGGGAATGGGGGAGAGGGGGGTCTCCACCTTCTACAGAGGGACAGGGGGCAAATGGGGGAATGGGGGAGAGGGGGGGTCTCCACCTTCTACAGAGGGACAGGGGGGCAAATGCGGGAGAGGGTGGTCTCCACCTTCTACAGAGGGACAGGGGGCAAATGCGGGAGAGGGTGGTCTCCACCTTCTACAGAGGGACAGGGGGCAAATGCGGGAGAGGGGGGTCTCCACCTTCTACAGAGGGACAGGGGGCAAATGCGGGAGAGGGGGGGGTCTCCACCTTCTACAGAGTGACATGGGGCAAATGCGGGAGAGGGGGGGTCTCCACCTTCTACAGAGTGACAGGGGGGCAAATGCGGGAGAGGGGGGTCTCCACTTCTACAGAGGGACAGGGGGCAAATGCGAGAGAGGGGGGGTCTCCACCTTCTACAGAGGGACAGGGGGCAAATGCGGGAGAGGGGGGTCTCCACCTTCTACAGAGGGACAGGGGGCAAATGGGGAAGAGGGGGGTCTCCACCTTCTACAGAGGGACAGGGGGCAAATGGGGGAGAGGGGGGTCTCCACCTTCTACAGAGTGACAGGGGGCAAATGGGGGGAGGGGGGGTCTCCACCTTCTACAGAGTGACAGGGGGCAAATGGGGGAGGGGGGGGTTCTCCACCTTCTACAGAGTGACAGGGGGCAAATGGGGGAGGGGGGGTCTCCACCTTCTACAGTGTGACAGGGGGCAAATGGGGGGAGGGGGGGGTCTCCACCTTCTACAGTGTGACAGGGGGCAAATGGGGGAGGGGGGGTCTCCACCTTCTACAGTGTGACAGGGGGCAAATGGGGGAGGGGGGGTCTCCACCTTCTACAGAGTGACCGGGGGCAAATGGGGAATGGGGGAGAGGGGGGTCTCCACCTTCTACAGAGTGACGGGGCAAATGGGGGAGGGGGGTCTCCACCTTCTACAGAGGGACAAAGGGCAAATGGGGGAGGGGGGGTCTCCACCTTCTACAGTGTGACAGGGGGCAAATGGGGGAGGGGGGTCTCCACCTTCTACAGAGTGACAGGGGGCAAATGGGGGAGGGGGGGTCTCCACCTTCTACAGAGTGACAGGGGGCAAATGGGGGAGGGGGGTTCTCCACCTTCTACAGAGTGACAGGGGGCAAAATGGGGGGAGGGGGGGTTCTCCCACCTTCTACAGAGTGACAGGGGGCAAATGGGGGAGGGGGGGTCTCCACCTTCTACAGAGTGACAGGGGGCAAAATGGGGGAGGGGGGTCTCCACCTTCTACAGAGTGACAGGGGGCAAATGGGGGAGAGGGGGGTCTCCACCTTCTACAGAGGGATGCAGGGGCAAATGGGGGGGGTCACCTTCTACAGAGTGACAGGGGGCAAATGGGGGAGGGGGGTCTCCACCTTCTACAGAGTGACAGGGGGCAAATGGGGGGAGAGGGGGGTCTCAACCTTCTACAGAGGGATGCAGGGGCAAATGGGGGGGTCACCTTCTACAGAGGGACAGGGGGCAAATGGGGGGGGGCTCTCCACCTTCTACAGGGGGCAAATGGGGGGAATGG